>NC_139019.1:74988995-75431421 GCF_964374135.1 Grampus griseus
TACGACTAGTCACCGGGTGTCCAGTAATGGTTAAATGAATGCCATGTTATTATCTACCACACATATAGAACAAAATAAAAAAGTAGAATAAATTTCACATGCTATTTGCCACTACAGAACTATCATTCAGTTGTTCAAAATGCTCTTTTAAACAATGCAGTAAATGATTATAATAATTAGGTAGGCATTAGGACAAAAACAAAGTATGTAATGAGCACTTATTAAAGAAAATATAACATTATGTCATATTCATTGTCAGATACTATTTTCTTGATGCAACAGACTTCAATTAATGACATGCTGTTTAGCCAAGGAGGCTATATGAAAGTATCTTTTTACACAATAAAGGGGAAAAAAATCTTCTAAACTAGCAAAACACAAAAATTGTATCATATAGTTTGGGCTGTTTTTAATCAACTATCCTCTTTTAATCACAGTGTAGCACAATTATCCCTCTAAAACTTACAAACATGATCAGAGGCTGTTCTCCAATATTCTTACTTCTTACAGGTACCATGCAGCTAAACTTTTTTCAAAATATGTGTTTCAGGACAATGCATAGAAAACACAAAACAGTATACATCCTTGTGTGAGGATCCACATGCATGCTGCCGTGCTGCCAATTTTTAAAAACTGTATCCAATTAGCTAAATGATTTTTATAGATTATTTTAAAATATATCTGTTGTATAAAGTTGACGTACATCCTCTAAATACATATCTTATGTTATCATGCATATGTCTGTTTAAATGTCATTAATCTTTATGAATACAATTACAAACATAATTTACCAATTTATCTCTATAATTACATTTATAATTAGAACGCAATAGACGCGAGTGTATTTACGTAAAGAACTAAGTTAGAAATTCTCTAAAGCAAGCATGGCTTTTTTTTGCACCACGTTAAATTCTTATTAACTCTAATGCCTCTACTATTTCTTTATGTTTTTTTCTTACCATTAGAAAAAAATAGAGAAGTGCTCAAACATTTCTGAGCTTTCAGTAATGTATTAAAATGTCTCTCAGCTTCTCTATACACAGTGAAATGCTTGCTGAATGCAAAGTGAAGGAGGATGAATTTCTCCAGGTTCTGTACGTCTGATCTCTCAAAACCTTCAAAATCTATCCTTGATCTCAGCAAACACAGCAGAGCACAATGTTATTTATGCATTCATTTATCTTTTCATCAAGGGTGGCTTATGTGGTCTTTACTGACTTTGGTTTCTCATCATCGTCGCAGATCAGCATCTGCATTGTGTGCACTTGTAACAGGGATAATGGATCTCACTTACAATACCTACAAACTCAGCTGAGAGCCGTGCAAAGCAAATGGCCATAAATGCACCCATCCTGGCCCAAGTCCTGATGAATAAAAATGAAGATCTTGTCAAATAATAAAGTGACAGGTTAATTTACAGCATGGAATAGTGTGAACAGAGAAAGCACTGCTTTTTCAATCTGTATGAACGGTGCCACCTATCTGCAGATTAGCAGAAAGCTTCAGAAACACTAATTCAGAAATTGGGATAAATACATGTGATGTTGCTTAGTTTTGTAAATATCACAGGAATGGAATTGATGATAAAGGCAAATGCAAGATTAGACACACACAGTTGCTTTCGAACCAAAAAAACAAGATTCTCAACAAAGGGCTGCTGTATCAAACAGTAATAAAGAGCCTCAAGCAGTTGTCTGTGCTCATGCCAGTTTTCATGCTTTAATTCAGCTGCCCTGTGGTTCTTAGCTTTGACATTGAGATCTGCACGGCCACCAGAGATAATTATTTCAACCTTCAGGCCATCAGGCGTTCATTTTTGATCATGGATATGTAAGAGATGTTTTCTGCTTTCTAAGTCTTCCAAGTGGATATCAATAGAAGGGTAAAATAAGGAAAAGCAGTAAGCATTTGAAAAGAACTTGAACATTCTGCGTTACAGAAATGTGAATTGCTCTGATCAATTTTTGTAAATACTTCAGTTACCCTGATAGCTATTTAGAAGTATTTTAATTTGCCCAAATTTCAAATTACAACTAGTTATTGCTACTAGCACTCTATAAAGTTTAAATATGTACACTACAATTCATGCTTTGCACATTTTAATGAAAATACAAAGACTATAGCACAAAATCCGTAAATTAAAAATAACTTTTTAAGTTAAATTCGCATATCATATCATAATGTGCTTTTATGCAAAACTGCAATCAGGAATATATATCATTCACTAAAATGTTTAATTAGTAGTCACAAAAATCACTGAACGAAGTAATATGATAAATTCCTAACATGCAGAGAGATTACATTTCTCTCTACATAAAACAGAGAGAAAACACTAGTTTCTGCAAAATTTGGTGCAAAGATTAAACCATTTTGTTAACATTAAATGATAACAAAAAATTAAAATATATAAATCACAATAGGACATAGATTTTTTTATTTTATAATTTGAATAAACAAAATAATGAATGGTAGAGTTTTAAATATATAATTGATATCAAATAGAAAAGAAACTATAAAAGATTACAAAATATAATAAGCAAATCCAAAACAGGATTCATCAAAATTTTTCTCAATCTCTTTTTGTAAAGGAAAAATGTTTAAAATATTTAAAGAAGATGCCATAATATTCAATAAAAAATCTATGTCTAAGAAATCTACTTAAGTAGATGACTAGAAAAGACATGGTTAGAGCTACCCTAAAAATAGTTGACCCTGTCTTCAAATCAAAAATCTACTGTCATAACTCTCAAGATGGAAACAGAAGCGCTACTACAATGTTAGATGCATGCCAACAGTCCAATAACAATAATAATAGTTTCAGAATAAGGTAACTCGTTTTATGGGAATTCCCTGGTGGTCCAGTGGTTAGGAGTTGGTGCTTTCACTGCGGTGGTCCGGGTTCAATCCCTGGTCAGGGAACTAAGATTCCACAAGCCAAGTGGCATGGCCAAAAAAAAAAAAAAAAAAAAAAAGGTAACTAATTTTAATAGAAAGAGAAACAGAATTATGTTAACTAGTACTTCAATGAGTTTAAATTCCTCACATTTTTTTCAAATGCAAAAGCTCAACTATTCATGGTTCCCAATGCAAAATGAGAAGTGAGCTCAAGAGGTAATATCTTTAGAAGATTTCTGCAATGACTGTAACATACGCTCACTTTTTCCCCTTTAAGTTGAACATCGCAGCAAGTGATGCAAAAGCTAGGTTAACATTTTCCTCAGGAAATATAAACTTCCATATTCTACACAATGCTTATTAAATAAAATTTCAAGAAGTGGTTAGAGCATCAGATCTTCAGTCCTTCAGAGCATGCATACTTCAAAGTCCTTTCCATCTTATATCAAATTCATGACACACAGAGCAGGGTATAAGCTGACACATAAGGGGTAGGATCATTTAGGGTAAAAAATGAAGCCATTTAACTCAGGTGAAAGCATCTGATTTCCTCCTAAATATCAATGGGCAAAAATGTCCCTAATACTCTGGAACAAAAAGTTCTTGTCTTTATTAAAGTAAACTGCCCCTCTATGCTTTTTGTGATCCAGAGCCTCCCTAAAAGGAGACGTTATACTTCTATCCAACATAAAAAGACTTACTAATGAAAGTTACTTTGTATTAAAATGTGTTTCCTTAAGCTATTTATAGATAAGATTCTGGTCTTTCTACAAGTGTTAGCTCAACATGGTATAATTTACACAGTAGAGTTTATATGAGAGAAAAGGACTAAAAAAAGAAATTTATAGAAAGTCTGTAGGAAGAAAATACAATTGTATTTTTGATTTTCCTACTTCCAACTCTTTCCCTATAAAGAACAAGAAATGATGCTCCCAATAAACTAGCAAAACGGCCAAAGAGACTACAAATAGTCATTTGCTAAAGTACTTTTATTCTCAACAAATTGAACCTTAAAATTATGTAGTTTAACATTATGAAAATTCACTCAAAAGATGACAAACTAGGATAGAAGAAAAAAAGGATAATTACATATTAAATGGAATATTAGCTTCCTATTTTATTCAAAAAGATCACTAATTCTGTAAAGTTCCTTTATTGAGTTACTGCTAGATCGTCACACAAAAGGTCTCAGGCAGAGATACTTGCTTTTCTGCATATTCTATCACGTTTCAGATTTGCTTACTACTACTGGGAATTAATCTTAATTATAGAGTCAAGAAAGGACAAATACAGCCAAAATGTATAAGGCATATGATTGTCCTAAGGAAGGTTCAGTGTGTATCGGGGATATTTAGAGCTCTATCCTTGTAACTTCGGATTGTGAGAAAAACAGCTCTTTGCCACTGCCTAATCCTTTGCTGCACCATATTCCCAGATTAAAGTTTATTTGTAACTCCAGGGTCATTACAGCAGTTAGGAAGCTCCAGTGATTTGGGTATAATATTGTGGAACCCATGTCTTCCAATGATGAATACCCATCTTCCCCTCTGCTCCCTGACAATTTTTTTTTTCGATTTTCATCACAAGAAGGATACTGGTATGAGAAATATTATGACTTCTTATTATCAGAGTATGTTCTTGTAGATATTTCTTGTTTATTCATCATTTTTTATGCATGATCTTTCCTATCTTTATTTGTCTGTGGAAGTTATTTAAATAAAAACTTCTCAGAACAAGACCTTAAGCAGGACTGTTTCCCTTACTCGTAGCACAGTGACGTACATTTATGATACCTGCCTGCTCCTCACAAGCATTTTTCTTTCTGTAGCTTCTTTTGTTTTATGTACTTCTTACCCCAATTCCCTTTCATTCTCTCTTTTTAGGGACTTACCTTATTATTGAATAATGGCAGCTCTTAGTAGTGATATACCTTCTTGGCAGTATTCGGTATAAAAATGACCACTGGATCATATATTTACAGTAAATAAAGCCCTAAATCAACCAAATGGCTAAGGAAAATATATTTATTTGGTCATCTTCCTTCTGAGTCAGTATGGGAATGTATCTCAAGTAATTTCAACCACACACATGCATCAAAAACACTGAAAGCAATTGTTTAGCTATCTGAAAATCTAATACATGGCTCAAGAATGAAAAATTATAATTAATAATAACAGCTAACATTTATTGAGTGCTCACTATGTAACAAATACCCTAAGCATTTACATGCATTATTTCATTTAATCATTCCTAAAACTCTGCAAGGTAGAGATGCTGTTGGTATCCTTAGCTTACAGCTGTTAATACAATGAATAAGTGGTAGAACCAGTATCAGAGTCCATTCTGACTCCAGACCTCACACTGGTAACCAATACGATAAATACTATATAATGTTTATTACTTTTAGCTTGTGATAAGTGACTCAATTTTAATTGTGATAATCTTTTGCTGTTTTTGAATTCTCAAGTGACAAATATCATAGATTGATGGCACTTCGGGCATTAGCTCTGTAATGACCATATGTCACCCCTAGAGGTCAGATATATTTTAAAGGGTGAAATTAGAAACACTTGGCATCCATCAGCTAAAAAAGTAGTTCATATAGAAACAACAAATATATACCTACAAACCCTATCACACTGCTAAAATCTCAGCTTAGAGCAAGTATAGACACAAGAGGTATTTCAAGTGTTCTTTATCAAGGCTTCTAAGATCCCTAAAATAAGAAAAACTCTGAAAAAGTTCTTTTTGGTTATGGTGATTAAAGCCTCCCTCTATTTTCATGGAAGAACAAAGCAGCAATGGTATAGGCTTTTATAAAAAATATTTTGGTTATTTTGTCCTTGTTTTCATAGGTTGAATTTAAAAGTGGATTATGTTATAGGCAGAACAAGTTCCTTTGCTTTTAGTTTGCATTTGAAGAAAGAAGCAGTGATGGAGGTTATGGGTTGGGGGACAGAAGGTAAGAGGACTCTAGTCATCATAGGAAATCTCTATAAAGCTACTTGAAAGATCAAGACAACAGCTTCTTTTATAGCTGAACTGTGACTACATGGACTGAAGTATGTTTGCGTCAATGGGTGATTAGGATACTTTAATTACATTATTATCATTAATTTTAATAGAAAAGGTCAGTTAAATAACATATAGTAGATTTTACCAGTATTAATAGTTTTAATCTTAATGACACAGGTATAATTCTTAACTTGTCCTTACTGGTACCTTATGGAGTAACTGAAAACAAAAACCATTTTGGAAAAAAAGTGTAAATTTTAGCACAAACATTTTTCTATATTCAACAAGTACTGTTTAGATATACTAATTGGCTCTAACAGAAAGGAACCATTCAAGTGAGAACAGACGTAGTGACAAAAGCATAACGTCATTACTTTAATGAATGCTAGACACTTGATGATACATATTTAATGATTAAAAATAACCAAACCAATATGAACAACTCTGCCAGGGATCCGTAAGTCAATTACTCAAGTAGTTTCTGAATAGCTACTACATGTGGAACATGGTACTAAACTTGAAAGTAACATGTAAGAACTATTTTTTCAAAGAGTATTAATTTGAAAAAATGCTATTCTGTATCATTTTTATTTGAGCAAATCACTTAACTCAGATATTATCTAATATAGTCATAAGGTGCAAATAAAAAGTAAACAATAAAGTAAATTCCAAACTTAAAGATTAGAATGCAATTTAGGTTCCTACTGTAATATACATTAAATAGTACCTAGTGGTTGTGAAGGTTAGATCACAAATCATGGTAAAATTAGGAGTGAAATAACACTAAACATTTTTTTAAAGTGGAGTACAAACAATATTCATAAGCTTATCAGTCACAAGAGTAACACAAATCAGTAAAATCTAAAAAGAGAAATTGAGAAATAGTATTAATATGAAATTATGTCTTTGATGGTTGTAATTGTGAAATTCTGGAGCTCTGTGTCTTTCTTTAGGAAGATATGTCACAACGGCAATGGAAAGATTAATCAAATGACCTGAAACTGATCAGTACCCCAAATGGTCTGAGAATTACTCTTGGTTTATCCATATTCTGACACTTTCTCTGGGTTAATAAATTCTACCTTCAACCTATAGCTTTTGTAGTCCTGGTTCCTTCTCCATTTCTCCTCTAACCTGATGCAAGAGAAGTGGGCCCTGCTCATTGAGAGGTAAAGGCATAAAAACTGCTAGCTAACCTTTTAGAAATCTTAACCATAATTGAAAACATAGTAATTATTCCCTTTTGTTTAAGTTGTGTTTATAATAATCAGGAATAAATTTTTTAAAAAATAGTGTACAATCAGAAAGAAAAGGTGAGATCATAGAAACCTGAGATAATTGCAAGAATAAATCTACAAGCAGAGGAGAAATTAAGGCAAAAATCTGTATCCTTCAGGGAAACCTGAGAATGCTTACACAGAGTGGAGGGGTGTGCATTTAGATAACAAAATCAGCATATGGCTGAACAGAAGGATACCCCATGAAAATTAGTATATGACCTAATAACGCTAATAAACTCTACTAACAGTCATTCTCTGTCTGGTTGTTAAGATGCCATCTATTACTGTACGTATCGATTGCATATTCATAAATATTCACTTATACAAATTCTATACTATCTCAAAAACTTTGGAAGATGCTTATTAAAAAAAGTTTTGAATTGCAATAGTCTTCCAGAAGTTTAAAAGCATTGACCATGACTAAAAACTTCAGAGTTCCTTTGTTACATGTTCAAGTATGAATGTGTAATATAAAGAATAAGATTCAGTCACTGCATTGGTAGTTGGAAGATGAGTATGATAGGTTATCTATAATTCTAACATGATCAACGTATAATCATGGATTAGCTTATGACCTCAGGTACATTTCTGTTACAGAGTGTACTTGCTTAATCATTCTCAGTGAACAGGACCTTTGATGGTTAAGAACAAGACTGGGATGAACATATGAAAGATGAAGTTCCTGAGTCTTAAATGGTACTTGGAATAACAAAAAATATGGAAAATTAACAAGCTCAGTTAAGAATGTTTTAATTTATGTTAAACTGAAACATATCTGTAAAAGCAGCTAATACAGAATTATTTTATAGGAAAGGAAGAATAACAATCCGCTCAACTTCAAATGTAGGAGATAACAGATATTAAATATAAGAGCCATGTATATATTATCATACTATAATAACATATATTAGGAATCCAATAAAATCCTAATGTTTTGGTTTACGGACATTTCTATTTTGTACAAAAAAAACATATTCTAAATAAATCATCATCAAGATATTATCCTAAGTTATACACATAATTACTATGGTAAAAGATAGGCCACTCTAAATGTTATTCATCTTTTTCATCCAAATAAAGTCAGACTAGTAATACTCATCTGATTAAAAATATTACCTTTGTGAAGAAATATTTTAGTCAGATATTTGTTTAGCTGGAAATTAGGTTAAAAAAATGAATAGTAAGTATGTAGATTATTTGTTCTACTCTATAAAGGGTAAATAAAGCATCCAGGGCTTGAGATAGGGTACAAAGAACGTTTCCATGGTTACATGCTTTCCCATATCAAATTAGAGCAGAATTTGTGTACAAGAGGTTTGTTGACAGCCTACATAGGCCATAAAAAGAATAGAAGGCTAGGAGTTTGAAATCTAAATATATTCTGCAAAGTCTGTTGAGAGAAAGTTGGGTGAAGAAAGCAGCATCAGGAGAGTAACAGATTAGTTAAGAGTATCAGATGCCATTTCGTAAAAAGATAATTTCTTTTTTAGATGTGGCTCAAAAAAGTCTCTTCAAATGTATGATTAGCTACTCTTTTCTTCGTATCCACAAAGATACCTCAGTCTGGTGTCCACCCAAGCTATTAAGAAGAGCCATTATTTGGCATGCAACTAGAAGCATCAGCTTCACCACCTGCCCAGTCTTGCAGATGTCACTACACCATATTCAGTCTCAAACATGGGACCTTCAAAAGGACAGTTAAAGGGCTTTTCCCACACGAGTGCTGGCCAAGCAAGAGCTTTATTGTACACCTGCCACTATTATTCTTATGGGTCATTTAGTGGGAGTGAATTCTCTTTTTAGTACATGTTGAGAATTCCAGTTGGGCTAAACAGCATATTATAAATTTAAACAAGGTCAAATGTATGGTCAAAGCACTGCCCAGCAATTTTGCCATAGAGGGGCATTCTCACATACTTAAATTTTTCTTTATATACCAGCAAAGGTATCTGGACGTTTGAATAATTTTCTATTTTGTGAACTAGCCCACAAAGAATTGGGATTTTTACTTGTATCTCCTGTATTTTTACTATTTAAACTTGGGGGGTGGAATATTGCTATATGATTACTAGATAAAGAAAAACTTTCCTACTAAAACTGCTAATATTACCCAAGATTTTCTTTTTCATATTATCACATATAATAGTATTTAAAAATATTTAAAATACTTTAACAGTTTATAAAAACTAAAGTCATATACACATAAAAAGACACACCCACACATGACAGAAAACCAAATAATATGTACTTTCAAAAGTAGAACGTGCTAAAATTTCTTTGCTATGTATTTTTCAGTAAATATGGTGGCAAAAACATTTCAGTTATTCTTCTCTCTGCTGAAAGTTATACAGAAAGAATGTGAACTAACTATGGTATACAGCATAAATGATTCAAAGGAGCACAATGTACAAATGAGCAAATGACTATCAAACAGTAAACTGAAAATTCTGTACATTAGTGTATATACAGTGCTAGCCACATCCAGACTTTTTAAAGCAATGACTTGGTACGAGTTGTTACATAAGTTAATACATTTGACATGGTTAGTTCAGCGATTTCAGATTAATAAAGTGAAAACAAAAAAATAATGAAGAACACTTGAGCACTTCCTTTCTCAAGCACAATTCATGCTTAGTTTCATCAGCTGTTGTTTTGTCCTGGCTGGCTGTTTAATGAGTGTCTCTAGGTTGAATGGCTGGATATTTGGGGGGTAAAGGCTGAACCCGATTTTCAAAAAATATCTAACTCCTGGCAGAGAACAAAGTATTTGTAAGGAAGCAAAGTAAAATCACATAGGTGACGGCCAGCCAGCATTACTGTGTAGACTAAAGCATCATATTCATTTATGTCATGACTAATGGCTGATGGTAACTTGAACAGTGTACATTATGCCTTTGCATCAGGCACTATATAAGTAACAGCTATACTCAAAAGCTATTGCCTGGATGGGAAAAAAATTGTATCTTTCAATGAACACTAGCTGACTATACCAGATATCTCTTAAAGGAGACTTGACTGGATTGGGGAGAAGCTTCTCCTTTAGTCCTAGTAAAACATTAAAGGGAGGCCTTATCTTCCTCAGGTGATGCTATTTATTGTGGATGTATTCAAGTTCTGGGCAATGTTTTAGAGTTGTTTAAGCAATGCAAAAAACATACTAGAGTTAAGAAATGGTCTAAAATTTATGAATATTTGAGAGTTGAAAATGAAAGTGCTTAAATTTTAAATTCTATCTCTTTGTATATAACTAAAGACCTTACTTTTTACTTTTGATTAAGTCTTAAAAATACATGGGTCATGAGTATAGTGCAGACATTTACAAATGCATTGTTCATTGCAGACACTTACAAAAATATTTAATTGGCCAACAATGGAATCCATTCTATTCTCCAGATTTATTTTTTCTCTCAATCCTATGTAGAAATAGGAGACCTGAAGCTGCAAAATATAACATCTTTGTTTTAGGCATACTCTAAAAAAGTAAAGTTCAAAAATCTCTGAACGTCAAGAGAAAAATTTCATTTATGCGAGTAAATCACTACACCCTGACAAAACTTTTCAATGAAGGAGTCAAAGTCTTGAATGAGTGAGGCAAGGTTTAGAAGCAGAGACCTAAAGAACTAAATATACAAGGTAAGAGAATAAAGAATTTAGAGGGACAAAACAATATTTTTCTCCTCAATTCTCTCTCCACACGTACTTTCATGCCATTTTGCAGTTTTGTTCTGGAATCTTTACCCAAACTCTGTCTTACTGATTATCTCTGCCCCAAGTAGTGCCTGAACAGCTTAAATCAAGTATTTATTTCTGAGTGAGAAGACATGGAGAATACAGTAGAAAGCCTCTTTACCCTTCAACTTTGTAGCATTATATATACCAGTGACTCCATAACTTAAGACAGATGTGGAAAATTTGATAGGAATCAGAAGACAACCATGAAAAATGACTTAAGAGTTGACAAGAGGGACTATTAAGCAGTTAAATAAATAAATAGTTATGATCCCCAGCCTCCACTCATTCTAGCATATAGCAGTGTGGTTTATAGAGACAAATTGGCACCTGTCTGTAGCATTCCTTACATGCAAAGGCAGGTTCTAGTAAATAAAAGTTGGAAAAGTGGTAGATGATAATGTTAAAATCAGTAAGACTAAAGAGATTTTTTTTTCCAGAAAAAAGCTAAATATCATTTATGTAAAAATGTCTTCAGCAATTCTGAAATAAGATTACTCTATTTAGCTGGACCATCAAATTAGGAGCGATTAGACAAATAAAAAATGCTAATAATCTTGGGCTATAGATTAGGTTACTATCTCTGTCTGCATAAAAGGGGTTCTCTTCTATTCCTTCTCAAAACTCAAGTATTAAGTTACATTTTAAATTTAAATCTCTTGGTCTAGCAGTACCTAAAAATCAATACCATTATTTCTTTACATTATTCTGGTTAAACAAATTCAATTCCTTCCTTCTAGATTTCAATAGAATTATTGGTTATCTTCTGCAAAATGAAAGTAAAATCTTTTGCAGATACCCCCAAAATATACATAATATATATTGACAGTGTTTTACTGATATACCTCAGAATAAATGAAAACAGTATTTTTTTAAATTTTTAAATTTTGCCAAATGCTGTATTCCTTGATGCTACTTGAGTCATTTGCATTAAAAAGGCCTTTTATAACACTATGTGTCATTATTATATTATGAATATTGAGAGAAAATAGTAAAATGTAGCCAACATAGGAATGAGCTGACAAGGCAATTCTTTTCAGTTTTACATTTCATATTTTCTCTATTAAAGGACAGTTTGCTACTAGAACCAACAAAGCATAGATTATAAAATCATAACCAAAACAAAGAATTCCACTTGCCTTTCTACAAAATTTTTGCATTTGTTTCTTCTCTCACATTTTTTTTTAGATTTTATTTATTTATTTATTTATTTTTAGCTGCACTGGGTCTTCATTGCTGTGTGCGGGCTTTCTTTAGTTGCAGCAAGCGGGGGCTGCTCTTAGTTGCGGTGCACGGGTTTCTCATTGTGGTGGCTTCGCTTGCTGCGGAGCACAGGCTCTAGGCACACGGGCTTCAGCAGTTGTGCCTCGTGGGCTCCAGAGCGCAGGCTCAGTAGTTGTGGTACACGGGCTTAGTTGCTCCGTGGCATGTGGGATCTTCCCGGACCAGGGCTTGAACCCATGTCCCCTGCATTGGCAGGAGGATTCTTAACCACTGTGCCAGCAGGGGAGCCCTCTCTCACATTTCTGAACCACTAAATCACCAATGACTTTTTTAAAAATTACCAACATAAAAAGGATAGGCTATAAGATGGCTGAAAAGGCATGAACTGAATCTGGACTCAGAAGATTTGGTTTCTACATTCATCTTGGGCTTTTTTACCAACTCTGATATCTTGGGCAAATCCCTTAGAACACTCTGAACCTCAATTCCTACATCTGCATAATGGGGACAATGTTACCTTCTTTGTCTCAAATAAAAATAGAAAAATAGGGGAACGCATTTTGCAAAACTGTCAAGTGCCATAGAAGTGCTAGTTTTTATCCTAATAAAAGGTCAAATTATCAAAATTACATAAAAGCTTTCTTTAGTATATGCAAATGTTAAGCTGCAATGTAAATGCCTTAAAATTATTTATATGCTTACTGTATAAGATGTAATTACATTAGACATGTAATAACTGAAAAGATAATCTAATTCCTTACTTTCTGCTAACCCAATAAGACTCTGCTAAATTTGCTCACTGATGAAACAAAGCATTTTTAGTAAGACAGGAATCAGTATACACTAGATATTTTCAGGAGAAAATGGATCCTCAGTAGGCAAGAGAAGGAGCCCTATGAAGTGCTCTAACTTATCCCTGCAAATACTCATGCTAGATATTTCCCTGTGCCTACCCTTGCCAACTATTAGCAAGTACTAATGTTTTATTTCAAAAGATTTTGGACACTAACTCTCTGTCTCTCTCTATATTACATATAGACACTTGTAAGTGCACATGCACACACATGCACACACATCTACACGCAACTCCAAAGTATGGTTTGGAATGCTACTGTGTATAGCAAAGACACAGAATCTGCAGTCTAACTTTGACCACTCCAATGATTCTGGGTGTTAGCCAGAGAGTCAGAGTAATGAAGGAGTGGTCCTCTGTGAGATTCCCTGCTGTGAAAGCACTCTTAATAAGAGATACTACGGTGAATGATTAATTTTGATTCTGTAACTCATAACATTTTATGAGTACAGAAATAAAATCCAAGAAACCTACACATTTAAAAAAATGCCTTCAGGATAAATTTTTGAAAATATATCATTTGAATCAATTATGCTCAAGAATTCTTATCTTCAGATGTTAATGTTTCTTTTCAGAGCAGCATTCTCCCAAATACAATTCTCAAATGCTTTCAACTGTAGTAGTATAATGCCTTAAAATACTCTATTATTTTTTCTGAAGTCATGGCATCTAATTGGATAATAATGATATTTGGGACTTTGGGTTCACAAAGATAAAGAAAGTTTAGACTCTAACAATTTCAAAACTATGTAAATGAATTATTTAATACTCTCTAGATAAAAGAGACTGTTATTCACACTAGAATATTATTTGTAGTTTGAACATACCTGGTCACTGTGAAAGTGAAAATTGTGTTGGATTGTTTCTAAGAAAAAAATTCCCTTTGCACATATTTATAAGTACATTAAAACCTGCTGACTGTGTTGGGAAAAAAGTATGCAGTTTACCTTTTCTTTTAATGATATGATTTCTTCCAAATGGTGCTTAGGAAAAAATAGGTATCTTGGTCAATTTTAAGTGTGTGCTGTAATTTGCTTGTTTTGATATTTTGTTTACAATGTGTAGTTAAAATATTCATTTTAAACATTTCTTTTTTAATAGGATAAACTACTGAAAGATAGCAAGCCTGAGAATTTTGGGAAAGGTAAATTTTGGGAATGCACAAAATAAGCATTCAATAAATGTTCTGATGCATATAAATTAATGAAAAAAACTAAAGGCTTTTTTTTTTTTTTTTTTTTTTTTTGCGGTACGCGGGCCTCTCACTGTTGTGGCCTCTCCCGTTGCGGAGCACAGGCTCTGGACGTGCAGGCTCAGCGGCCATGGCTCACGGGCGTAGCCGCTCCGGGCATGTGGGATCTTCCCGGATCGGGGCACGAACCCGTGTGCCCTGCATCGGCAGGCGGACTCTCAACCACTGCGTCACCAGGGAAGACCAAGGCTTTTTAAAATTGTATAAGAAACCAGGAGATTAAGGATAATATCTAGACAGGGAATTAGCCCACTTATTTTATTTTCATAGTCATTTTCCAAATAAGTTAAACTATAATGAAAACATTAGCAAATGACTTCACATATTTTAAATGATCATACAAAATACATTGGTGTTATTAAAGCTCTGAGATATAAACCTCATTTCAAGAAAATTAAACATAGTTGATAACTTAATGTCATTTGATAGAAAAAATCATAATATAAGTATTTTGGATTTACTAACCCTTGAAGTAAATTAAATCATTTTTCTAAATATACTGCTTTGAGTTTACTATTTTGAGGCATCTGTCTAAAGAATATTAAATAATACTATAATGTATTAACCTTACTACATTTTACACTATTAGAATTTAATGATAGTTTTTTTTAAGTCAATTTTACAAACAGTTCTAAAAAGGTTATTTTCTATTGAACATTAATAAGGTGAGAGCATATTACCTAATAAACACCCATTTTAGGTAGAGAAATTATTAAAACAAAAGTAGGAGATTTCTAATAAATGTGAGGTGTTATCTCACTTAAAAGAATCATCTTTAGACTTTATAAGGTTATCTTTTTAAAAAGGTAAATTTATTCCTTTTTTAAATGTAAGAACTACTATATCAAAACTGAATGAAAAATTTCAGAATTTATCTTCTAAGAATGCTGCTAGAATGTGCAAATTAAGTCAAATTTCAAACCTAAGAATTTGAACATTTTTCTGGCAAAGTGATAAAACAAAAGCTTTTTGAAAGATTTTAACAAAAATTGCTACTCTGATAGAGAAATTGCACATAATGAGTAAAACTCCAACTTTTCCAACATTTTATATTTATGTAACAGAACAATTAAATATCGTAAGAAATCATTACTTAATGATACATCACAGGAAATTACGAGCCATGGAAAATAGTTAATGGGCACATTAGTATGTTTCTCTTTCCTAAGTGCCACTTCAGTAGAGGACACCAGTTTGTGATTTTTAAAACATAAATACTGTGAAAGAGTGTATCAAAAATTTTAACTTTTAAGTAATACCTGCATTAAATTAATAAAATTGGGTTAAAAAGTATGATTAACTTGTTAATTATTTTTATGTTATGAAGGGGTCAAAATTAACAAAGGTAAAAGTGGATAATCTTTAAAAATGAAAAACATTATAAATTCTTGAAGACCCTAAAATATTACACAGAGACTACTAAAATAATGCTTCCTAAGAACAAGTTCTTCTCATGTTCAATTACAAAACAAACATTTTTACTTCCCCATGACCATCTCTGCCCCCTGCTGCCCATAAATTAGTTATAGTCTAATATTTTTAAATAGACTGATTAGGTTAAAACTATAGGAGGTAAAACATATATGCAAAAATTTACTATTTACAAAAGTCTAAAATTACCCTGACAGAAGAAATTTAATAAGGTTTCTTTACACCCTATACTAATATTTTCATTTTTTTCTGTGAAATAAACAGTTAAAAATATATCAGGGTCACTCTACCCAATTTAAAATATAGACTCAAGAACAAAACCAATATAATTCTTTTTCTACTGGATAGTATATTTAAAAGTTTTGCAGAGATAGATAATTATTTATGATTAACAAAATGACTAATTCTTAGCTATACAAATCTAATGCGATGAAAAAAATTGATGCAAAGAGAACGAGTATTAACTATATGAATCATCAGGAAGTCTGACTTCTTTGCTTTTAAACACATTCAAATATTTGCAACTACACTGACATAGCTGTCAGTGAATACAGTTACATTTATTCTATAACTAGTGATATATATCATTGATTTCACTCATTTATTAAATATTTATCTCCAATGAGACTGAACGACAGAAGAAAACACAACTTTGTAGAATACTACAAAGCAGAAAATAAACTAACATAGACATGCTTACTACTTAAAAGTTATTCTTTATTATCTATTCTGTGTTCAATTATATTTCCCATGAGTGGCAATTATATAAATATGTAATCCTTTATGGACCTTGAAAAATGCATCTGATAAAAATGACTAGAAAAGGTCAAAATGCTGAAAGAAGTATGAATGCTTTTTACAGTATGATTCTAAAAATATTCAGAAAAATTACTTCCGAACTAATTAAGATGCTTTGAGCTAATATACAAAGAGCATATTGGGTATGCTACTTAGTTAGCTAAGTAGCATAGCTACTTAGCATATTGGGTATATTAGTTAAAAATAAGGATTTTTCTAGATTGTTTTAAAAAAGAGAAAAAGAAACAAAAAAGCATAAATGTTTTAATAACAATACATATTATCCTATGTTAGTCTTTCACTAGACATATCTGACCTATCAGAAATAGAACACTATAAATACCGCTCAGATACAATATATTTGGTATTGTGACATATAAGTAGCACAAAAGCTCTTTCTTTAATCAAGCAATCATAATTGTCAAGGCATATGCAAAGAATGAGACCTAAAATACAAGTTAACATTTTAAACTACAGGGAAAAAACACATTATTTCATATGCTATGCACTCAAGAAGACAATTCTATTGCAATTTTCCTACTGTTATTGTGACAGGGGAAAAAATTCTAATAGCTTCAGAATCATATATATTCAGCTTTTTTTTTAACATCTATAAAACACAGAAACAGCTTAATGTTCATTTCCTACAAGAATCCACATTCAGAAGACAGTTATCAAAATTTACTACATGTGAGGTAAGTAATACTGACAGAGTTCTCTAGCTTAACATTTCCCTTGCATCTTCTGCGTGTTGTTTAACATTACTGTATATTGGAAGAGTGCATTTCTTTTTCTTAGAGTATGCTGACTTACAGCATTTAGAGCAATATTAAGTTCTCTGTAAGAATACAGAGAGCTTTCTAACGCAGTCTCATAAGATTCAAAGTAGACTTTGCACTATGGAAGTTAAGAATCTAGCAGCAATAATAATAGATTTTGGAACTACCTAATTTCAAGATAAAGAGATTCAGAATACTGTAAACTTAAATTTGACCCTTTCAACTCTTTTCCGTTATAGTAATATATCTGAGTACATTTTTACCAGGATTTCTTTAATCCAAAAAAAGAAAACCACTCACTATTATTTGGCTTGGATTATTCTCTTGAGATATTTGTATATATGTTATTGTGGCACTGGCCTCCTGGAAGAAAGAAACCTAACAATTAAACAGGTTGACACAAAACAGGTTGGCACAAGGAAAACGGTCCCCTTTCTACAGTTTAAATTGTTTACTGAGTCAGTCACCGTCACACAAAAATACATTTCATAGAAATCACATGCCTCACAATGTTCTTTTTAATCTGTATCTGACATCTGAGTTATTGTATGTTACTCTTCCCTTTCTTTGATCTTCCTCAGTACTCAGCTCACTGTTAACTGTCCTGGGTGGTCTCCCATCAGGGCTTAGTGATCAGTATCCTTCTCTACTGGCTGCCTTCTAGTGATTCCTATCAGCTGTATTCTCACATGCGTGTGACAACTTTATTAGCTCACTCAGATTGTGCTTCAGACCATCTCCACAGCACATACACCCTTTCTCAAACAGTCACACTTTTGTAGTTGACTTAGAACAAATAATTATATGAACACTTCAGCTGTTATACTCAATAATAAAGTCGAAATGAAGAGAAATTTCACATTATGTATAAGTCAGGGCTTGGTTTTCATGTTCAGACTAAAAAAATCAATTCCAGATTGATTTTTGTGTATATATGGTTATTGTCAGAGGATTAATTGATGAATTTTTCATTTGATGAGTCAGGTGGAATAAGCTCTGAGGCACTTAGTGAGCAGAATTCTAATTCACTCTGGTTCTTCACACTCTGCAGTAAACTCGTCAATTTTCATATTTCATCATAATTTACTTGTTCTCAAAATATTCAGAATAAGGTTCCAAAGCAAAATAAAAGGTACTGTGAATATCGTTGTGATTATACATTATATGATTAATGTAATCTGGATTTTGAAAATGGATTTATACTTTTTGAAAGATATTAAACCTTTATCTGATTCAGTCTGTCCACTTTGACTTTTTATTTCACTATTATCTAAATCTCCACTATATAGCTAGTTTCCATCTGTCTACTGACCTTAAAAAGTTCTGCAAAGCAAATACAGTAACAGTACAAATGTACCATACTTATAATCAGTGTGAAACTAGACATAAAAGTTATGGATATTTTATTTTGGTTCTAAAAAAGCCATAATCCCATGACAAATGCTAAAAATCCTAAATAAAACGTTTTCAAAGAAAAATTACATGTGTTTTATTGATCGAACAACACAGTTTTCTAAAAAACTGATTTAGAATTTCATCATATGCTTTCAAGGACGTCACAAGAATAAAGAGAAAAAAAATCTTCGTATTTCTTACTTAGCATAACATAATATTTTAGAATGTAGCTGTGTTTTCCAAAGGTAATCTGCCATACCTCTAAGATCTTTTATGCATGAATTTTTCATGTAAAGCAAGATAGTTTTAAAGAGACTGCGTAAACATTACTAGCTTTGAGTATGTATCCAAATTGTCATAACTATACCAAAGTTCTTTAAACGATAACTTTCTTCTCTCTCTGGAACTTGCAAGTATGTTATTTTTTCTAATAATGTCTTTCCACCTTTATTATTTTCCCATATTTTCCTTTTTGCCTGCACTTTTTTCCTGGTGCTAAGTCCTTGCCTTAATTCTGAGGCTGAGGAGAGCAGATGCGGTTGACTGCTCTGACTCCCCACACTTAATTTTCTTAGGAAGGTCTTATATGTAGAGCACCTATAGTCAAAAAGGCCAGAACAGCCTCCTTTCCTGAGTTTAAACTAATCAATGAGATTTTCAGTCGAACGGGAGAAAAATCAGTCATGATGTTCTCAGTCTCCCAGTGCTGTAAACTGTCTTCACAAAACTATCAGCATCAAGGATAGGGAGCAAGGGGTCATGTTCAACTAAGACTAATATAACCTCCTACTTCTCTATTCTTGCAAGCTTCTCCTTTTCTACCTCTATGACCTTGTCACTTTCCTTCATTACTCTGTCCTCCTCAGATACTAGAACCAATAACGATAGCAGCTGCACAAGAGAATAGCTTAGAGCATGAGCCAAATGAAACTGATTCTAAGTCAGTTTTACTAGCCTATCTCCTAACTCCTTAGAAATGAATAAAAGAGAGCCTGGATTATTTGAGCACTAACCTTGTCCCAGGTTCAGAACTCTCTCTCAAAAATCAGACTCATATGAGCTACAGCATGAAGGCCTGATAAAATTTCCAGACAATACAACTTTTCTATTTACTCCAAGTAGCTTTCTTTTGGTTAATTCACACCAGTTTTTTTTATATTCACTTTTAAGCCTACACAGCAAACTGAAGTTTATGGATGCCAGTTCAATATTAACTTCTACAAATATTATGCCAAAGCCTAATACATAGGAGCAATATTCCTTAAAATTATTACAGTGAATAAATTATCATAACATTAAATAATTTTAATCCTATCAACCTAGTACAAAATTAGTTTAATTAATAATACACTGGAAACAGCTTGGTTTCGGAGGGTGGAACAAGTACCAAATCACATTCTCAGAACCAATCTGCATAAAATACCTCCTCTCTCTAAGCAAGAATGTCCCCCCACAGAAGATTCCCATTATAAGGCTGACAATCCCATTAATTTAGACTACTCTTCTTACTCAAGATGGTAAAGGAAGTCAAAGCTGATAATCTAAAATCTGATAAATCTGCTATGTCTCACCAGCTGTCATAAAAGGTATAACTAATGGTCAAGTAGGGTTTGGAAACCTGTGGATTTTACTTGTTAGTACCACTTTAATTTCTGTTACCATGGCTAATATAGAGCCATGAGGACTCTCTAAGAAAATAATGTTGTGAAAGTGAATAAAAGGACCGGAAAATAAGACACCGAATTTGCCCTTAAATCATAGTAACCTATGATGCAACGAAAATGTTTTTACTGTTCAACAATGTTGAAAGCATGAGTAAGAATCCATATTTTTATTACTAATTAAGTTGTGTGCAGTTATACTTTGAAATACCGCATCCAAAACAGTAACTACCTCAACAAAATAAATAATTTTTGTAAGTGTTTGATTAAATAGTGAGAGAATACACATAGGCTGAATTTGAAATTACTTAACTTACTTGAAAACACATTTGGAGGGACTGAGTAAAGTACTTAAATTATTAAACCACTGGAATAAGATACAATATATTATCAGAAATATAGAAAAGAGGAATAATGGATCATAGCTCCTTTTATCTCTGGAATACTAAATCAATTTATACCCTAGATCATGAATGAAATGAATTTCATAGTCTCTACATAAAATGATCTATATAGAAACTCATTGATACAGCATAGCTGATGGTATTTGGAATAACTTAGGGTTAACCTTTTAAATCCAAACTTTCATTTTAACTGGTAAAAATCTAAAATGCATTACCTCCCGCAGTAAATGAGATAATCTAATTCTGCCTCAATAACTGGGGTCATCATTACTGAACATTAAGTAAATTAATCCACTATGTTATAAACATGAATGGTATGAGATGCTAGACGAATATGCTGGAGGCCAAGGGCATCTTATGAAATTTGTTTTCTTGGTTTTTACCTATTTCTCATAAAAGTATAAAGTAGGAAAAAAAGTAGAAAGACTCCCTATAACAAGACATGGTTACCATTTATAGTTAATCATTTACTCAATTAGCAAATTTCTCTTCATATGCTCTCCTGCCTTCAATAACACTGCCTTCCATACTTTATCAACAACCATGAGTTTTTCAGTTGCATTCAAAAGCTTCCTCTATTTGTACTGGAAAACCAAGCAACCATGCTCTTCACTGGTTTGATTACCTTCATGAGGTAATACTGCCATCTTGTGGACTTAAAAACATTCCTGGTAAAGAATATCAAAGGCAGGTTGCATTTTCCTAACTACAGGCATAAATAGGTATTACTTCTGAGTATAATGAAGTGTGGGACACTTGAGTAAGCCAGATAACCAGGGTTTTACTCTACACTGATCAGAGACTCTTACCTCATCATATAATTAATCTATTCGTGATAAAACTCTTGGTTGAACCAAGTAATCACAAAGGTGGTATCTAGTGGCTCCCAAACATAAGTTCATAGTTTCAAAGAAGTTTTCATGGATATATGAGAGTGAAGAAGAAATGAGAAAAATATAATGTAATAATTTTCATACAAATCAATGAAATCCAAATATCTGAAAACTACTAACATAAGTAATAAATATGGTCTTGAAAAATGAGCTATCATTATGATTTTATTAACTTTCTATTGCATTCCCCAAACTCTCAGTTAATCTGTGCATATCAGGCGTGTCAAATATGGACTTTAAAAGAGAATGATGATGATATTGAGGAAAAATCCTTCATACTGGGCTGCATATCATGATAGGACTCTATTTTAGAAGCATCACAGAAGGAAGATTTAGGAAACCAGTATGATGAGAAAGAGTTCTACCATGGCTGGATTACATTTTTATTTGATATTTGTCTGCAATACACATGTCCCTTTACTAGTGTTCTCAACATATGCAATATTCCCAAGTACAGGGAGCTGTGCTGGGTACTTTACATTAAAGTTGACATATAGGTGTTATCCCTGTTTTGCAGATAGGAAACTATTCATCGGTCTTTACTGTAGGTAGTGCCACATACTATTAAAAATAATTAATCCTTGTGAGTAAGAGCACTAAATATTATTAGATGGACACATTTCCTTCTATCATTGTGAATTTTGAGAAAAAAACTGATAGTGTATAAGCATGAAAAACAGGCAGAAGCAAACCTTTAACCAGAAGAATTTTATCAAGGCAATAACTAAATGAGAAATAGAAACTAAGAATTACTACTTAAATGCATTTTGATATTTAGTTATATGCCAAATAAAAAGCAAAGATACTATCATCAAGTATACATTTAAATTTAAAGAAAGTATGAAATGCATATTTACAATGTTTTAAAACAGTGACTAATATTATGTACTGCCTATGCTCTACTAAGTTTAATAAGGCAATTCAAATAGTATTTACAACTGATGGTATTTATGTTTTTTAAAAAATGACCTATTTCAAGTGTAGTGTGAAGCAAAAGTAAGAACACATTAGGTTAGTGCTAAAAGTCATGTTTTGTTCCACTGGTTTGTAATTCCAAGAGTCTCTGTCTTGGCTTCTTCCAGCTCTGACATCAGATGGCTAATACAAATTATAAGCTTTACACCCAGAGCCCTCTAACTGCTATACTTTGCTAACATAAGGTAGTACCAGCAATCTAGAGGAAACATTCCATCCAATGTGTGTCTTATAAGCACTCAAAACCCTCTACTCTAAGCAGATCCTGAAGGAACATTAATTCAAGGAATTTCTTTACTGAATATTTGAAATATTAATGGTAAAGGCCTTGCAAGATAAATACAGATAGTAACAAGGACAAGTAATAGCAGCGAGTGAAATTTTACAAAGAAAGTATGAAAAAACGTATGGGAATATTAGAGTAGAAGAAAGGTAAAAACCATAAGCATTTTGACCATTCCATTTGTAGCATAAATGAAAATTGAGAATTAGAGGACTTCCCTGGTGGCTCAGTGGTTAAGAATCCGCCTGCCAATGCAGGGGACACAGGTTCGATCCCTGGTCCAGGAAGATCCCACATGCCGTGGAGCAACTAAGCCCATGTAACACAAATACTGAGCCTGCGCTCTAGGGCCCATGAGCCACAGCTACTGAGCCTGCGTGCTGCAACTACTGAAGCCTGCGCGCCTAGAGCCTGTGCTCTGCAATGAGAGAAGCCACCGCAAGGAGAAGCCTGTGCACCACAACAAAAAGTAGCCCCCTCTCGTTGCAACTAGAGAAAGCCCGCACACAGCAACAAAGACCCAGTGCAGCCAAAAATCAATCTATAAATAAATAAAAGTTTTTTAAAAAATTGAGAATTAGGACTTAGAAATGTATCCTTTCCCTTCTTGGGATCAGCATTCAAGAAATTCATTCTATTCATTCTTTCACTTAAAATATTTACTGAATGCAGACTACAGGCCAGGCACAGAGGTAATGGGCATGGATAGTGGATAAGACAGACATAGCCCTTGCCCTCATAGCAGAGAGCAGACAATTACAGATGTGAAAATCACCTCAAAGGAGAAATAAATGTGTCATAAGAACATATAACAGGGGTTAACTTAGGAGGTACTGGAAGGAGGATGGGAAGGTTTCCCTATAGAACTGACATTTAAGCTGCGACCTTAAGGTTGGAGAGACTAAAACATAGGGAGATAAAGAGTAGCTTGAAAGAGTCTGAAAATCAGGTAATCAGTACACATAAGAGCAACAGAAAGCTACAGAAGGGTCTGACCAAATATATGTCTTCAAAGATCATTCTGGCTGCTAAGTGGAGTTGGACTAAAAAGGGATGAGTATGGATGTGGAGTCACATTATAAGACAAACGTACTAGCCCACGTGAGAGACAGTGGTGGCTTTGATTATGGTGTCACAGTGGAAATG
This sequence comes from Grampus griseus, assembly GCF_964374135.1. Lineage (NCBI taxonomy): Eukaryota > Metazoa > Chordata > Mammalia > Artiodactyla > Delphinidae > Grampus > Grampus griseus. Next base: position 75,013,009 of record NC_139019.1, read on the forward strand.
AACAAGAGATGAATGTGACACATTTAAGAAGCAGAAGTGACAAATTTTGGTGACCTTACATGTGGAGAGTAAGGCAATAGAAGATGCCTAGGTTTTTGACATGGGTTGTGGTGAGGATGTTCCCATTTACAGAGACAGAGAACATAGGGAAACATGTTTATAAGGGAGGGAGCAAAGGGAGCAATGTGTTTACTCTGGGTCACATCAGTGTAAAGAAGTCAATGAGAGATCCAAGGAGAGTTGCTGGCATTTGGAGATCTGGGTCTAGACTTCGGAAGAATTGTTTGGGGTAGGGATTTATATTTGGGAGCTTTAAATGAATCAGTGATAGCTGAAGTCATGAAGTAGAAGATACTGCCTAGAGAGAGAATGTGAGGTAAGAAACGAGTCTACAACAGAATGGTGAAAATGTCCAATATCTTAAAAGCAGGTACAAAAGGAGCTAACAAAAGAGGCTGTGAAGGATTAGCCAAAGCGACAGTCTGCTGTGGAGAATACTCTGTCGAAGGTTTTCTGATGCCATGCTCAAATATGTTTTATCCTATTAAAGTGATGTCATTAGACACACTTCCACATTAAAGAAACAATGAGCTAATCTATTTTTGAACTGTTATTTTGAATGGCCATAGCAATGTGCTTAATGTAAATCTGAAGTTAGCTATATTATTATTATAAGTGAATAATCCACATTATCTCATTTAATCTTCATTAATCACAACAAAATTATAACAAAGGTATTCATGTCATCTCCATTTCCTAATACACCTCAGAGAAGTTAAGTAACTTGCTCTAGGGCATATCAGCTAGGGCCAGCATTTGACCGTGAGTTTGTCCAACTCCAAATTTTAACCCCTACTGACTTCCCCAGTAATAATGTTGCAATTCACTCCAACAGCACATTATAGTTTGGCATATATCATCTCATTTAATCCCTGAATAACTCTGTGAAAGGGCATTACCCCCATTTTACATACAGGAAAATGGATTCAGAAAGGTTAAGTTATTTATCATGATTCACATAGCTAGGAGATAAGGAGAAACGGGAAGTCAGGTCATTTCACTTCCAGTCCAATATGTTTTCTAGTATATAGTGACTGTGTTCTACAAAAAATATCAACAACCCATACCATGTTTTCTTGTTTCACTTAAGTCATTTACCAAATATGAGTGATACAATGTATCATTACTGTAAAAAAAAAAAGTATTCTTGTTCTTTTTTCAACATAAAACAACAGTGGTTGTTTCACCATCTCTTTCTGTCTCATTTCCCTCCACCAGCCCCCAGATGAATTTGCTTCCCAAAGTCTCAGCCCTTAGATGTCTTGCTATATTCTCTTCTCAGCCACATTTATGGTTTTAACTTGTTCCTTTTTGTTAATGATTCCCTGGCTATCTGGTCCCAACTTCACACCTGTTTACTACTTTCTTTTGTTTAAATGCTTACAGATAATCTCCTTTATAGGTATTTTTCTATTTTCTTAAACCAAACCAAATTTGGTTAAATTTACAGTGTATACTCAAAGCAATAATCCGCCTTTTCAATTTTTGTCACCAATAACACCAGTGTCCTGCTCTGTACCAAACTTCCAACCAAAAAAAAAAAAAAAAAACAAACAGAATTACAGAAAGGAAGTAGTAAGGGGAAAGTGTGCACGTGTGTGTGGAAAGGAGTGGAGATGGTTCCCACTTATCAGATATGTGACCCTGAGCAAGTCTTTTTAACTCTATAAAATGAAGGATTAGACTAGATATTAAGTTCTATATTTAAAACTCTACTTCTTTGGTTCTCCTACTGCTTCCTATTTGCAGTCACTAAGTAACAAAAATTCTTTCATTCCCAATTTCTCTGAATTCTCTCCTGATTCTCTAAAACAGCTATTTTTAACCTGGCTGCATATTGTGATCACCTGGGATGCTTTAAAATACACTGATGTCCTGGTTGCCTCCATTCTTCCAGAGATTCTGACGTAATTAGTCTAAAGTACAGGTTGAGCTTAGGGCAATAGTTCCTAAACTTTGCTGCACATTAGAATCACCTGGGAAACATGCAACACTCCAAATTCAATCTCACTGCCTGGGGGTGGGTGTCAGGAATCATTATTTTTCAAAAATTTCTCAAGTAATTCAACATCAGCAAAGTATGGGAGAAAACAGAAGGAAGTCTGAAGCAGCAGCCATGTTTAAGGTATTTCGATTTATTTCAACTGAGTAAGAATTTAATCACATACATTTTGGGGAGATGGGATGGGGGGAGTTGAATTTAGGATCTAAAGTCCTTTATATATTTACATAAAAATTCTAAAACTTTTATAGAGAGTTGGTAATTATCTGTTTAATACTTTGCCTTACTTGTAAATGGCACTCAAAAAATTCAATTAGATTTACTGCCAAGTTTGTAGAAGATAGACAAAATTAAAATTTTATTATTTTAGCATATTTTATTAAGATGGCTTAGCAAACGTTTTTTAAATTTATAAAGTAGTAGTGTTATTTTTATTTCATTGTAGAATAAGGTAAGGAAACCATGAAGGGATATTAATTTTTATGGTGACAACTGAGAGAATGGTACTATATCTTAGGCAATTATGATTGGCAATCACTTGTAGCCCACCTAATGATATAGCATTGTAAGTTCAAATTATTAGTTTAAATATTAGTATAATTTCTGGTCTTTGTCAATCTTTTTATGTTTATCCTGCCCAGAGCGCTCCAATTTCTATTAGGTGCCCTAAACTGGTGGAACTACAATGAGGTAAATAAACATTTACATTATCTGTCTTTTTCCTCCTTTTTACTTGTAAGAAAGTGGAGGGAAGTAAAGAATCCTGCCTCTTTCAATTGTAATTTCCTTTTTTAGGAAGTACAATAAAAGTCTCATTTAAATATCTTTACTCAGAAAGACCCTTGTCTGGACAAAAGGAATAAGGTCTGAATTGAATATATTCACAAAACGATGATGATGAGCTTACTTTCCATATATCTAAATTTTCAAATATATATTTGCTTTTCTTTTTTTTTCTTCTTGAGACCTTCTGGAAGGAAAAAGTGTGACTGTATATGACATGCAATATATTCGATCAATTAAAACAAAAAATTCACAGGATTCTCTATCGCTTGAATGAAAAGTAAAAAACATGCTTCGGTATAGTCTCCTTGAGGGGTTGTATCTGGATCACTTTTGGATCCCGGTTTGGCACACGGTTTGCATACTAAGAGCAGTAATAAAGAGTGAGTGCTATCTCTGTGCTGGTGTGCCGTAAATAATTTGCATGGATTATTTCGCTTAACTTCACTTTGAGCCTGAGAGCTGGTACCCAACCCTTTTCAGATGAAGTTTAGCAAGGCTGAGTAATTAAAACTGAAAATATATGTAGATCATAATTTTGTTTGGTGGAATAAAAAATAAATATAGGTATATACATCTAAATATATACATTAATATCTATATAGCTTTAGGGAAAATATTAGAAGGATATCCACCAAATTGTTAATCAAGATTACCTCTGGCATGGGATAAGAGCAGGGGCAGAAACTTTCATTTCTTATTTTTTTAATTGCAGGGACTGTGTGTAATTTTTTTCCTTTTAGTGCTTTTTAGCATTTTGCCAAGTAACTTTTTAAAAGTGAAAAGAAATAAAGAACATGGTTATCTATCTGAATGTACATATAGGCAAACACGTGAAGACATATAGATGGCCAACTGGCATGTAAAAAAGATGCTCAATTATTAGAGAAATGCAAACTAAACGCATCACTAATTATTAGAGAAATGCAAACCAAAACTACAATGAGGTAATCACCTCACACGGATGGCCGGTCAGAATGGCCATCATCAAAAAGTCTATAAATAATAAATCCTGGAGAGAGCGTGGAGAAAAAGGAACCCTCCTTCACTGCTGGTGGGAAATTGGTGCAACCACTATGGAAAACAGTATGGGGGTGCTTTAAAAATCTAAAAATAGAGTTGCCATATGATCCAGCAATCCCATTCCTGAGCCTATATCCAGACAAAACTCTAATTCAAAAAGATACATGCAACCCAATGTTCACAGCAGCACTATTTACAATGGACAAGACACGGAAGCAACCTAAGTGTCCATCAACACATAAATGGGTAAAGAAGATGTGGTACATATATACAATGGAATACCACTCAGCCATAAAAAAGAATTAAATAATGCCATTTGCAGCAACATGGATGGACCTAGAAATCATCATCCTAAGTGAAGTAAGTCAGACAGAGAAAGACAAATATCATATGATATCGCTTACATGTGGAATCTAAAAAAAAAATGATACAAATGAACTTATTTACAAAACAGAAATAGACTCAGAGACATAGAAAACAAACTTATGGTTACAAAAGGGGAAAGGGGGAAGGGGGAAGGGATAAATTAGGAGTTTGGGATTAAAATATACACACTACTACATATAAAATAGATAACCAACAATGACCTATTGTACAGAACAGGGAACTATACTCAATTTCTTGTAATAACCTATAATGGAAAAGAATTTTTAAAAGTGTATATAAAATTGAATCACTTTGCTATGATTCACACAACATTGTAAATCAACTATATTTCAATAAAAATTTTTTAAAAAGTAAAACATGGAATGTTATAAAAGTTTATCTATGTGATAGGTATTCATAAGGAAACATACAGAAGTTTATGAACCAATGTTACTAAAAGGGAAAGAGAGAGGAAAAGAAACAAAGAAGGTGGAAAGTTTTGAGCAATGAAACAATATGATCAAATTTGTGTTTTCTTGGGAAGTTTAATCATGCAGGAAAAGTTATGACTATATGAAGGCACAGAAAGTAGACAGAACACTAGACCAGGTGTGAGGTGAGGTCTTCACAGAATCTAGATTATTCTACTTGTTGATACACGATAAAATTCTAACATATTTTCATCAATCACAGATTAAAAAAATACTAACAAATCCTTGGGGGGAAAAATGAAAAGAATAAACAGAGGGTATGAGGAAAAGAAAGAGGGAGCAAAAGAAAAGTTAAATAACTGGTCTGTTTTACACAGAAACTTATTGGTAAACTCAAGATGTAATGCCCAAATTTTTACCTATTATACGCCACTACCTTCTTGTACTCCCTCAGGAGATGTATACTGAATGGACTGCCAGAAAAATGAATATGAATCTTTTTAATGAAGATTGATACATGGGTTATTTGGACCACTGCTTACAGAAAATGGCAGAGAAAGTCCCAATCAATAATCCACTGAAAAAGCTTCTACGGTCACCAAGAGTTGGGGAATCTCATAAACCAACAATTGGTTTATTTGCCAATATGCATATATTCCCAACAGCTGTTTTCAGGATGGCAGAAGAAGATATTGAGAAAGAAAACCAAGAGATAGAAACAAGAAACAATTAGGTAAGAGTGAGCAGATCCGTAATACAATCAAGTGTTGAAAACCTTGTTCTGTGGCTCTACTCAGAGGGTTGAGCTTGGGGGGAAGATGGGGAAGGGAACATGAAACTCAAAAATAGGGTGGGCACGCAACAATGTTAAAGTACTAAATCATACGGGCTTCTAAGAAGACCTCTGCTTCTCCCCAGTCCACTTCAGCTCATTAAGAGAAATTACTTAATCACCACACATACACATAGTATGTTCTGCGCTTTCAAAGAGTGTTAAATGAATGTAGACCTTGAGTGTTGTCAAATGTAAAACTGGCTCTGAATGTTTCTCCTGAATGTTTAATTATCACTAGAGTAAGGTGACCCACCTTACATTAACAATAACTAAAGAATTTCCAAGTTTTTCAAAAGATACACTCATTTAAAGAAAGAATGCTTAGAAGGCATTTCCCCCAGGGAATAGCAAATTTTAGATTGTTATAAATTGTAATATCTTATTCTATTCATATCTATTAATTATAATACTGATCACTAAAAGACACCTAGATCACAGAAGATATATGATATTACGATACATGACATAATAATTTGCTACTTCTTCCTTAATATGTCATATACATACAGTATTGTACTAAACTGTGATGTTAAGAAATTGTCTTAAAGACCTTGGAGAATGAGAAACTTACAATTTTATTTAAAGTATCCAAATTGAAGCTGCAGTAAATAAAACACGTCTAAATGAATCACACTGGGTGAACAATGAACAGAACATATAAGTATTACAAAATGTGTTTACATTTCCACTGACATGCTAAGACAGATTAGTTTAGGGTTCCTAGGTTCAGGCAACTGAAGTGACTTTCCTATGTCATACAGCTATTTAAATGGTACATACGGTATAGTAAAAATGGCTACAAAATCTTTGGCTAAAAAATCTTCGGCTACAAAATCTTCGGCTACAAAATCTTTGGGGGTCTAAGTCGCCTCATCTTGAATCTGGGCTGACTTGTGCCTGCTTTGACCCAAAGAGTATGATGAAAGCAAAACTCTGCCAGTTCCATGCCTAACTTTTAAGAGGACTGGCAGTTTCTGCATTCTTCCTTATGTGAGCCATCATGTATGAAGTATGAATACCTGGAGACCGCCATGCCATGAGATATTAAAAGATCAGCATTATTTTCTAACTATTAAACTATATCACATTTAAAGCACTTTTAACTTTCATGATACTCCGGCAGAATGAAAAGTTCCATAAGAGCTGGGATTTGGTACTATTCACTGATATATCCCCATTATCTACAACAGTGCTTCGTGCATATATATATGTTTGTGTGTGTGTGTGTGTATGTATGTATATGTATATATTTATAATGCTCAAATAAATGTTACATGAATGAATAAGTATTTTACAAATAAGTATTAGGAAAAATAGCTCAACTTATCTCTTAACACTTAAGAAGAAAAATATATCTCCAATGTACCTGGTAGAAAAATAATCTCAAGATAAGAGAAAGTAAAATTTGAAGAAGAGCCCTAATCTTACTGCACTAATGAGAGGTTTACACTATTAAAGACCAGCTTTTCTGATTTCTCAAGTATCTTTACTTTCCTCCTTTTCATTATAGAATCAGTTTCATGATTATCTGAGTGGAGACATCAATTTTCTTAATAAGCACAACTTACCATATTAAGTTTTAGATCACAGTACAAGAATACAGAATGCAATATACTGAAAATATCTTTCATTTGCCAAGCCATGCCTGCATACTCCATGAACAGACAAGATTTTTTTCCTGCCTCAGACACTCAATTTTCAATACTCAAGTATAATTTTAATATGCCTTATACACTGGCAAATATGGCATATTTAAACTTTCTTTCTGAAGAAAATAAAAAAGAGTGTTTTCTTTTGCTCTCATTCTTGTGCGTTTATCTAGGTGCTTCACGTAGCAAAACTCTCTTCTGCAAAAATTCACTGTGGATTTATGGTTCACTCCAGATGGGCTGTGGTGGATGTGATAAAATGCAAATGTGGGTTTTTTTCAATGCTAATTCTTCAAGAAAGAAGCCAATCCTAAGGCAGGGTGTATGGAGCAAATGAGGATATTAACAACATGTGGCTTGAACCAAGATTCTTTTTTTTTAACTACTAACAAGCTTCTAGTTCAAAGGAACTCTATTAGCCCAGGTAGGCATGTGACAGGCCAGGGGAGAAGCTGCAGAAGAGAATAAATGTAAAAGGCGAGGTGTAAAGATAGCAGTGAGGTCAAGGTGAGGAAAAACTCATCTCAAAGGATCTGAATGGGACAACATAAGCAAAGGCAGAGGAAGAAAATAATGCATGAGATTCAACTATGTTGGAATGTAGGTAACTGAGAGGAAAAGGCTCATCGCACAACAAATAGCCTGGAGTCTGCCAGAAAAGGATCAACTTCTCCAAGAAATAAAGAAACTAAGAACTCACAGGTGTTGGCAGCAAGTAAAAGTATATGGAAGTAGAAAGACGAGGCAGAGAAGAGTCCAGAGACAGAAAGGAGAGAATAAAAAATGAATACATTCCTAGGGCATGTATTTTTAAAGCATCCCAAGTGAATTAGGAGAGCTTGGGAAAGAATGGCAAGGGACTTAGCTTTGGAGTAATATCTGGATTATTAGTAAGGGGTACACTCAGCCCCCACTCACTAGTCTCCTATCTAGACTAGCAATTCTCCCCTTGTTCCTCCTCCCTGCTCATTCTTCCCTTGAGGAGGGGCAGCGACCTGCGTGATTGGTGTACTGCTTTTTGTGACTCAGCCTCTTCTTCCCACCTGGGCAGCCAGATGCCTATAGAAAGCACAAATTCTCTGATGCTCAGTGTCCTAAGCTCACAGGATAAGGCCTGCAGGTAAATCGGCTGAATTCTGGGGAGACTAACCCACTCAGCTAGTAGAGCTAACTCATTCCTCAATCTACTATTTATCAGTTATAAAGATAATACATTGATCTCTATTATTTTACTCTTTTTCTCTCAATTGGTTCTAAATTTGGGTGGAAAGATAGGTACAAGCCAATTTCAGAGGTGTTAAAATATAAAGAAAATGTGCATCTTAGAATTGACAAAACACAGTAATTTGGTACCTTAATATTATGACTTGCTAATTTGCTGAGTGTATACTTGTAAGAAAGACAGAGAGAAGGAGAGAAAAGGGAGTGAAGAAGGAGAGGGGACAGAGATTACTAATATTCAAATATCAATTATCCAAATAAAAGCTTACCTATACATATCCTTATATTTCCTGTAGACACAGAGGCTCTGCTTGGGTTTCAATTCTAAAACTGACATCACCAATCCATTTGGTTTTTCCTACTGGAATACAACTTTAATCCAGCAGAACTGGAAGTTATGAAAAGTTAAGGTTATATATCCACTTAGGCTTAGAGACTAGGGTAAGTTTTGTAAACTAACACCCTTGATTACTTTTCTACAGTTTTGGGAGAACTGCTGAGATTGGTCTTTCACATCAATCTCATTGCAATGCTATTTATCCAAAATATGAAATGGGAAAAATAGAAGAATTGTTTAAGGAGGAAGAACAGAGGTGATTTTAGAGTTCAATTTTCTCACTGAGTCTTCATTAGTTTGACTGAGGTGTTTGTTAAGAGTATGCTGAATGTCCAATGGACCCACATTAACTGTAAATTTAAATTTATCCATAGGCAAATATAAATGAGATTTAGATGTTTATTCCTACAATTTATTCTCACTTTCCGTAAAATATGGTGGCCTAACAATTTTCCCAATAACAAGATATTGGATCTTATACCATTTCTGTGTAAAGCACTTTTCTGAAAGCACAATGCATAAAGTAAAATATACTAATATGAATACATGTGGCTCCTTTATTATCTAAATAGGGCCAAAGAGATCTAAATAAACATATCATATCAGATTTTTCAAAATGTGGTTTTATGACTTTTAGATCATAACAGTTATCAGTTTAAATTTTTATTTTTTGTGCAAATCATGTGTTAATGGACACACAGGACAAGGAAACTACAGCTTTAGAATAGTATTTTATAAAAGTTCCATATATAAATAAGGGAACTTTGCATTAATTATAAAAAACTGCAATACCAACAAAAATACTGATGGGATATATGAGAAAAATACCAATACATGTACTGGGATATATTAGAGAAGAAAGAATACTCTTACAGCCTCCTTTGCACATGTCTGCTGTATAGAAACAGGCAGCTTATTAGTTCTTCAATGTAGCACAGAGTCATTGGTAGTCCTTAAAGTCTTTAAAAAGAAAAAGTTAAAAAAAAATAGCCTTTTGGTAACAGTCTCCAAATTAAAAAAAAAAACCAAGGTGGAAAAGTGCTTAATTCTAATGCATTCTTATATTAAAATTAATACTTTTGTACCATTACATACATACCCGTAATCAAGTTTCTAATCATGCTACAACTCCCAAACACTGTAAAATAATTTTGTTCTTTTCGTATCAATGCATTTTCATTTTCACTAGAACTAATTACCTTTAAATAAATGATTCAGAGATGTCAAAAGCGACTCTCAGGGAATGTTTCAAGAGGTCCCAATTTCCTGAATTATAGCCTAGAACATCTGCTTAGCAATCTGGCAAGTAGTATGAAGCCAAAACAGAGCATCTCATATATAGTAGTGGTATCTGACCTCAAGAATGTGACAGCTGGCTATTTGCCTGTAACCTTTATTCTGTAAAAAATCTAAAATTCTGTATGCAAGAGAGACTAGTAAAAACAAGAGTGCCAACACCAGAAGCATGGAGTGTAAAAGGAAAACAAGTCGCTTTAGGAAAGTAGAATTATTGGCTTCTTCATGCCAAAGGAATTAGAAAACATTGTTAAAAGAACTTTACTTACAAAAAAAATTTAAAGCAACAACTTGATTTTTCTTATAACACAGAAAAAAAAACATGTAAAAAGTTAAACCTGTTCTAAAATTGGAGAAAGTAAAATTAAACTTAAATTGGACCCTCCCAGAAATGAAGTGCTTAAGATACAAACTGTCAGAAGCATTCCAGGATAGAATCAGCTAGAAAAGAAATGAGTTTATCAACTGTATAAGTACAAAATAATTCTCTTCAAAATGGCAAGCAGCAGTTATAAGCCACTTGACATAGACTCTTAAACCAGTTATAAACATACCAGTTGGAGGGGGTCCATAAGTGGACTGGTGAGTACAGCAAGTAAACATCACACTGTTGTAGACACCAGTAGTTTCAACATAACCTTCACTAATAAGCAGGGTTATGACACTAACTTGACCAGATAGGAAATCACACTTAGTTCAGTCTAATCTAGATTAATAGATGTTGGGAGTTGAACTAGTCTCAGATTCAGACGTCTAGAAACATAGTAATCTTTCACGAGATTTAATCCTTTAAGATCATGGCTGACCACCAGTTACTAATAAGGTATGTGTAATTTACAAAATCTCTTAATGGAAAGGGGATTTGAAATTTCCCACTGTCTACTATATTTTCATGACATTTACAATTATTTCAAAAGTGACTGCAAATATGCTTGACAATATGTAGATGATGGCAAAGCATTTTTATGAGAGCTGGCAGTGGATGGTTACAATAAGGACAATGGAAATAACCAACAAGATATGAGACTGGGGGTTATATTTGAGGCAACAGTGAAAGAAGCCTTAAACAAAGTGCCACTTATCCAGCAGTCAGATTGTGGCACCTTCAATTATGCAATACTCTTGGACCCAGAAAAGTATATGTAACCGTGTTCACACTAATCTTCAAGTCTTATATGGTAGAAGATACGCCAGTAGGTAAAAACTACTTTTACTGAAATCATACCTCAAGCAATTCAAGAACAACTTCCATGTGAGAAGAATACTAAGAAATTCCAGTAGGCAATTAGGAACTAGGAAGGCTTTCAGAAAGAAGAAAAAGAAAGAGCAGAGGTGATGTAATAAGTATACAGGATGTTCAAGGAATGGAAAGTATTTCAACTGAAGCACAGAATACACACGAAAGAGAAAAAACCCTAACTCTTTTGTGATAACTTAGAGTGGGCTTTGGCTGTATCTCAGTGTAAGTTATCCCTCGGATGTACTAATTGCTAGTTTCCAGATGCATCTTCCAATTCAGCCAACATTCTTTTTTCTCTTGAACTTTCAATTGAAATATTATATACATACAGAAAAGCACACAAATTTTAAGTATACAGCCCGATAAATTTTCATAAAGTGAACACATGTAACTAACAGACAGATTTTTTAAAAATGGGCACTACTAGCACCCCAGAAGCCCCCACCATGAAGCCACCCCTTTAAGCATAAATACTATCTTGACTTCTAATACCATGGATTAGTTTTGCTTGTTTTTGAACTTTATATAAATGGAACCATATAGTCTATACTCTTTCTGATTGGCTCCTTTAAAATAACAGTAAGTTTGAGAGGTTCATCTATGTTGTTGCATATAGTTGTAAGTTTGTTAATCTTACTGCAATATAATATTCTACTGTATAGATATAGCACATTCAGAATCTAAAATTAGAATTAAGAATTGGATTTATAGAATACTTAGATAATAATTACGATTAGATAATAATTACAATAATTAGAATTACCATTCTACTACTGATGAGTATTGACACAGTTTCAGTTTTTAGAAACATAAATAGTGCTGCTATGAACATACATGTTAAAAAGTGTGGGGTGCTGGAGTTAACTCATACTGGTTCATGAGAACACATTGTTAAATTTTCAGGAATTCTGAATCAGTTACACAAAACCACTATTAAAAATTAAATTATGTACTCTTACAAATAAATGTGACATACTTAGAGCAAATATAATAAATACTCATCACTTCCTAGTTATTTTACTATTATCTATGCTCTTAGGGTTATTAATGTTTATTGTATCTGTATGGTAGAACTATTACATAATGATGGAATACTATATATTTCTCCCCATCTCTGTGTTCAGTGACATCAGATTGGCAGCTTGAAATTCGCCATGGCTTTTATATAGTACTTATACCATGGAAATTGGCAAATGCTACAAATCAGGGCTTCATTTATTATTTTGTTGACAGTTTAGACTTAAGAATGTGATGTAAAAATGTTAATTATACAGATTAAACTTAAAAGTCTGTCTTGTCTGTAGCTGCGACACTGTGAATCACATATAATATTAAGAAAATATTCTTCAAGTATTTGAAAACTATAATCCAAGGCACTCATATAATTAATGAATAAATGAAGACTGGACATATGTCTTTGTTTCACTTTTATCTTAGTGTTAACACAATGAAAATGTCAGTCATTATTCAAATCATATCACAATTGACAATGTTAACTGTAACCACAGGATGGCTATGGATACAAGAGTTCAGCAAAAATCAACAAAAGCATTCTAAAACAGTCAACTGGGAAGAATATGGTGGCACATGCACCTCAAAAACAACATGTCTGAAATAAGATTTTCAACTTCCTCAGTGTTAAAATATCACTCCTCTTTAGTATTCCTCAGCTCAGTTAATGATAACTACCATCTCCCTTATTAGACAAATCAGAAACCCAGGTGTCATATTTGAGGCTTTTCTTTCCTTCACTTCCCACGTAACAATTAGTCATCATAATAGCTCTCGTATCTCCCCAGTTCTATACATGCCCACTGGTTCCTCAGTTCAGTCTACCATTTTTGCTCACATATGTTCTATCAATAGTATCTTACTGGTCACTTAATCCACTCCTCAGGCTTGTGCCAGAATTAACGATCTAAAAAACAAATTTGACCACGTCATTTCCCTATTTTGACACTATTCAATGCTGCTCCATAACCCTTAAAACAATTTACAAATACCTTAAAAGGACAAATCTGGCCCTGATGATGTCTGCAGCCTTAGTCTTACAATCTCTGTCTGTGTTCAAGCTGTATTCAACTAATCCCTCTATCTGGAATACCTCTCTCCACCTCCAAGTACCTACTCATACCTGAGGATTTTATGTAAATATTAATTCTTCTGGGAAGCATTTCTATAGAGATGGCATTAAGAGATGCCTCCATTATGCTCACTTAAGATACCCTATGCTTATAGTTTTGGGCACATATCACAATGCACTGAATTTGCTTGTATCCCCCATTAAACCACAGTCTTGAGGGCAGCCACTATGTTTTATGCAATACTGTACCTCCGTAAACTTAAACAGTGCTTGGTCCTTAATACATTCTTGATGGATCTACGGATGAATTGGAGGATTCACGGATGGATAGGATGGATTTTACAAAGTAAGAAGGTTAGAACAAAATTTTTGCCATTAACAACTCTGGGTTTAAAAAAAGTCATTTTCAGAAGGCTTATGTTTCACATCCTCCAATTACCCCTGAAGGTTAATATTAGAAGCCCACCTACACCACCTAGGCAGTGCTAAAAACCACTTAATCCCATGTCCTTTGGGTCCATAGAATAATTGATATTTGGATCCAGAAAAATCATTACCAATACAATTAGATGCTCAAAAGAGACCCAGTCGTACTGTTAGAGGAATAAGACATAAAGTGGCAGGATTTGTAGACTAAAAGGGAGAGAACAAAACAAAACAAAATACTAAATAATTAGCACCTCCACCTTTATAACTATAATATTCATTAAGTACTCATTATGTGAAAGCTGTTACAATAAGAATTTACATGGTTCATGTTCCTATTTAAGAACAGGGGAACTGGGGCTTCCCTGGTGGCATAGTGGTTGAGAATCCGCCTGCCAGTGCGGGGACACGGGTTTGAGCCCTGGTCCGGGAAGATCCCACATGCCATGGAGCAACTAAGCCCATGTACCACAACTACTGAGCCTGCGCTCTAGAGCCCACGAGCCACAACTACGGAGCCCATGCACTGCAACTACTGAAGCCTGCGCACCTAGAGCCTGAGCTCCACAACAAGAGAAGCCACCTCAATGAGAAGCCCATGCACCACAACAAAGAGTAGCCCCCACTCACCGCAATTAGAGAAAGCCCACAGCAGTAATGAAGACCCAATGCAGCCAATAAATAAATAAATAAATAAATTTAAAAAAAGAAAAGGGGAACTGAAATCACATATTATTATCTTTTAACAGATTTAACAAAAAGATGGTGCCTGACAATAAACCATCACATTTCTCTCTTTTGCTAATGAAAATTCTTCTATCCCTTCATCCATAAAAAGGTTTAAAAATCCACTTCAGGCACAGTGGTAAGTGCTTTTCATATATTTTGTCATTTAATAGTCAGGATAATCCTATGAGTTTGGTATTATTATGATATCATTTTATGGATTAGAGCAAGACTACACAATTCAGAACACTTGATCAAGTCACACAAATATTAAATCACAAAGCTAAACCTGGCACTAGGAATGTTTAGCCCCAAAGCCTGTGTTCTTATCCAGTAAAGTGCATTGCCAGGCAATGATAAAACGTACTGAGATGCCCTCAATGAGGTCACAGTTTAGTGGGAAACAAAAGCACACATGTAAAATTTGACAAATAGCATTGTTATTATACTACAAGTTGTTACAGGGTACAGTTCGGTGCATACATTCTAAATAAAGGAATAAGATACTTTGGAAAGCTATAGTATTTAGGAGGCTTAATTGTATCTTTCTTGTACATTAAGAAAGTAATAAATTGAGCTGCATAAGCTCAAGATGAGACAACGATATGGCTTTCCACTAAATGCTTCCTTAAAATAATTTTTTTTTTTTTTTGGCCATGCCGCACGACTTGCATGGGATCTTAGTTCCCCAACGAGGGACTGCACGTGCCCTCGGCAATGAAAGGGTGTAGTCCTTACCACTGGACAAACAGGGAATTCCCTAAAATAATTCTTAATGTTAATAATTCTTTATGACAAATGTATCTAATATGGAAAAAAGACCTCATATAAGGAGCAATATTAGAGCTAATGAAAAAGTTCTCAGGAATTGAAAACAGAAATTAAGACTGTACAGTTATTTATTACGCGCGTGTGTGTATATATAACTTCTTTTCAAAAGCAATCTTAAATCATACTATCTATGGTATTTATACAGATTTGAGCATCATGAACTATACAATATAACAGGTAACACCATTCATGCCAATTTTTTTCTCCTATAAAATTGTTTCTGTAGTATGTTGAAACAAAATGCTTAGGCAAAATTAATCATCTGAAGAGTAAAAATAAAATTTCTAATAGGCAATCTCTAATAGTTGAAACTCTTCTCTGGCTAAATTAACTAACTCATTTAATTTAGTCTTCATAAAATATAAACGCTACAATTGTTTTTCACTTTTAAGATTAAATTTTAGAATTTTATTACACGAAATAATAAAAAGAGGAGTCTTAAGAAATTACTGGGTCAATATATATATATATATATATATATATATATACTTTTTTTTTTTTTTGCGGTACGTGGGCCTCTCACTGCTGTGGCCCCTCCTGCCGCGGAGCACAGACTCCCAATGCACAGCCCCAGCGGCCATGGCTCACGGGCCCAGCCGCTCCGCGGCACGCGGGATTCTCCCGGACCGGGGCACGAACCCGCGTCCCCTGCATTGGCAGGCAGACTCCCAACCACTGCACCACCAGGGAAGCCCCTGGGTCAATATTTTTAATTGCTTATATAACATTGACTATTTCAAATTTTCCTTTTTAAAACTGGCTCATGGCTTTAAACTTGTTAATGTATTTTCTGTGTTTCCTACACAACTCGGTTTTTTTCTCTAAAGTGAACGCTGCAAATTGCCTTGGATGGGCAATAATGAAAAAGCAATACCATTTATTAATTTTGTATAAGTTACCTTCCACCCCTGAGATTCCTTGGAGGGGAAGAGCATGTCTGAATTTCACCAAACAGTGCCAAAGGCAGAAAGTGAGAGAAACTAAACAAATGCATCCTGGAGGGAGAGAAAATGCCTGCAGCAGCAAATGACCTACTACATACCTCGTTAAACAGGCTTTGATGTTATAATTTGTTAATTTCTGGAGGAAAAAAGATAATTAACAATAGTTTAAGTTTGTTCTGATAGAAGTATTTAACTTCTATCTGTGTAAGTTTTTGATCACAAACAACACACACTGTTCAAGAGGGCAGTCCACTTCCAAACCATTATAATACTAAGTAAATGTGCAAGAAAAGCTCAATGAAAAGACATTTTCTTACTATCAGAAAATGCAAACTAAGAAGTACATTAAACTTTCCTTAAAGTTTTAAAATATTGTTGGCATTTGTTTCTCCAGATAAATGGTTTTTTTAAATATTTTGAAGACCAATTCATTGTAAGAAAAGGTAATTTTATTCAAATATGCAGCTCATGGTATGAATAAGCAAGTACTCATTTCCCAACAGAATTGACAAGTCTTTCAAATAATGGTTTATTTTTTTTCAAAAAATCAACACAGCAATTTGGAATTTCAACATACACAGGTATTTGTATGTATGAAGGCATGTGTGTTTCTGTATATGATGTAATCATGAGTATGGTTCAAAACATACCTATTTTTAATAATAAATAAATTGATCCTTATTAAAGTAAGTTACTATTTAACAACCTATGTTCAAGCTGTACCATAACGAAATACATAAATGCATACGTATGTAGCTTCGTATCTTAAACTTTATCCTTTATTTATTTTTATTTATTTATTTATTTTTTGCGTTATGCGGGCCTCTCACGGTTGTGGCCTCTCCCATTGAAGAGCACAGGCTCCGGACACGCAGGCTCAGCGGCCATGGCTCACGGGCCCAGCCGCTCCGCGGCATGTGGGATCTTCCCGGACCGGGGCACGAACCCGTGTCCCCTGCATTGGCAGGCGGACTCCCAACCACTGTGCCACCAGGGAAGCCCTATCCTTTATTTTTAACTAGATTTCCATTCTCTGTGTAATCATAAAGATAACTTAATAGAATTGTTTTAAATAGGCTTAAAGATAATAGAATTATTTTAAAGGCTTCAGTCACACTATTAAATATGGGAAAACTGAAAACAATAACAAAAGCAACTGTCTTCACTATCAAAAGGAAAAGCAAAGCTGAATTGCTTACTTAACAGTATTTCCCCTAACTTTTTAAATTAGTTTCTTTTGGATACACACTTACATGACTTAACATTATCACTGTATTACTGCACAAATAAAAGGTCAAAGGAGAGCTTCAAACAAACATTAATTTTCTCCAGTGATTATGAGAATATTTCATTCTGTATTTTTAATAAAATAATAAATTGTGAAATAACTCATTTTCATTCAGAATTTAATTTAATGGCATTGTATGTTCATTATAGCTTAAACTCTAGGTAACAAAAAAATAATCGTTTGAGAAGCAAGAGGGAAGGGATATGGCTAGATATGTAGATGTATAGCTGATTCACTTTGTGATAACAGCAGAAACTAACACACCATTGTAAACCGATTATACTCCAATAAAGATGTTAAAAAAATAGTTTGCTATGCTATATCATTTCTATATGGCATTCATAACCTAAATTGACTTAAATCTTATGATCATATAAAAATCAAATGTGCATGACCCTGAAACTATATCAGTTTTTTGTTTTGTTTTCTTTTGTTGTTTAGCCACGCTGTGCAGCTTGCAGGATCTCAGTTCCCCGACCAGGGATTGAACCCAGGCCAGGGCAGTGAAAGCCCAGAATCCTCACCACTATGCCACCAGGGAACTCCCACTCCCATATATCAGTTTTTTGGGTTTTTTTAAAATTGTAGAATGTATACCTAACACAATACTATTGGTGCTTTTAATTTTTTATTACTACTACTTCAAGCCTTCTTCCATAGCCTTCAAGCTTCATGAGGTATACTCATCCTTGTATATCCATTTCATAAACAAGGTACAATCTCCTTTTCAATAAGGATTATAAACACAAAGCAACAACATAGGTCCTAAGATTGTTACATCTGATTGCATACTTGACAGTATGGAGTTACTGATTATATTTACATTTGGAGTAAACTGATAAAAGTTTATTTTAAAAGTTTAAATATAGAAGTACATGATTCTAAATATACAACGTATACAAAGATACTCCACCTAATTCTTACAACTGCAATTTTTAAGTGGTGATTTGTTTTATGTCCAGGAAAACAAAAAACTATATATCCTATGCTTTAAAAAAAAAAAAAGAGTTAAAATACTAGCCTGTTACTATTCAGAATTACTACTGAAATCCAGCTTAATTTAGGAAGTTATATTACAAATAAAAAGCAGGTAGTTAATAGAGGTGTCTTTTCACATTAAATCTTTAACTCAATTAGGCATTAGTTAGAATTTCTAATATCATATTGAAATAGGCAATTTATCTAGGAATTAATATTTTTAAATATGCCTTTTATTTACATCATGTAAACAGTTGAAAAAAAAATCACCAACAAATAACATCACACATGAAATGCTACTGAACTAGTCCCCTGGAAACTAATAATTTTTTACCCTTAAATTTGCTTAACATTATTTTCTTTAAAATACTTTAGCGATTATTTAAATATAGTACATTCGGTTTAAAGCTTGGTGACTTAGACTAAAAGTGCAAACTATACTTTCACAAATTACCTACGTTTCATAAATTTCCTGCCTCGATTATTCCAAGTAAAAGTTTAGACTATTTCCTACTACTAAAGGGTGACATTTTCCATTTTAGTTCTCAAAATAAAATAACTTAGGGGACAAACTGATAAATACTGGAAATAATTTTTTTAAATGATGTTCAAAATAAACAAAAGTATAAAGGCTAAAAACCAAAAGAAACCAAAAGTACAGTGAGAAACGCAAAGCTGACCTCTCTTTAATCTTTTCTTGTTAAACCTAGGGTACTCAAGAATTGTCAACTAATTAGTCCATTTTATTGATGACATTTTTCTCTAGGGAAGTTATTTTAGAAGTTTAACCCTGGAGCAAGTCATAGCTTCTCCAGTCTTTGAAAGTGTCCAGAGCATTGATTATAACTGCAGGAGGTGTTACCTTCTACCCCAGAGAATCTCACTCTGCACAATCTTACACACTCTCTCACTCCCAAAATAGCTTTGATTCAGCAATTCAAACTGTTTCCGCTGATATTAAAGGAAGAACCACAGAAAACGGATCAGCAGTTAAAATGAAATAGAAGTGGGGCGGGGGGGGGGAATACAGATCATGGATATAGTAGCACAAAGCTCAAGAGTAAAGCAGATTTGAAAAAGACATCAGAGTGACTCAAAAGGGAATAACATGACAGAAATTAAACAAGATTTTTATGTTTGCCTTCTGTGCATTTAAACTCATCTCAGCCTCCACTGAAATTCTTATCATACATAAACCCCAAGGCTTTCAGCATACTGTCAAAACCACACCCTCTCTTTCTCTTTCTAAGTCTCCAGAGTCACTTCTTAGGTAGCCAAGAAAAAAGACAGAAGAATTCAAATATGCATGTAATTGAGAAACAGACCATTTTATAACCAAATTCTGATTATAAACAATATTTTTCATGTAAAAATGTACCTAATTGTTTTAAAATCCAGTATTTTTTCTCTTGCACTTAATGAAAAGGCCTAGGTCTACTTTAAAAGTTTTTTGAAGTCAGGAATAAACACAGGGTAGAGGACCAGAAATAAGACATGAGGGGCCTTGCAATATCTTTCTTGGGATGATGTCAGATTATCAAGGTGCTCTATGCTGTCATAGTTAGCTTTCCACTTGACTATAGAAAAAGCTTAAGTATATGCTTAATTAGTTAATTAGTTCAGTACTAGAGAACAATCTAGATTCAAAGAGCTATCATCACAGAATGGCTTATTCACATCTATCTCAGAAACAGTGACCAAAATTCAAGAAGGTAATTGGATTTTTAAAACCGAACGTCGTTTTTTTCCCCCTCAATTCACTCATGACAGGGCCAGAAGGTAATGATATATCTGCCATGATGCAATGAGCAGACCTGTCTTCTGTCAAGAGTTGAAATCATGAAGGAATAAGCTGTCGTTAACAACCTCTCTCCAAACACTAGAGCTGTCATTTCATTGTTTTCTTTTGCTGGCATGGGGGCTGGTGTGGTGGCCTCATATACCTTGTCAGTTCAGTAATGTGCTAAGCTGTTAACCTTTTCTGGAATTCTTGACTTGAGCAATCTTTTATGAAGACTATAATGTAAGAGCTTATATTTTCTTTGATTCCTTTATGTTTCTCTCAAAGTTTACTTTTAAAATTTGGAATTAGTGCTTTTGGTTTCAACCTATAGTTTAGTAGTCTATATTTCAAATAGAAAAAAAAAAGCATTTACTTTTAAAAGGTTTGAAATGTAAGTTGTAGTGATCTAAATTCAGCCAGTCTTTAAGGGGAAAAAAATCAATAATTATTTAAAGTTTCTTGTAGTTTTATAATCAAACATTTAAACTCTTTTAGAAATGGTTAAATGAATAACTATAATAGTATATTCATGAATATTTTCTTTAAAAAATTTTAATAATAAAATAATATCTTTTTAAAATTATAAAAGTAATAATTGCTCAAGGCAAAAAAAAAAAAAGAATTGAATAGGAAAATTGAAAATGAATGATAAAAGAAGAAACCTCATGGTTTCTTGCATAGACTTCCAGGAACATCAATGTACATCGATGTATCCATGTAGGTGTATGTATATACATGTAAGTGTACATTTTAACAAATAGTCTCATTCTTATGTTTTCAATGGAAAACTCTTAGACATCATTTCATATGAATGAACACATATACACACATATAACTCATTCTTATTAATAATTACAGTCTTCCATGATAAGAATATACCATCATTTAATAAATATTCCCCAAATTGGATATTTAGGTAGTTAGAAGTTTTCACGTTATTACAGACTGCTGTGATTAGCATCCTTGTACATATACTCTGTATACTTTGTTTACTGCTCTAGTGTAAATTCCTACAAATGGAATTTAGGGTCAAACATTAACACACATATTTAATTTGGGGCGATATAACCCAAACTGCCATCTTATTGCTTCAATTTACATTCTGACCAATATCTAAACTTGGTATTATCATACAATTTATTGTATGATAATTTACCAATTTATCTGCCAATCTTATATGTTGTAAACTGGCACCTTGTTTTAATAACCATTTCTTTAATTCCCAATACTCTGAATGACTATATTTTAAAGAAGCACAAAAGTCTATGAATCATTTCAACAAAAGTATATCTAAAAGGTCCAAGCAATTATCATGTTTTTGAGGTCTCTGAGAACTTAAACATGCATCCCCTGCGAAACTATATTCTACTTATAAACTGCTACATGGTACTGCTACTGTTAAAAATAAAAACTATGTCCTATATTGATACAGGACTTCTGACTACTATCTACTAACTGTCAATGCCCACTAGAACCCTCTTAAAATTTCCGTGTCACCAACTCTGTCAAATACTTATGTTAAAATAGCAAGATCGGGGCTTCCCTGGTGGTGCAGTGGTTAAAAATCTGCCTGCCAATGCAGGGGACATGGGTTCGAGACCTGGTCCGGGAAGATCCCACATGACGCAGAGCAACTAAGCCTGTGCACCACAACTACTGAGCCTGTGCTCTAGAGCCCCTGTGCCATAACTACTGAAGCCCACACGCCTAGAGCTCGTGCTCCGCAACAAGAGAAGTCACCGCAATGAGAAGCCTGCTCACTTCAACTAAGAGTAGCCCCCTCTCACTGCAACTAGAGAAAGCCCGCGCACAGCAACGAAGATGCAACAGAGACAAAAATAAATAAATAAAACAAATAAATTTAAAAAAAGAAATAGCAAGATCGTGCAGTACTTAGTTGGAAGACTAGGAACTGAAGGCAGTAGTTAGGAGGTGTTACCAAAAATTTATTACTCAAATCACTGGGAAAAATCATATCCTATTTTAGATAACCATCTATAATGGCTCCATGTACATCTGTGGAAAAAAATCCTAAAACTGTAATCAATCAGCTTAACAGATGTGTCTGTCAAAATGGGGGGAGGGAACCCAAAATGGAGTAAGAAAGGAGAAATCAAAAAGTCAACAGCCAGAATAGAAAAGCTAAGTTACTGCTTATTAAAAGGGAAGCAAATGATTTAAAAACTGAAAAGCTCTAAATCAGCTTTCAAAGTATGTGGTTCATATCAGTCAAGCAACAGTTTATGTAGTCTTCAATTTAGTCATCTTATAATCATAGTGATTTCTAAAAGAAAATCCTAAAATATTCTACTTTGACGAATATTGCTACGTAAGGACGTCATCTCCTGAGGTTTACAAAGCATTTTGTTATATAGAAAATTACTTTAATGTTATTTGTTTTAAAAAGATATGAGTTGCAGACTTCCCTGGTGGTGCAGTGGTTGAGAATCCGCCTGCCAAGGCGGGGGACACAGGTTTGAGCCCTAGTCCGGGAAGATCCCACATGCCGCGGAGCAACTAAGCCTGTGTACCACAACTACTGAGCCTGCGCTCTAGAGCCTGCAGACCACAATTACTGAGCCCTCGTGCCACAACTACTGAAGCCTGCGCACCTAGAGTCTGTGCTCCACAACAAGAGAAGCCACCGCAATGAGAAGCACATGCACCGCAACGAAGAGTATCTCCCGCTCGCTGCAACCAAAGGAAGCCCACGCGCAGCAACGAAGACCCAATGCAGCCAAAAATTAAAAAAAAAAAAAAAAAAAAAAGGATATGAGTTGTAAAGGGACTACCTATCATTGGAATAACCACATAAAAAACGTAATTAAAATGCTATACTGAATTCTTTTGATTATCTCTACTCCTTCCACAAATCACACTAAAATATTAGTTTTAAAAAATATGGATGGTTTACTTTTCACTGTACACTTTCATATATTATTTGATTCTTGAACCATGTGAATATATTGCCATTTAAAAATTAAATAAAAATATATTTTATAGTAGGGGCGGTATTAACCCATCAGGACGAAACTAATGGGAAGACAGTAAGCTGATGGAATTTGTTTGGTATTACAGAGGAAATTCTAACTTAAGCCTCTGGAGATAAATAATAACTAGAAGCAAGCCAACCCACCCACAGAATTTCAGAGAAACTCAAAATTCGGGGTGCCAGTTTTCTTGGAAAGTAGAGGTAGGGCTTGAGTCTAAAAACAGAGGCAGTAGTTGTAAGTTCACATAAGACGCAGTTACCCATCCCCCCGAAGCCAAACAAACCAAAAAACCAAAACCTGAAAACCAAAACACGGGTCAAAATCTCACATTGCACAGCCAACCCTGTCAGAGATCAGTGGTTTTTCCATTAGAGAAATTTATCCAGAGAAGGACTAGAAGGACATCAGATCAGGAAAGGGGAAGAGAGAGACACAGAGCTCAAATCAGGTGTACTGTGCAGAAGTCTGCAAAATGAATAAAGAGAGAGCTCCATAACAAAATATGATGAAAGAACTTTAAAAATTCTACAGGGCTAAAAGAAAAAGTAGGTAACCTCCCAGAAACTAGAGCAAAAATAGATGGAAAATGAGAGAGAAAGTATAGTCAATTAGATAAGACAATTAGAGGCTCAGTCCAGAACTCCAAAACCAAATGAAAATTCCAGAAAAAGAGAAGATTAAAATTATCAAGAAATAACACAACAAAATATTCTCAGAATTGAAAATCATGAATGTGCAGTACAGAATGAAAGGAATCACCACATCCCCAACACAATGAATCAAAAAACCCACACCAAGAAACCTTCTCAAAAGCAGTATGATTCAATTTCTTAAAACCAGGGAGAAGGAAAAGCAGCTTCCGTGGAGGGAAACAAAAGGATTCAAGATCAGAATGGTACTGGACTTCTCAATTAAAACACTGCAAGTAAAACAACAATGAAACAAAACCTTCAAATTTCAGAATGAAAATGATATTCAGATTGGAATTCTATGACTAGATGAATTATGAAAATAAAGTGAGCAAGTAAAATAAAGGTATTTTTCATAAATACTAGGTTTCAAAAATTGATCTCGTATTCCCTCTTTGATGATTCCAACAAAATGAGAGCATATATCCAAAAAGCTACCGTCATTAGATCAAGGAAACAGGAGGTCAAACACCAGAGAGAATCTAAGTGGAGTCCCGGGAAGAGAGACAGGGAGGCAGGCTTAGAAAGTGACCAGTCAAGATTGGGACAGAAGTCCACAGAGTTCCAAAAGAGAGCTCTCCAGAAGAACATGAAACCGTAAGATTATCTGATAAATTTAACCATGTAAAAAATTAGAAAGGCCAATCAGAATTAACAACTATTACAAAGAAAACAGAAAACAGTTAGGAAATTATTAATTCTATGAAAATAAACTTGTAGCAGAAATGAGTAGCAACCACAGTACCTACTTGGTTCAGTCATAAGCAATATTAAAGTAGTAGTAATACTGTAAAGCTTGATTGCTGAATTAATCCAAAAACTGTGGGAATGGGAAAGAGATTCTTATGTGCCATAAAAGAAAGTGACTGATAAATCAAGAGACAGCACTATAATTAAAAAATGTTGATATAGAGAATATAATTAAAACCAAAAAGTATTGAGAGTTATTACATCTAGGGAACAGAACTAACAGCTGAGGAAGGATTAGGAAAGGATAACCTTTATTTTGATGTATGTCATTTGTTTTTACTTGATTTTTAAGATTATATGCTTGTATCCTCTGATGTTCTACAGTTTTATTTTAATAAGTTTTAAGTGTAGATTTATCTGTCTTGCTCAAGATATGCCATGCTTCTTCTACAAAGATTTGTGTCTATATTCTCATAAACACTCTACCACTAATATATTGCTTTTTCTCCCATTCTTTTCTATTGCTTTTCTGAAACATCTATTAGAGGATTATTAGATCTTATTCTATTCTCCATGACTTTTTATCTATTATAATTTTTTTCTCAGGTTTTCTCTGCTATATTCTATATACTGTATTCCCCAATTCTAACTTTTAATTTACTAACTCTCTTCAACAGTGCCTGATAGTTTTGCTTGACTTGACTTTTCTTTGTAATGAATCATTTCCTCAAATAATTTTTAGTTTCTGACTACAAATTCTTCTTCATTAGGGATTTACCCTGAATTGTAAAGTGTTGCTGTTGGCACTTTTATGTTTGTTTCCACTTGGTAACCCAGAAGTTTCATCAGTCCAAAGTCCATTTTTACATGAATTTACAGTGCTTGAGATTCCCACACTAAATAAGTTGTCTCAATTCAAACTGCAAATCTAAATCCACCTTTGGGTTAGGATCTGTGGCTTCTATATCTCAGGGGAGGCTGTTTATTTACCCCACCTGGCACCTCTAGCAAACTGACTTTTGCACCTCTAAAAACTAAAAAGGCAGAAGCTTCCAGGGTCTTAGTTTTAGATCCTGCCTCTCAGGCTCAAAGCTGTGCTGTGGACCCCTTGGGGCCTAGGTCTTATACCTCATCAAATATCACCTTCGGGCTGCCACACCCTCCAGGGATTTACCACTGGGGTTTTAAGTTCTTTCTTGTAGTCAGGAATTTAAAGATTCTTTTTCTATCTTTTGAACATAACTAGGTCTTTAATATTTTTGTTATTGCTATGTTTTATTCCATTATTTTTATGGGTGTTTAGTGGGAGGGACAAGTGACTGTTAATTAACTCAGTCCACCATGTTATAGAACCCAAATTGTATACATTACATTGATAAAAATAGCATTAATTTAAAAAACTTAGATATAACACTATGAAAATTATATGCAAAGTAAGTAATTACGGAAATAGTAGAGTCTTCTGAATAATCCAACTATGAGAAATTAGAAAACAATGTAGGCTTAGTCAAGTTATCAGAATTCTCAAAAACTTATTAAAATTAAAAAAATTTAAGTCACATTGGATATGAATCACTTGTACTTTGAGAGTACTCTTTATAATTTAAACTTTTACTTCACTGATTTTATTATAAAACATTTTCTAGAACTTCTCATCCTCTGTCACACTAAATATAATTGCCATCAAGTCCCACCTTATGCATTACACCTAAAGACTGAAAAGTATATATAAATTCTCAACCAATCCAAAAAGTATTACCTACGCCAGTGGTTCTCTTGTGGTGCCCAACGAGCAGCACTGGCATCACCTGAGATATTCTCAGATATGTAAATTCTCAGGCCCCAACCAGACCTTCTGAATTAAAACCTGGGATCTGAACAGGGCAATCTGTTTCAAGAAGTCCTCCATGTGATTCTGATGCATGGTAAAAATTTGACTTCATGGACCAGGGGCTTCCAAACTGCTCCCCATGAAACTTTTCGACAGTATATACATCTCAATCAGTCAAAGCCTGGATAGGGAGAGATCGGTGACATGTCTACGGTGCGAAATTTAAGGAGGCACTCACTCTCACGGTCCTACAAGGACTGCACATCATGAGAGTGACTGACCCCTTAAATTTTGTACCCCTGAACCACCCCTGCAATTAGTAATGAAACGAACTGTCACCTATTTTCCTTGCCCTTTTTATAGAGATCAACTAAAATGCCTGAAAAGATCAAAGAAGAAATAAGTATGAGAAAATCTCAAACTGCACAATCAGACACTGAATAATTAGTACTTGGCTATATGATATACTGTTTCTTACTCCAATTAATATATTATGCAATTAAGATTGTTAAGCACTGAAAATATTAGCTATGCCTCCTGAGCAGCACTGTGGGCATTTATCTGATATGTACTATTTCTCCAACAAGAAATCTTAATACATTTTTAATAATAAAGTTCTTAAGTATCTAAACTGCAGGGATTAGAGTATCTGTAGTTTTTAAACTGTCATCTATGGAGCCCCAGGGTCAGGGAATAAATCTCAGGTGCTGTTGTGAGAATGGTTCCAATCTTCACTTCAGCTTCAACCAAAGTGGCTCCACAGATTCAAACACAAGTTTTGTTTTTTTTACAAAACAGTCCAGTAGAGGCAGGGTTCTAGTGTTGGAAAAAAGTTTTAACCTTACCATGATATGACTCCTATTTTAGGACCTTTTATCTTATACTAAAAATCTGCAAGGAATATAGCATAAATATTATTAACAACACTGAGTAGAGATAATCTTGTCTGGCCTGAAAAATATCAGAATTTACTGCAGTTGTGATATGAAAATGGACAGACCATGGAAAACAGAGTAGTGGCTCCCAGCCCTTTGTAAACTATGGAAACATTTCTTTAAATACAATTTTAGAAAAAAGTCCAGAAAATAAAAACATGTAGGAGTAATCTGATTAAAAAGAATGAGACAACTTCTTTTTCCTTGTTAGTCTTCCTCTTCCTGCTTCCTAAAATACCATCCTTTCCCCCACCTGTCTCCGCACCCTCCAGCCACACACAAATACAGAGCAACCCTTGAAGAATTACCAGAGAAACACCATGAAAAAGTAAAACCAAAGTAATAAAATCACTTTATCTGAATTAAAAAGAGATATCCATTTTTAAATGTTCACCATGTAGAAAGTTACCAGAATAAAGTTCATAAAATTGAGAATAAAGTATATAAACTAAACTTTTCAAAGTACACAACATACACTAAATACTAAGGAACTTAGAAATCAGCTGCTTTATTTCAAGGAACCCTGAGCTGCTCTGACTGAGAAAAGCACAAAAATGGCAAGGCAATGAAATGCTGTTATCCCCCACTATTCCTACTTAAAAGGACAAAATGACTGACTATTCTAATGTTACTGATAAACCTCCTCCCTCTTGTTTAGGATCTCAACAGATAGTTTGTTCAAAGGTATTTGGGATGGCTTTCCCTATACTCTATACTCTATAGCCCTATACTCCCCTATACTTCAAAAAACCCTGTACAACAATAAAATATTCTAGAATGGGAAAGGCTAGTTGATCTAGTAGCACAGACAATATAATTTACATAAAGTATCTCACCAAGCACGTGTTTGTACAAACATCTGATTTTCTTTACTAAATTGTATGTTCAAATATTCACCAAATTGTGATCACATTTCACATGTAAAGTTCTTAAAATACATCAACAGCATCTTTTCTAACCACTAACTAATGTGCCAGAGAGTAAGTTCATTTCACTATTCATAACCTGAAATATGAAACAGTTTAAATAAATTTATTTTAGTTACTTAAATTCTACCAAAAAACACACTATCGAAGTTTGCAATGAATCAAAAGTAATGTCTTTGTGTTCTTTGCACATCCATGAAGACTGAAAAAAAAAAATACACAATTCACCTATGAAATTCTACTTGCAGCATTTTAAGGGCCTCAAAATCTATTAACAAAATATTCTTTAGGAGCTGGGCTGAGCTTTACGCTTATCATTTCAGAGTTAAAGTAGGAAACATATCTTTGACCTTTGCAATCATAAGTGTATCAAGTAATATCTTTCCACTTTTAATTACAAAAATGTAATAATGTAGCTCTTATAAAGCATACGTGATAACTTTCCGTTATTATATTAACCTTTTATAAGTAAAGATGTCACTTTACCTTTATTTTTCTGAAGAAAATCTCTGCTTATATGTGAAAGAAAACCAACTTTGCAAAATTTAACTATTCATTGCAGAACTTAAGAATAAGACAGTAAAACAAGTCGCCAAATATTAAGATGTAACAAAGCTAGGTCAGAAAAAGAAATTTCACCACTACAGGAAAGAAAACCTTGAACACAATTTTAAAACACCAATTTCTAAAAAGTTGAAATTCAAGTAAGAAGAAAGTAATTCAGTAAATACTGCAATTTACCATTTTGTATGTCTTTGTCTTATTCATAAAGCATTACATTTGTGGGCTCTAAAGAGTCGTTTTTTAAGAATAAGATATTAATTTAAAGGTAGCAGAATTCCTTTAGTCTCTAACTTCACTAAATCACGTAGGCAGAGATTTACAAAAGCAGTCATGATTTTTTTCAGAAGTATTTTCAATAATATTGATAAGTATTTGATAATTTAACTGATATTTCATGTAATAAGAAACGAAAAAATTTAGAACTGAAAATACTCATTTCAAAGATTTTATCTAAATGTTCGTATACTTAAGATGCGTTTTTGCTCTTATTGTAAAGGCAAAATAATACAGAATAATCTTTCACTACAAATAAAATAAATAAGAACTATTTAAAGATAAGACTATGTTTAGGAAAGACTTTTTAAAAGACATGATAAAATAATTTATAACACATACTAAAACAGAGCTATAAAATGCCAAAAAAAATAAAGGAAATTGCACTTACATCCATAGCTCTCTTAATAAAAGGTATCTGTGTGCCACTGTCCAGATCTTCATTTATAATAAGCCTTCTAGCCCACTGACCTGCCCTCACAACACCACTACCATGAATTAAAACCATCAGTTTCTGTGGATTTGTCAAAGCATCCTCACTCATAAAGATAAAACTCTTTGGTTCACTCTCAGAGGCATCTACCTGTAATTAAAAAAAATTAAATAATAAATAAATGTTTTCTGATCAGGTTTAGACACAAATGAGAAAACAACTAACGGTTACTATAAATTATAGAATGACTATTACAGAATTATAGAAGTAAAAAAACTTTAAAATAAAATTTTCATTAGAGATTGATAATTATATATAAGGTAGAGGAGCAAAAAAAGACATGATAGTAATTTAAACATATAAAAATATGAAAGAATACTGGAAATATGTCTTTCTCCATTATTATTGTATATTTAATATTATATTATCATTATAAATAAGAATAACTAATTTTTAAGTGCTTCCTATGATCTAGATACTATGCTAAATGTTTAAAAAGTATTATTTCTGTTAAGGTTGCACTATTATTATATTCATTTATAGATGAAGAAGTTGAGGCCTAGAGAGTTTAAATAACTCGCCCAAGGTCACAGCTATTAAGCCTATAAGTTATAATAGAAATATGCTGCACCTAAAATAAAAAACAGAAAAACCCAGCTGGAGAATACACATATTGGAAAACCATATATTAGCAAGGAAAACTACTAAGCTTTTAACAACAGTAGGAGGGGGAACTATTTAAAAATTCAAACACCAACTGTTCTGTGTAAATGGACTTAGAAATTTCATTCAGAGTATGAACACAGGATTATATAACAATTATCTTATGAAGGAATATTATTTGTATACTTTGATAACCTTATTTTATGTACTAGCTATTTATGGTATGAAAAGTGAATATTCTTAGTCATTTTGATTACACTTAATAGTTAGGCTTATACTAGATGATGTATGACTTAGATTTGAAAGATTCAAAAGACTTTTAGAAAGGGATAACTTCCCAACCTCTTATTACATATGCCATGGCATGCACTGAGTGGTATTCCACATCAGCAGTGGCAAGTAACTAGGAATGGCAGCCTTTGTGCAACCAGGTCAGAGCCAAGTTAAAATCTTGACAGCTGGTAATAAACACCTCCTCAAATAGAGAAAGTCAATCCACATGCTGGGTAATGCAATAGCACTTCACTTCATCAACAATATAGATTAATAAAATTACCAAAATAAGAAAGAAAAAAACTCAATACCAAAAAATGCCTTGGATTCCAAATGTTCCCAGTCATTACTCCTGGGACACACAAAAAAAATTAAATTTCTCTGTTTCTAAAACAATCAGATTGGTGTCAGTAATGGATGCTTAGCCAGTTGTTTAAACAGGGCACAAAAGGTAATTATTTCAGCAAGAAGAGCACGGCCACAGGGCTCAAGAAAAAAATACCACCTTCTCAGTGAAGCCTTCTCTGACCACCCCATTTAAACACTTCCCCAAGAATTCCCTAGTCCCATTCTGTTTTATGTTCCTCCATAGCACATAACACAATCTAATATGCTTTTAATAATATTCTATTATTTACCATCTGCTCCCTCCACTAGAATGTAAGTCCAGGAAGGCATAGACCTTTGTTTGTCTCCAGCTACATTCCCAATGCCTAGAAGAAAGGCTGGCACATTGTAGGCACTCATTTATATAAGAATGAATGAACTTTTGGAATAAAGAATCTTATCAAGCATCACTAGTGAATTCCTTTAGATAAAAGGCATTTAACTAAATAATGCATCCTCTTAACTGCTTACAATACTTGCCTGGTTCAGAAAGCACAAATGGAAGATTAAATGAATGCATGACTACAAAGAATTTTAAAAGAACTATACAATGCTTAGAATTAAAATGGCATATCTGTATCTTTATTAGTAGTAATTAAATATGCAGTAAGAGAAGTATGAAGTATAACACTACCACATTAGCTTCACTTGTATGTGACGTCTAGAATAAACAAATTACAATGATGACAATGGATATGACTGAAGTCACAGAGGAAGAAAAGTGGATGGGAGACAGACGAAAGCCAACTCTGAGAAAAAAAACTCCCTTTTACCTAGGATTATATGAAAGCAGATGAATCATTCAGTTAAAATGGCTTAAAAAAAGAAAATGGTGATAAGAACAAAAGAAAAAATTAAAAAGCAAAGCTGTCAGTGAAAAATAAAAAAGAGGCTACAGAGGTTTCCAGTCATTCATTTACCAAAAAGTATGTCTAAATATGCACAAATAAAAGAGCCTCTTAAAGTCAGTGAGGCCTTAATGGATCCTGGAATGTATGGAAATGGACATCTGTTTATCTTAATGAAAAAACCCCTAGCTATAGACTTTCCAGCAGGTGCTGATCACTGTTTCTTTTTTCCATCATACTAAGTCCCCTGTTACCAAGCACCTGAGTCAATTTTTTAAGCAATGGAATGTTGGCACTTTAAATTCCACAGTAATCACTTTAAAACTGGAAAAGTACTTATTTTCTGAAGATAAACGTGTTTTTTTATATCATACCACTGTTCAAGAATTTTTTAAGGGGCTACAAGTCAAGGTAGCCATGAACAAATGAATAAATGTTTTACTTGAACATCCAGATATGCTGACTTTGAAAATATCAGAATGTCAGAGTATTTAAGGAAAAAAAATAAAAATGAACAATGTAATGGTATTAATGATTAAGGAATAAGAACAGTATTTAAGCTGGTCATTGACATATTCATCTCAATATAATGCAGAACTGTGAGTCTGCAGCTGGTGGCTATAATTTACTCTGTGTAAAATTAGTGCTAATTTAAAATAGAAAAATATCTATATGAATAAAATAATTTTTCCTTCATTAACTTAAGTTTTGAAATGGTTGTTCCAAGGCCATTTATCTTCAAACAATGGTAATTTACTAAGATGAGCTTTCATTAAGGAATACACATAAAGGTCATTCCAGTGTACCACCTCAGGTTAGAGACAAATCAACCTCAAAGGCCAATTGGTCAGTGAGACTGCACCAAACAATTTTTAGCAATTAACAATTCACTTTGGGATACTTATGAAAATCACTAATTTTGATATTTATTTAAATATGATTGAATAAATTGAATGCAAATCTGTAGTCAAGCTAAATTCACGTATCCAGTATTCTACACAAGTGTGAGATACTAAAATGGAGAATATTTTGTACCTATTTCTGTGAGGTGGAAAGTAAACATGAGACATGATCATGATCTGTCAAATCATGGATTTCCACGAAGTGCTGTCATTTAAAAAAAAAAGTTTTTCTTTCCTTGTTAAATATTTCAACTGTAACAATAAAACTTAGTTTATCATCAGGAAAAAAAAGTTTGGTGGTATTCCTGTAGTAAAAAAAAATGACTTTGAACAACAACAACAAAAACCCACTCTCACTGCTAGCTTTGGGATTTAAGAGAACTCAGGAGAAAACTAATACTTAGGGAAGAAAAATTCACAACTATATAAAATATGTGATGATAATCTAAGGAGAGATAAACTTCCTAAAATAAAAATTTTCTTGTTTCTTTAATGTTTATAAAATTAGGGAATCTTTACTAACCAAAAATGGACATGAAGGTTGTTATAGGTCTCATATAATGTAAAGCTCCCTCTGTGTAACTTTATAGTCTACATTTAAAAAAGAGGAAAATAATTGAAGTCCTTCTAAATCTAATCTCAGGCTTTCTATAAAGAAAATTAATGAAAGGCAATCATATAACATGAGAGATATGGCCAATTATCTTGTAATTTGTTCTAGAAATCTAGGGAATTAAAGTGAGTTTAAAGGTTCCATGGAACTAGAAGTATTACAGAGTTAAAGGACTCAATATTAATTGTGCTGTAACAATGAATTAACCTAAGGCTTTTTAAATATCATTCTTCAGAAACTTCGAAAGAAACAGAATTAACAAGAAAAGAAGACTGGACAAAGTGACAAAATTCTACCTTAACGTTCCAGAAGACAAAATTCAATATATAGTTTTAATAGAGTAAGACACTAGACCTAAAGTCAAAACTAAAAGAGATTTGAATCCAAAAAAGACTTTTATATTCACTCCCCAAAAGATACTAAAATCTTGGTCTTCACATAATTCAAAAGGAAGGCAAGGTTTCAAAAAAACAAGGGTTGGCTTAGTCATTACGTGGAATAACATTGAATATTTTATTCACTGCTATGCCACTAGCACTTGGAACAGTACCTGGTACCCTAAAATAAATATTTGTTGAATGAATGAATAAATGATTAACAATGTGACCTAGTACTTGAGATTGCCTATAGAAAATTAAATATAAAATAGATTTCTTTTTAAAAAAAATCAACCTATGGAATTAATTTGGGAGGATGGATAGCATTAAAAAATCCTCAAACCCTCCAATTCATAGTAGAATAACACTGCCCAAAGAACTTTAAAATTTCATGCAAAATTTCATGTAAACAAAATTATCAATATTCAAAGTTTTGTGCCTTAAATAAATTACTTTCATGAAGTCTTGGAGATGCATATAGATTATAAAATCAGAGAGTTGTCAGGGACCTTAAAGATCATCTAGTTTACCATCGTTACACACATAAGGTTACTATTTCTTCATTTAAACACTTAATATTTCATGTTTTCCATTAAAAACAAAAAAGTTCTTTTGAGAAGCTGAATCACAGAACAAATTTCAAACTTTTTCACTCTGAAATGGCAAAATGTGCAAAACTTCAAAAAAGTGTTCTACCAAAAAAGAGATGAGTAGTGTTATGAAACATGAAGCACCAGGAGTGAATCTGGGGATGTGCAGAGGAAATAACAGAGAAATAAAACATATAATTTAAAAAAAATCAAGAAATAATTAAAGCGATGGTGAATGTCTAACACAAGAAAAGGAACACTGGTTTACTTCAAATAAATACGTAAAAATAAATTATAGCAATGAAATGAGAAAAGGTAGAGGAAAGGGTAGTCCTTTTGTGTCATCATTTTCAAAAAAGACTGGAAAGCAGTTTTTCTTTACACTGAAGAATATTACTTTTTAAGAACTATTGTGCACAATGAGATGAGATATAATGACAGGAATTTAATATTATCTTTATCAATATCAAAACACTAGGATCTTAACATTTAAACTTATCACAGTTAACCTAAAACAAAAGTTTTCTTCTGAATTGAAAACTATTTTATTTGGAACTATAAATATTTTTAAAAATTGGACTTACTGGAATAGATATTTTTTTCAAATTACAGTCCTTTTCCAGGAGCTCATATACATACTTCGTGATGATCTAAGTAGGAAAGAAATAACATATTAAGATGCAATGTTGTCCATTATCAAAATTCACATAAATTATTAAAATTTATTGCTCTGAATAGCTATCTTGGAATATTTTCATACTAAATTAAGAGGCTCTTGGGCTTCCCTGGTGGCACAGTGGTTGAGAGTCTGCCTGCTAATGCAGGGGACACGGGTTCGAGCCCTGGTCTGGGAAGATCCCACATGCCGCGGAGCAACTGGGCCCGTGAGCCACAACTACTGAGCCTGCGTGTCTGGAGCCTGTGCTCTGCAACAAGAGAGGCCCCAATAGTGAGAGGCCGGCGCACCGCGATGAAGAGTGGCCGCCACTTGCCACAACCAGAGAAAGCCCTCACACAGAAACAAAGACCTAATACAGCCCAAAATAAATAAATAAATAAATAAATTTTAAAATAAATTAAAAAAATTTAAATTAAGAGGCTCTTTACTGGTTTACTTCCTGCTGCTGTGTACTGAATAACTATGGACCTTAATACTAAGGATTCGAAATAGTTAATATAAACACAAAAATACACAAGGACTTTCTATTTTACAAAGCAATACTCTGTAAGCATATTTTCCTTTTTTTTCAGTATTTCTAGAATTCTCTTTTCCCTATAATTTCCCTATAGGTATTATATCTAATATAGTACTATCATGACTCTGCTGAATCCTAACACTTCTTTTGTATTCCATGAATCAAAGAGGGAAAAGTCAGAGGTATTCCAAATAGAAAAGGAAAACTGATCCAGCAAAGCCAGGTACCAGTTAGTACTACTGGTTTTATTAGGCAGAAACATGGCTCCCCAAAGATGTCTACATCCTAACTCCTGTTAACCTGTTAATATGTTATGTTACATGGTAAAAGGGACTTTGCAGATATGATTAAGGTTAAGAACCCAAGATGGGGATATTACCCTGGATTATCTGAGTGGGCCCAACTTAACCATATGAATACTTATAAGTAAAACATTACAGGACAGTATGTCAGAAGATGCAAAGTGAGAAGGCCTCGACAGGCCATTGCTGGTTTTGAAGATGGAGGAAGCAGACAACGAGCCAGGAAATGTGGTGGCCTTTAAAAGATGACATAATCCTCAGTTTATAGCCAGTAAGAAAACAAGACCTAGGTGCTATACTTGCAAGGAAATGAATTCTGCCAACAACTCAAAGAAGCAGTAAATGGATTCTCCCCTAAAGACTCCAGAAAGGAACAGCCTGTCCAACACCTTGATTTTAGTCTGGTGGCACTCATACTGAACTTCTGACCTCAAGAATTGTAGGATAATATATTTGTGTTGTTTTAAGCCACTAAATTTACGGCAATTTGTTACAGCAGCAACAGAAAACTAATACACTATTTCTATTAAAGAAAGCAAAGCAAGTGAAGAAAGAGATGTCTGGAGTAAAAGTGATGATTTAATAGGCTTTAATGGTCATTTTAAGAAGTGTTTCAAAAATATCTTTAATCATCTATGCACAGTATCTCAGAGAATAATTTTAGCAGCAACATAATTAAAAGTCAAATCTTAATATGAAACAAGATCAGATGATTTTTTTTTTTAGAAAAATTAAGATCACTTTGGTGCTGTCTTCTGTCATCTGAAATAAGATTCTCTATCTTGCTTTCTCTAAGAAGTCCAAAATCCCTCCTTCTCTGTATACATATTCATTCATTTTAGAAACAGTATATTAGATGTATGCTAGAACAGCTTTATATTGTCTGGTAATAGTAATTTCAAAAGCTACAACACTAAACTAGAACTAGGTGATAATCTACTAGTTATTAATTGAATAGTATTCCTATATTTTATGTAGAATTTTAAATTATGTTCATTATACCTTCACCAGAAAGTAGCAGTACTATAAACCTGAAAGAGTAAATATATGTATGAGTCTAAAAATATACATGAAGTTATAAGTGGGTTACCACTTCAAGAGAAATGGTTTAACTAAATGAGATTAGCTAAAATGAGTGGGTTATCATTTCTAAAAACTTCCTTCTATGAAATCATAAAATATCCTTACATTTAAAGAAACAATAAAACCAATCAAACTTAAACTCAAATGAATTCTACCACCATGCAAAATACTTACAAGACATAATTTGAGAATTAAAAAATTATTTTGTCACGTTATACCTTATATCAATATGAAATACATATTGCAGTTAATTCTCAATTTCATACTGCAATATAATACAAAACAATTCAAACACTGCTTACATTTGACTTTGAAAAACATTACAGAGCAAGTATCTGTTCTAATAAAGCCATACATCGAATAGAGTTGGAAAGACACTACCTAACTTGCCCAATTTCCCTTGCTCTCAAAGTCCTGACTGCAGAAGAAAAGCAACCATAAACTAAACCATCTAACTTGTAGGCAGTTTTCTCTGCTGGAATGTTCTCCTCCACCCTAGTCATCCTCCAAGAGATAGATCACATGTCAGCTGCTTTAGGTGACTTTTTCCTCCTCATCCCAACCCTCCAAGGTAAGACAAAATGTCCCACCTCTGTGCTTCTCTGCACATGCCTGAAGCATATGAGTTTGATATTATTCACCTGTCTTGTTACCTGACTAGCCTGAGAACACTAAAATTTAGGTATCCTACCTCTACATTTCTGTGTATCCATACAGGATACTGTCTGGTGCATTGAAGGTACTTTAAAACAGTATACAAATTCTCTTCACTGTTCATTCTGTCTATGTCCTTTGAGGGAGAAAAGTATTTCAGATTTTTAAAAAATCTTTCTAACTGCTGAATTGAGGCTTAGAAAGAAAGCATCAAGGATTCATAGCCTTACAGCTTGAGGAGGACTGCAGTCTGCATTTAGAAAAGTCAATAAATGAAAAGATAATTTTGAAAAAAATAGATGAAAAAAAGTATCTCGCCCAAATGTAATCTATGTTCAAATATTCACTAGAAACATTGTTTCCAGTGAAGTTCCTACATGAAAAGAAAAGGCTTAAGAGACTAATAAGACTGAGTGAAAGTGAAATCTTCATTCTAATAAGAAACATAGGAACTTCTGGTTTCTGTTCTGAAATATGAAGAGCCTGGAAGTAGTCACTCCTATCCTCACAAAAAGGAAAAAGCTGAACAAACTGAAAACCAACGACTCTTCTTAGATCTATCGGATATTTGAGGTCACAGGGCAAACTGCTTCCCTGAAAACTGGAGAGACAGCCAGGCAGATACAGAGGATAAGGACTTACTGGTAACAAAAGCACAGGCGCAGAAGTGTTGGCTGAAGCCAGTCCTGGGGTAGGAACACTTTCAACTATAATTGATTAATTTCTGGAGGTTCAATATGAATACTAGCTTAAGAATGAAAAATTAGGAGGGGCCTCAGCCTTAAAGAAGGATTCTCCAAACTTCTATGAGTTGTACCTCCATGAGCCTCACTAGGTTCTCACTGTGGAGATTAGAGAAAAATCCTCACCTGCTTCCAGCAGGGGAAGAGGAAAGTAACCATTTTGAAATACTACTGAACTCTGTTCTACTTAATAAGGCCTTCACACAAGGAAAACTATTTCACCAGAGCGTAACTGACACAGGGGAAGCAAAAAGTTCACTGAAAGACTGAGACCTAATCATAGGACTATAGAAGGTTTCCTCCCACCCTTCCTCACATTACCACCATAGCAATAGGGCTCCTATAAAATAACAAGGAATGAGATACTGCAAGGCTCACCCCTATTTAAAGTCTCCAGGAACACTTAAAGACAACAGGAAAAACAAAAACAAGGACATAAGAGGAAATTTTAGACTTGGCCACAAGAGCTACAGCAAATAGCAGACACAGACTGACTCCTAGCCAGATAAACATAAAACTTCACACTAAAGACCTATCTACCAAAGTTCCCGTTTACCCAATATAACATGTCCAGCTTTCAACAAAAAATTACCAAGCACACTAAAAGGCAAAAAGAAAGAACCTGAAGAGACAAATCAAGCATCAGAAAATTTGGAATTATCAGAATTGGAATTTAAAACAATAAGTAATATGCCAAAGGATTTACTGAAACAACTGACAACATAAAAGAACAGATGAGTATGTAAGCTGAGAGATGGAAACTCTAAGAAAGAATCAAAAGAAAATGCTATATCAAAAACACTGTAATGAAAATGAAGAATGCCTTTGATGGGCTCATCAGTAGACTAGATATGGCCAAGAAAAGAATCAAAGAGTTTCAAGATGTAACAGTACACACTTTCAAAACTGTAATGCAAAGAGGAAAAGAAAAAATGAAAAGATGGAACAGAATATCTGAGAATTATAGGGCAATTACAAAAGTTTTAACATATGCATAATAGTAATACCAGAAAGAGAAGAAAGAGAAAAGAACAGAGGAACAATTTGACATAATAATGGCTGAGAATATTCCAAAATCAACGACAGACACAAAACCACAGATCCAGGTGATCCAAAGAACTCCAAACAGGATAAATACCAAAACCACACCTGGCCATATCATATTAAAACTGCACAAAGCCAAACACAAAGAATCCAGACTGGCAGTATGGAGAGATCTGGGGGAGTGAGGGATGTGGAAGACTTTACCTAGAGAGGAAAATAAAATAAGAATTATATCAGACTTCTCTTCAGAATCACGCATGTAAGAAGAGAGCAGATTGAAATATTCAAAGTATTGAAAGAAAAAAATCCACCAATCTATAATTCTGTATCCAGTGAACTTATCCTTCAAAGGTGAGAAATAAAGATTTTCTCAATCAAAAATTGAGGGAATTTTTGCAAGTAGATCTACCACAAGAAATGTTAAAATAAATTATTCAGAGAGAAGGAAAATTATATAGGTCAGAAATTTGGACGTACATAAAGAAAGGAAGAGTGTTAGAGAGGAATAAATTAAGGTAAAATAATTTTTAAATTTTTTATTTTTTAAAATAAATTTATTTATTTATTTTTGGCTGCATTGGGTCTTCGTTGCTGCACGCAGGCTTTCTCTAGTTGCGGCAAGCAGGGGCTACTCTTGGTTGCAGTACGTGGGCTTCTCATTGCAGTGGCTTCTCTTGTTTGCGGAGCACGGGCTCTAGGTGTGCAGGCTTCAGTAGTTGTGGCACGTGGGCTCAGTAGTTGTGGCTCACGGGCTCTAGAGCACAGGCTCAATAGTTGTGGTGCACAGGCTTAGTTGCTCCATGGCATGTGGGATCTTCCCAGACCAGGGCTTGAACCCGTGTCCCCTGCATTGGCAGGCAGATTCTCAACCACTGTGCCACCAGGGAAGTCCCTTTTCTTATTCTTAATTGACCTAACAGACAACAGTTTGTTGAAAATAATAGCAGCGATGTTTTTGGTGATTATAGCTTATAGAAAACAAAAATGAATGACAGCAAGATTATAAGTTATGGGAAGGAGAAGCTGAGAATACTCTGTTATAAGGTACTCACACTACCCATGAAGCAGTATAGTATTATTTGAAAGAAAAACTGGAAAGAAAAAAAAATTACTACACCTGATAATTTCTCTGGATTTCTTTTGATTCCTAAGAAGTAGCCATATAGCTAAAATTAAATGAATCCACAATGGAAGACATAGGGAAGTATTTTTGAGATTATATATTCATGAAATAGATCCGTTGGCTAACAACAAAATAATGCCCTCTACGAGCTGGAGTCAAACTAGACTTTTTTCTAGCTCAGGATTTCTCT
The DNA here is from genome assembly GCF_964374135.1 of Grampus griseus. Taxonomy (NCBI): domain Eukaryota; kingdom Metazoa; phylum Chordata; class Mammalia; order Artiodactyla; family Delphinidae; genus Grampus; species Grampus griseus. The sequence continues at coordinate 75,053,633 of NC_139019.1, forward strand.
ACCTAGGAATTAAAGAAAATGTTAACAGAAAGAGCAGGGGCGATCAAAGAAATAGACAGTGGGAAGAAAGAAAATGAAGTCTGATAAAAATTAATTCTCAGTGGAGTACTTCCAACAGAAGGGGTATACTCACCCTGCAATAAATTTAATTGACATTTATTGAGCAGTTGCTATGTGCTTATCATGTACCTCATGCATTTCTGCATTATATCTGGTCATTAATTAAATAAGAAGCTAACAATGACACCCTTTATTCCTGCAAAAGCACTGAAATTATTCTGGCAGATTATAATTTAGGAGGTGGGTAATGAAACTAAGAAGCTTCCCAGAAGGTACTTTAGACCTTTTTGCGACTGGATTTGAGAAATAAAATGGGATATATGACAAGAAATATGACTGAAGAAATGAAAGAAAATTAACATAAATATTTTAATTAAATAAAAATACAAAATTAACTTTACTATTAGATGCCAAGCTTCTGTTCTTTCTTACTCTGAAGAAAACCCTCTCGTTAGTAAGAAATTAAGTTTGACCTCATTGATTCACAGCAATAACAATTTTCATTTCTCAACTTTATTAATGGTAAGATAAAAATTTCTGTATTGGGCCCATCAGAAGAGTAAGAACTTTAGACCAAGGCACAAAACACCAACATCCATAAATCCTGAGTAACATCCACCTCTAGAGAGGACAACTAAATGCTAAGAGTACCCTGATTTGGAGTATAAGCGTGGATGAACTGAACCAAAAGAAATACTCTCAAAGATTTAAGTATATCTATGACATTTTATGCCCCATAATCAAAGAAAGTCTCAGAAAACAGACTCAATAGACTACCAACCTGAATTAGTGAAATATGAACTATAAAAGATTTTAAAAGGAACAACTTTTAAAGAGACTTAGGTTAATAAAGGTTAATAAATTGTTACCTAAGATAAATCTAGTTCTAATTGATAGAATAAAATTAAGTGATTTGTAATTAGTACAGTGAAGTGACAGTTTTGTTAGTTTCCCTCTGCCTAAAACAATTATGTATATGATTTCTGTATTAAATAGATATGCAGGACAGTTGAAAACAGTTGCGTTTTACCTAAGCAACTCCTTTTAACACTACTCATTTGCTTAGGAAGCTCTGATTTCACAAATAAGCCAAGCATGGTCAATACAGGCAGTCTGACTTACAAATGTATCACAAATGTAAAAAAATTTGATATTATGAGTTTTTACTATATTAGAAGTTTAATAATAATTTTGGAAACAGACTTTTGCATTTAAAACAGTCTTCGTTAAGATTATCTCAGTTTCACTTCACTTACTGATACAAATAGCACTTTTAAAACTCCATGGCTTTTAAGAAACCAGTCTTACCCATTTCATCTCTAAACAAAGTGCAAGTAGTAGAAGATTTTAGCTCTGAGCAATTACTTGATTTAAAACATGTTTATCCCCAAAGCAATGTAATTTTTACCTTCAGGGCTGAGCAATTCATGGTTCAACAGAATCATTTAGTATTATATCAGCAAGAACAATGTAGTACTTCTACGAGTACTAAAAGTTAATAAGTAGATGAGATTTACATATTAAATTTAATATTATAGATTTTTTCCATTTTTAAACAAAATTGGAAAATTTATAATTTTATAGCTTAATAAAAATAGAAAATATTAATGCTCAAACAGTAAATAACCACTTTGCAAAATATCTACTTTTAATATTTTTAAAAAACTTCATGCATACAGTTTACTTTCTACTTTAACATGCTCTCATATTTTTATTTTATTTTAAAAAATTTATTTATTTTATTTTTGGCTGCATTGGGTTTTCATTGTTGCTTGCATGCTTTCTCTAGTTGCGGTGAGCAGGGGTTTCTCTTGTTGCGGAGCACAGGCTTTAGGCACGTGGGCTTCAGTAGCTGTGGCACATGGGCTCAGTAGTTGTGGCTCATGGGCTCTAGAGAGCAGGCTCAGTAGTTGTGGTGCACAGGCTTAGCTGCTCTGTGGCATGTGGGATCTTCCCGGATCATGGCTCAAACCCGTGTCCCCTACATTGGCAGGCAGATTCTTAACCACTGTGCCACCAGGGAAGCCCGGTCTTATATTTTAGATAAGTATTTTATAAATCACATACAAATTTTTTTTTTAAATTCATGCTGACCATCTTTTAACTGGCAAGTTTATTTAATTCATTGTGATTACTGAATTTAGATTTAACTTTTCATTGTATTTTGTACCTTCTACTTACCTTGCTTTTTATATGTTTCTTTTTTTCTTTTCCTATCTTTTAATAGATTAACTTTTCTTTACTCCTGCCTTTCTGGATAAAAGTTACATATTCTAGTTCTATTCCTCTAGTGGCATCTTTATAGCTTTAACATGAATATTTGACATATCAAAGTCTAAAATTAATAAATTTTCTTTTCCTCTTGAATAGCTCGACTTGAAAGAGCTTTAACCCATCTTTTTAACTCATCTTACATACTATTTGTATAAGATATATTTTTTCCCTTGATTTGTACTTTTTGTGTGTGTGCTTGTGATTATTTTGCTTTATTTACGTAAAGTTTGTTTTGATTTCCCACGTGATAATCAATTCATTTGTTCAGCATTCCTTTTGGGGTACATCTCTTTCACTCTCATTAGCTCAGTTTTCTTCTTCATTAGTTCTTTAGGAAAAAGTAAACTCTCAGTTTTTTGTCTTAAAATATCCCTATCTGGACCTAACACTGAATGATAGTTTTACTTGGGCATAAAGTTCTAGAACAATAGATATTTTCTCTGGTGTCTTCTGGTTTCCATGGTTATTGTTAATATTTCTGCTGTCAGTTTTACTGTGGTTGTAAGTAATCAGGCTTCATCCTCTGGTTTCTTTTATGATCTTTCCCTATGTCTCTGATATGCTGTAGATTCACTATAATGTCTAGGTATAGATTAAGTCTTATCAATCTTCCTGAGGACTCAGTGTACTTCTTGAACCTTTCACCAATTCAGAACAATTCCAGATAGTACTTCTTCAAATACTTCCTCACTCCCATTCTCTTCTTCTGGAACTCCTACTAGATACATGCTGGACATTCTTGTTCTACTCTCCCTATTATAAGCCCACTTTCATATTTTCCATCCCTTTTTATCTCTCAGGGCTACATACTGAGTAATTTTCTTAGGTCTACCTTCTGGGATTCTAATTCTCCCTTCAGCTGTGTCTAATCTGCTATTTAACTAGTCCACTGAATTTTTAACTTTATTGACTGTATTTTGATGACTGTACATTTTCTTGGGTATTATTTAACCTATGCTTTCCTTTTTATATTGTTCTAATCTTTTTTATATGTTTTGTTTTCTTATGTTTTTAACCATTTAAAACGATACTTATTTTAAGGTCTCTAAATATTAGTTCTCTTATCTAATGTTTTTGTACCTCTGGCTCTTCAATTATAGTCATCCTAAAAAAAAAAAATCACCTTAAAGCACACTATCTTCATAAACCTTCCTCCTAAAATATTTCCTCTGTCAACAGGAGTCTATTCAGCAAATAATTATTTATCGGCTTTTAATCTTCTGCTTATTATATTCCTTTTAGTTTTATTTCCTCTACTTAATGTATGTTCCTTGAGAATGAAAACTATGGGTTTTTTTAATTATAATTCAAACTAAAGCAAGTGGAATAAGGTGCTCAACAATTTTTTTTGGTCTTTAACTTTTTCTAAGTTTTCATTATGGAATTAGCAGAAACAGGCCTAGAAGAAAATCCTGTAACTTGGCTGACTATCCATTTACTCTCCCAATTCTTTCTGGAGATTTCTTGGTCCAATAAATTTCAGATTAGAATATTTAATATAAAATAAGAAAATATTTAACATAATAACATTTAATATAATATACATGGTTTTCTCAGGTTTTAAGGTGAAAGAGTGGCTAATATGAACAGGATATAGTTTAATTTGGGGCATTTTACAACATTTTGTTTACTACTAACATGCAAATATACCGCAGCTAAAGTCCAGCGTGCCTGATTCCAAAGTTAGCTCATCTAAATATGAAGGGTGAACTTCACAATAATGAGCATATGTAATACCTTTATCATTAGTAACACTGAATGAAATACTACAGTCCCCAGAGTGCACTGCTTTGACAACCCTACCAGTCTCAACTCCTTCCTAATTGCTAATTTTACATCTCCGGATATAGATACAAAACATCACCCAGTCACTTTACATTGCTAGGAGTGGTAATTCAGCAACAGTTTCATGTTACTGTAGGGGACAGGAGAGTCTTGGCTACCTCAAAGAAAAGTCATATCCCTTCAGTTTTCAGGCTGTAATATAGGAGAACATAGTAAGAGCTTAGTAGAAAGAAATCAACTACAGTTTCTCTCCTCTGCAAGGTTTAATTATTCTGCTTAAGGGTTTAATACTGAGATTTGATTAAAAAAAATATTGAGCTGGTATCAGTATGCACTTTTATTTTTTACCATATATATATATATATATATATATATGTATCTCCTATCCATGTACATAGATAAGTTGGATATAGTTGTATATCTACATGAGCGTATATACACTTATATATACACGCATACATATATACATCTATATTTATTTATTTCTATATTTACCTATCTACAGAGAGTAAAAACTGTGAATATATATCTGCATGTGTACTCACAGATACACATGCACATTTGCTGACAGTTGAGAAGCAATGACACCACCACCTATACACAGATTTTGGCGTCTGTGTGTGTTTTATACATACATATATAAAAACTTTTCCAATAAAAATACCCAGAGCTAATTGGAAATTGGGCTGATTCAGGGGCTTGAGTTTTATATTATATGCCCTTCACCATACAAGGAACCAAGTTTCCAGGGAGAAAAGGCTGATTCAGGTCCTGAAGCAAAGAAAGTACAAGTCTGAAAATAAAAATTTTTTTGTATGCAAGAAACTGCTGAAAGATGGGCTTCCCTGGTGGCGCAGTGGTTGAGAGTCCGCCTGCCGATGCACGGCACACGGGTTCGTGCCCCGGTCCGGGAGGATCCCACATGCCGCGGAGCAGCTGGGCCCATGAGCCATGGCTGCTGGGCCTGCACGTCTGGAGCCTGTGCTCCGCAATGGGAGAGGCCACAGCAGTGAGAGGCCCGCGTACCACAAAAAGAAAAAAGAAAAAGAAACTGCTGAGTGATGAATAAATGTTAAAAGAAAACAAGAACCTGTTTAATGAGAATCTCTGGCCAAATCTGGCATAATTTAGGCATGAAAATAATGACAGCAATGGAGTATACAGCCCATTGAGTAAAATAAGTATCCATGAATCCACAATGATACAAAAAAATGAATAAAATAGAAAGGAAAGAGGAAAAAAGAAGACCTTTCTTAAGATAGAATGCCAACTAATACATATAGAAGAAATGGAGTTAGAAAATCATTAATGGATGCTAAAATTAATAGGTAGAAGTTCCATAAAGAACATGGTCTCAAATATATTCCTCCAAATTACTTATTAATTACAAAGAGAAAAATATAGGAGTTTTATAATATAACCTGGCAGACATCACCAATATTAGAGCAAACCAAAATCATGTATTCTTGATATCATATGTTGAGGACAAAAGATCACGTCTAAGGTACTACTGTCAAAGACTCATGACCTGAATCTAATCATGAGAATACAAATGACAAACCTAAATTGAAGGTCATTCTTCAAATGTCCTGTAGTCCTCAAAAAAAGGCAATGTCAAAAAAAAAAAAAAAGGCAATGTCAAAAAAAAAAAAAGGCTAAGAAACGGTTCCAAATTAAAGGAAGATAAAGGAACACGACAACTACATGCAACACGTGAACCTAGATTTGATTCTGGACTTGAGGAATATTAAGTACATAATGTGACAATCAGCAAAGTTTAAACATGGCTTGTAGAGTGATATAATATAAAGTTTCCTGATTCTGATCATTCTTCTGTAGTTATGAAGAGAATGTTCTTATCCTTAGGTATTATACACCAGTATATTAGTGGTAAAAGGGCGTAATGTTTCTAACTTACTCTCAAATGGTTCAGTAAAAAATTACGTAATAATATATGATATACGTGGTTCTTTTTAATCATGCAATTTTTCTGTGAGTGTGAAATTATATCAAAACATAAGATTATTTTAAAATTTCCCACATTGTTCGTATTCCTAGTGCAGGTGCTACTGACACTGCATCTATTTCCACAATTATTTCAGTGGAGAAGTGGCAGACGATAAATAAGGTAACAACAATTTGCTTTCATCAAAACATTTTAATTTCTCAAAATGTTAGAAGACCACAGCTATACTTGAGGATAATTTTCATCCATTATGGCTTGTCAAAATCAAGGACTCACTAGAATAAGTCCTACTATTTGCTATGTTGGTGCCTATGTTCATCTCTCATCCAAAATTCTCTTAACTTCCCTCATTTTTCTCTAAATTCCCAAAATTCAATTCAAATGTTACCTCCTACCTGGTTTTTGCTGATTCCACTAATGACTCTGTGCTTTTCTGACATTTAGCATTCCATCATGATTATTTCACATTCTCATTTGCCCACTGAAGTAGCCACCTCACAAACAAGATTTATATCCCACTTTATTGTAGCATCAACCACACTATAGATGCACATGAACAATGAATTAATGAAAAATAACTGGTAGTGCTTACAAACGTGGTATTACAGTTTATAGAGATCTATAAGTAATACATTCAAAAGGAAAACAATATTTTAAAAATTAATTTTTGTATTGGAAGTAAATTCACAAGATTTAAAACTGAAACCACTATAATACAATATATACTGAGGAGTCTCACTCCCACCCCTGTCCACCTCCATTGTTTTCCCCCTTACTTTGCCCGCATAGGTAATCTTATTATTTAGTTTCTCATGTATCCTTCCAGCGTTTCTCAGTGCCAATATAACCAAACAAAAATGTATTATTTCCCTCTCTTTCTTAAAAAAGCCAGTATACTATAATGTATTGTACATTGTTGCACAACGTATTCTTTTTTTTTTGCGGTACGCAGGCCTCTCACCGTTGCGGCCTCTCCCATTGTGGAGCCCAGGCTCCGGACGCGCAGGCTCAGCGGCCATGGCTCACGGGCCCAGCCACTCCTTCCTTATGACTAAATAACTGTGTTACTTTATCATCTGAAAATTAATCCAGATCATCTACCCTCTCTCAGTAACAGAGGTTTTCTTTATTCTTTTTTACTAGCCACAGTATTCCATTGTGTATGTACCAGAGTTTAATCAATTTTTAAAATAGTTAATGCTTCTCAAAAGTACTCACTAAGAAAAACATATAACCTTAAGCATTGTTTATTAAATACTATGCAAATTAAATGTATACATAATTATTAGCTTGGGACTTAGAATCATTTAAAATAAAGATCCACCCTGTAAGTTACCTAACTATTTAAAAAACAACACCTTTTCCTCCTAACATTCTATTTATCCTAACTCTACATTCCATCCTAGCTCCCTCCTAGAAAGGAATGGAGGGAGGGGAGGAAAGGAGGAGGGAGAGATGAAGGAAGGGAGGGACAGGAGGAAAGCAGGAGGAAGAAAAAACATAAAATGTCTTAATAATTAAGGTTTGATACTATTCAATAATGTCAGTTTGGCTAAACCTAAAAGGGCTCCTCTAGCATCTTTACATTAAAGAGACTATGATATGAATGGCAATGAGTTGTCTAATTAGGACTAAATCACATTACCCTGGGTGCATATCCTCTTAAGTCAGAACTACATCTTAAATTTCACTAGCATTATCTCCATCTCATTCTTATTTTTCCCGTTAAAACCTTTTATACTTCATTCTCGGTGGGTACATTCTAAACTTTTAAGAAGTCTTTTGAAGTAACTGCTTTTCAGCATATCTTTGAAATAAAATTCATTCCTCCAACTTCCCATTAGCATTCCTTGGAGTGCTAGTCCATATCCCCAGCCGTCCTTCATTTAGATCAGCCTCAGATCACTTGCTCTCACGTCTTCCTTTTACCTGCTCTAAAGAAGAGTCCTTTTTCTAAGCCATCCTTACCTCCCAATAGCCAGATTCTTAAATAGCTTATCAGAGCAACAGGCTTGTAAGTGTATCCCACTAACTACTGATATCTTCTCCTAGTGATTTCACAGGCACCTCAAACTCATTATGTTCAAACGGACTCCATCTATACATCTCCAAACCTATTCCTCCTCCAGTGTGTTCTTCAACTCCCTAGATGGTACTACCATGCACCTAACCGCTCAAGCCAGAAGCCTAAATGTTAACTCCTTCTCCTTCATCCTCCCCTTGCAATCAATCATCAAATCCCTCAAGCTAATTCTGCAAGAGCCTCATCTCTACTACTGCCATTCTAGTTCATTCTAGTCCATCAACAGGTTATTATCTCTTCTTGGATTGCATCTGTAGCCTCCTTCTGCTATATCTATTATGTAGAGCAGATCTTCCTTCAGATCGTATCTCCTGTTAGCAGACATCCTTTACAAATGCAAATCTAAAGCTTCCCAGTGCTACAAGGATAGGACCCCAAACCCTAAATCAAGCATGGCCTTACCAGATCTGGCCCCTGCCTACTTCTCAAGTATCATCCTATACCGCTCCCTTTCCTCATTCTCCATATTGTGTAACCACACTGACTTTCTTTTAAATTATCAGATGTATCATGATCTTTTCCATCTCAGAGGCTTTGCAAATGATGTTGCTTCACTGGGCATGTTTGTCCCATTCTTTGCTTATTCAGCTTCAACTTCTTCCTTGCCTGGTCCTGAATTTATCCTCAAGACACAGCTAAGAATCTTGCATTCCTCCATCCTAACACTTAAGATTATTAATAATGTCCTTTCCAAGATCCGTCTTTGCCACTAGACTTTAAGCTTTTGGAAGAGAAGCATCTGTCTTGGGCTGAATGTCTAGGGCCTAGCTCATATAATGGCAATCAAATATTTTTTTGAATAAACAGTAATAATAGCAGGCATATGCATAGCACTCACACTAACATAAGTTCCTTTCATCAATCTCCACTCCTTTAATCTTCACAACCCTATAAAGGAGGAAACCAAAGCATCTGAAAGGTTAGATAACTTGCCCACAGTCACACAGCTAAATAAGTCACAGAGTTCTGATTGAAACCTAGGCAGTCTGCCTGCCCTGGAGTCTAGAATCTGTTTTCTGAACTTATATTCCATCTCCTATGTTACATAGTCAATAAATAAAGATGTTAACGGAGAGTGAGATGTAAAACTGAAATTAAAGGCCTATTAGTAATCTAATACCAGCAGGCAAGAACAGAAACAAAAGAGGATATTTAAGGTAGGTAAAGTAAAAACAGAGTAATTTTAACTGCCTAAATTAGACATTCTAAATGTGTGAACAAATAAAGAATGCTCTTTTGGCTGTATGATGAAGTTGATGGACTCTTCTCAGACAATGCTTTTTAAAAAATTAAAATATACAGGATTACAAAGGAAACCAATTAAAGTGGAATACAGTTCAAATTTTTTTAAATACCAGATTTGTGATAATATTGTAATATATGTCCTTCCTTATTAATGCATTTCATTTTTTAACTTTTCTAAAAAATTTCACTTTTTTTTTTTGGCTGCGTTGGGTCTTCATTTCTGTACGCGGGCTTTCACTAGTTGCAGCAAGTGAGGGCTACTCTTCATTGCGGTGCGCAGGCTTCTCATTGCGGAGCATGGGCTCTAGGCACGTGGGCTTCAGTAGTTGTGGCACGTGAGCTCACCAGTTGTGGCTCACGGGCTTAGTTGCTCCGCAGCATGTGGGATCCTCCCGGACCAGGGATAGAACCTGTGTCCCCTGCATTGGCAGGCAGATTCTTAACCACTGCGCCACCAGGGAAGTCCATTAATGCATTTTAGATATATCTAAAATTATAGTTTTATCATATAAAAACAGGTTATTTCTGTGAAAAAGTCACAAGACTGCTAATATTACTATTTTTTATGCCTACATTTACAATTAAAAGAAATTTAGCTTAGAGGTTAGTAAAATAAAGATGTAATTTTTATCCCATTGAGGTTCACAGACCCCCATGCCCTAAATCCTATCCCCTAGGGTTAAGAATCTCTGGCCTAAACAGCATACCTGGAACCCATAGAGACTTTCCACAGTATGCCTTGCCCCGGCCCAAAAGGGAAAAAAAGTCTGACCAGCATCTTTTCTGAGATGTACACTATAAAAAGCACTGCTCTTGATTCATTTCCTGGCCACATAAAATTATATAATTTTAGTTTCAATAGTGAGTATTTGCAGATGACTTGGCATGAAATACTAGAGCCCAATTTTTCCTGTTACTCTTAAAAATATCAATATATATGTTTCAAAAACAAGAAGACTTATGATTCCATGGTTCTTGAACTCGGGCACTCAGGACAAAAGCATCACTAAGTCAGGCATCTAGGTAAAGAATCCCACTAACTTTTCATGATCTTCTCCTCTTTCCTTCTCACTCCGTTAAAGTAGACATTTATAAAAATGATCTCAAAGGCAAATAGACATTCTTGAATGACTTTGGGCTGATGTTTATTAACACACTCAAGGAAACACATTCTAGTTCACACACCTAAGGTAGACCAATACATGAAAATAAAAGGTTTAATAATAGATATCAGCAAGCTAGAAAAAGAAACAAGGTATAAATCAGATATTGTACATGCAAATAATAAATTTCTTATAAATTATTTACTCTACCTAAGGAAAAGCACTCACATAAAGAATAAGACTACACTATGGATAGGGACAAAAAAATTAGGTAGACTAATAAACTCAGAGTAGTGTTTGCTATGTCTTCTGAATTTGTGAAACTAAAAGAATATCAGCAACTACATTGTAGATTAACACTTCACCTCTTTAACCTTTTTCAAAGCAAGGTAACTATTCCCTACAATGATGGCAGGAATAAAAACAATACTATTTTTACCACTCTCCATTTACCTTTCTATATGGAGAGCTTTAACAATTTAACAAGAAAGTTCTTCTTTGAGCTAAAATAGAGGGCAAGTCTATTGAACATAATGATGTGGTTTCTTGTGGGAACCACTATTCTAAGAAAGACGGGCTATCTTAAATCAGGAGATAACGCTTTCATAACTTCTCCAATGAAGGGAGAGGAAGAGAAGTTTCCTCGATCTTCCTGTTTCTACTATATTATAAACAACAACAGCAAATAAAAGTAAGATAAATTGTTAGATTTTGGCCATAATGAAATTACTAGCATTTGGATTTGCCCTCTAACCATTAACAAATAAACAAGTATATAAAATATATTAAACTGTTTCAGACAGTGGAAAACAGGCAATATAGATCTGTGATCCCTGAAAACAAAGGAGACGAGCCCCATCATCACCTTGGCTTTCTGCCTGAAGGCCATTTGTGGACTGTGGCTCAGGGAGGAGGAACCCAGGCAGAACCCAGTGGCCTGAGTTAAGGAAAAGGAGATTTGAGCTCAGGGAAACTGAGGTAACTGGAATTTGCAGGGCATAGTACCAGAGATAAGGAAGTTATGCAGAAAAAGAGCAACAGAAATCTACATATGAGTTCCTATAAGTCTCTGGCTACGCTGTGAATGCATAGGGTGAAATTTCCAACAGGCTAGAGTAAGAAAACTACTAAGGAAAAAAACTACTGAAAAGTTTAAAGGTGAACAATTCAAAGAGCTTTTATAGGGCTCTGGGACATTTGAGTTGAAACGAGCCAGAGTAAAAAGACTTCACGGAGTAGTTAGCGGTATTTAGCAGTGGCCCAAGAAGAGTGATGCCTCAGGGTCAAATGCTCTCTCAGAAGAGAGCTAAACTATCCCTAGAGTAACAGCTACTCTAGATCTACCTTAGCTGAGCTTTAAAACAAGTCCACAAATGAACTATTCCACTATAAACCTAACTTAACTGCTGCTGAAACAAAATTCAATGTTCTTTAAAGGCAGACAACAAATTCCAGACACTCACCATAATGTCCATCATCGAGTACAAATTGCTATAGACATTCACAGAAATAGGAAAAAGTGATCCATAACTGGGAGAGAAATCAGTCAATAAAAACAGACCTAGAAATAATAGAGATGATGATGAAATTAGGGGACAAGTACATTAAACCAGATATAAAAAATATTCAAGGATGTAAAGGGAAATATAAATATAAGGAGAAAAGAAATGGATTTTTAAAAAGAACCAAAAATGGGACTGCTCAGAACTGAAAAATGCAGATTCTGAGCATCTGAAATAAGAAATTCAGTGAATAGGTTTAACATCTGATTAAACACTGCAGAAGAACAGATTAGAGAATGTAAAGATAGAGCAATAAAAGCTATCCAGAATGAAAGAGAGGAAAAAAACTGAAAAAATGAACTTCAGTGACCAGTGGGACAATAACAAGCAGCTTACCATACATGCAATTGGAGTACAGGGTGGGGGGAGGAAAGGGGGGAGAGAAGAAATATTTTTTAAAATAATGGCCGATCATCTTCCAGATTTGATAAAAACTATAAATGCACATATCCAAGAAGCTCAACAAAGAAGATAATGAAGAAAAGAACCTCAAGGCACATTCATAATCAGACTGCTGAAAACCAGTAATAAAGAGAAAATCTAAAAAGCAGCCAGACAACACACTGCATAGAGATTATCAAAGATAAGAAATACTAACTTTTCAATAGAAAAAATACAAACCAGAAGAAAATGAGGAAACATCTATAAAGTAACCCAAGAAAAAAAAATACCCCATACCTAGAATTCTACATACACTGAAAATATCCTTCAGAAATGAAGGCAAAATAAAGACCTTTCCAGACAAACAAAAGCCAAGAAAATAAATTGCCAGCAGACTGGTACTAGAAATAATATAAAATGTTCTTTATGCTAAAGAAAATGATTCCAGATGGAAACTCAGATATAGGAAGAAATGAAAGTGCAATGTTATGAGGCTCTCACATTATATTTGAAGTGGTATAATTTGAAGATAAACTACAGCAAGTTAGAGATGCATATTGTAAACCCCATAACAACCATTAACAAAGTAAACAAAAAGGTATAGTTAATAAGCCAGAGAGGAGGTAAGGTAGATTACTACCAATACAATACACTCAGTTAGATTTATTATTTTTAGCTAAGGTTTTGTCTTATGAGTGAAAGGATGAAGCTCTACCGAAGTCTGTAGTATACACTAGCCATCTGCCTGTTTTTGCATAAACATTAATTACACAGTTTCTCCATGTACAAAACTAAAGGACCTCAGGATACAGGCATTCTAGAAATTCAATAAACACCATTCTGCCACAAAAGTAATAGATTCCTACTTAGATAAAATACAGGAATTTTTTTTTTACAAACTTAAATGATAATTTTTGTCACTTAGATCTGACAATGTCAAAAGAATGGGACCCACCAAAATTTAAATTAAGGTTCAGTGGTACATATACACAATGGAATATTACTTGGCCATAAAAAGAAATGAAACTGAGTTATTTGTAGTGAGGTGGATGGACCTAGAGACTGTCATACAGAGTGAAGTAAGTCAGAAAGAGAAAAACAAATACTGTATGCTAACACATATATATGGAATCTACAAAAAAAAAAAAAGGTTCTGAAGAACCTAAGGGCAGGACAGGTATAAAGACACAGACATAGAGAATGGACTTGAGGACATGGGGAGGGGGAAGGGTAAGCTGGGACGAAGTGAGAGAGTGGCATGGACATATATACACTACCAAATGTAAAATAGATAGCTAGTGGGAAGCAGTTGCATAGCACAGGGAGATCAGCTGAGTACTTTGTGACCACCTAGGGGGGTGGGATAGGGAGGGTGGGAGGGAGACGCAAGAGGGAAGAGATATGGGGATATATGTATATGTATAGCTGATTCGCTTTGTTATAAAGAAGAAAGTAACACACCATTGTAAAGCAATTATACCCCAGTAAAGATGTTAAAAAAATAAAATAAAATAAACTTGATCCACATTGAAAATAAAATGTTCTGAAAAATAAAGTCTACTTTTAAAAGTTAAAAAAAAAGGTTCAGTGGTATAAATCTTTTCTCAGAGTATAAGAACATAAACATTCATTTCTGAAACAATTCAAGACATTTAAAAAATCTATTTCATTCTAGAAAAGACCTGACGGGAAAAAATTGTGTCTACTTCTAAAACCCATATAAGAAATAAAAACACCTTTCCAATGATTCCCATGCAATTTCAAAAAGTAAACTTGAAAGCCTTATATATATATTGCTTATATATGCAAAAGAGATTAGTTGTCAACAAAATACAAAACTTCATAAACTGAAAAAAAAATCTTAAGTATTTTGGCTTGACAAAAGCAAACTAAAAAATCAAAAACAAAAGAAAACTTAAGTATATAATATATAACTTTAGTGATATCTGAAAGCTATTTTATTATATAAAATATTTTCCTTTGGAGAGCCTCACCAGCTGGTACCATTTGCCCAGAGAGACAGCTGTTTTTTAGTTTTCCTATCTCAGCACGTTTCCAACTGTCAGTTCTAACTGTATGCAATCCCATAGTGACAGAATACTTTAAGAGAAATGGCTCATTAACTGTGAATCTCCGAAGTCCACTCTCTTCAGCGAATTCAAATTAAACCCACAGACTTGCTAACTCGTAACAGAATTCCCCACACATTTTTTTGTTGTTGTTCTTTTGCACTGCAGACTTAAAGTAAAATATTCATGCCATCTACTATAAAATTTTTTGCTCAATCCTATAAATGCACTGACATAAAAATGTTAGTGGAAGTATATCTTGAAAAATTATGAATTACAAAGCTATTTTTAAAAAATGAGGGCTTCCAAATTCCTTTACAATGTAAGTGGCTTACAATTTTGCAGATAGACTAGTTTGAACAATAAAGCTCTAATTTAAAATGTGTAATAGGTTCTTAGAAAATTCCCAGTAACAACTCTAAGAGGAGACTGACCATACAGGGCCTATAAGAATCAGATGAGATAATGCATACAAAAAAGCTTAAAAAAAAAAAAAAAAGAAAATCAGTTTTTGAGTGTAAGGTGTTTTTACTATCAATACAAATAAATCACTTTTATAAATTATTTGGAAAGAGTATAACAAAATAAGCATGGACCATGTGAGGCAGATGCATATCAAATATATGTACACCAAGAGCATATCACTTGATAACCACAGTAATTCCAGAAATTGGAAACCGTGTACACTGTTGGTGGGAATACAAAATGGTGCAGCCACTAGGGAAAATAGTATGGAGGTGCCTAAAAAAGTTAAAAATAGAATTACCATATGACCTAGTAATCCCACTGTTGGGTATATATCCAAAAGAATGAAAATCAGAATCTCAAAGAGCTATCTGCACTCTCATAGTCGTTGCCACATTATTCAGAATAGCCAAGATATGGAAACAACCCAGATATCCAATGATGGAAGAATGCGTAAAGGAAATGTGGTATGTACCTATAATGGAATATTATTCAGCCTTCAAAAATAAGGAAGTCGGGCTTCCCTGGTGGTGCAGTGGTTGAGAGTCCGCCTGCCGATGCAGGGGACACGGGTTCGTGCCCTGGTCCGGGAAGATCCCACATGCCACGGAGCGGCTGGGCCCGTGAGCCATGGCCGCTAAGCCTGCGCGTCTGGAGCCTGTGCTCTGCAATGGGAGAGGCCACAACAGTGAGAGGCCCGCGTACCGCAAAAAAAAAAAAAAAAAAAAAAAGAAGGAAGTCCTGCCATATACAACAACATAGATGAACCTGGAGGACATTATGCTAAGTGAAATTAGTCAGTCACAAAAGGACAAATACAGCACAATTCCACTTATGTGAAGCATCTAAAGTAGTCAAACTCAGAGAAACAAGAGAGTAAAATGGTAGTTGCCAGGGACTGGGGGGGAAGGTGAAATGGGAAGTGGCTGTTCAATGGGTATATAACTCCAGTCATGCAAGATCAATTAGTTCTAAAGATCTACTTGCTGTACAACATAGTGTCTATGGTTAACAATACTGTTGTGTACTTATATATTTGTCAAGAGGGTAAAGCTCATGTTAAATTTTCTTACCACTATGTGTGTGTTTGTGTATATATATATGTTAGTGGAAGAATATCTTGAAAAACTATGAATTACAAAGGTATTTTTAAAAAATGAGAGCTTCAAAATTCCTTTACAGTGTAAGTGGCTTACAACTTTGAAATTATATCTATCTATCTATATCATTACAAACACAAAAGAAGATTTGCTAAAAGAAAAAGAAACTTCTAAATAAGTACCACATTGGGTACGTACTGATTTGGAGACAAAGTCACAGAAACTATGGACCTTTCTCCATTCTGTCCCAAATGGACTATTTTCTCTAAATAGATACATATTGCTTGAAGAATTATCAAATATGTTGAGACCAGGTCTCTTCTCTGCTGCCTATGGGAACATAGTTTTGCCAAGATTGTCAGCCCACACCACCTTTGAAACTATTCAGAAATTATCACTAATTAGGAAAGATGTGAAAGTTTTAATATAATATACATTATCTATATTCCTCTATCTACATTTATCTACCTACCTATGTGTGTATACACAAATATGCATACATACATATACTGTCTAGATATTATATAGGTTTCTGTCCTTAGAAAAAGTAAATTAATAACTGTCTCTAAAGATGTACACTGGGCTTTTTAAGTGAACAATACGGACAAATATCTTTATGAAATCATTAGAACAATGGACAGCAGCCTTTTTAAACTTATGGGTAGTACATTGTTGTATGGGAATGCAGACCACTATAGTATTAGACTTGTTCTAAGATTTGTAGGATTTCTCAGTACACTGAGGAGTCCCAAATAAACTGTCACTGGTTCCAAGTCCAAGTCAGAATTCTCGCACTGGCCCCTAAATTACCTCAAACAAGGATCATCCTGCATCCCGGTATCTACTTAAACTGTTCTATAACCAATGACTTCCAATGTTACATATGTCATGACCCTAAAAAGAAACTGCTTTCCTAGTATTAGATTTTCCCATTTCATGAATCTTGTTACTTCAAGCAACTGATGCCTTGAAAATGTCCCTCATTTACAAAAACATAAATTTGTTGTTATTTTCTAAGAAATAACTATGATATCTGAGACAGCAATAGCCTGTTTGAAA
Organism: Grampus griseus; assembly: GCF_964374135.1. Lineage (NCBI taxonomy): Eukaryota > Metazoa > Chordata > Mammalia > Artiodactyla > Delphinidae > Grampus > Grampus griseus. Next base: position 75,070,785 of record NC_139019.1, read on the forward strand.
GCAAACAAAAATAATTCTTTACCCTCTACCTGCAATCTTCTACTCTGACTACAGCAACGAATATAGCATTAATCAATGTGAAGTCTAATTCTTGCTCTGTATCAGGAAGTTTGCTCAGTCAACAAATGTTTATTGAGAAGCTGCTATGTACCAGTCACTGATCAGGCACTGGGGATATAGAAGAGAAAAATAAAGGTATCTGCTCTTAGGAGACAGTAAAAAGTAAGCAAATAAATTGCATAGCTCTTTATTACTTCATAGACTAATGAATTAGTAATTCCCTAATTCCCAGCTGAACCTCTCACCTCTAGTTTCTATGTGCCAAGTGCACCTGCTAGCTGTTTTTACTTCCTAGTTGTTAATAGTGTTATATTTTTCTTTAATATTTCCACCAAATCAACCATCACTAAACATAAGTTGTTTGAACAACCTGTTTTTAGGCTCCAAAAGATGTCTAGCTCAGTGAAGCAAGGTTTTAGTAAACAGATATTTTATCTGATATACTGGTTGTGCCCCTCAGTTGATTTTAACATTAGCATAGCACAGAGACAATTGTTCTAGGAGCTAGATGGGAAATGAGTACAGATGAACACTGAATATGTTTTCTAAGCATCCTAGTATAGCTTCAACTAGCTATTCTGTATTCAACAAGTTATTTCAGGAACCTAAGCAAAGCTAAAAAGTATACACAATCTTTTCATATAGTCTACATACTTCTTAGCAATCAAACCCACGTTTAATCTTAGATTTGGGAAACCTAATGCCTGTAAACATTGTCACAAACTGGTCTTCCCTCCTTCAAACTGCATCTGCTCTAACTCCTAGAAAAAGTTACTCTTGAAAAAGGAGTTCAAATGCCCTTGAAATAAATGGTTTTCTAATTGAAGATGTGATAACTACATGCAATTCATTAACCTCTGCCTCAGTCGCTTTCATCTGTAAAAATGGCCAAACACAACTTTCTGCACTTAAAAATCAACTCATAGTCAATGAGTCACAACAGGTTTTGTTAAGTTATTCCATACAACTTTGAATAGTGTTATATTGATTCCAAATACTCATTTTGAATAAAATTCCAGAATTCTTTCGCGATTCTATATCACAGTGTAATCAGAATCCCTCTGTTCTGATCAAATAATTCACAAATTCCCCACAAGAGATTCCCAGTAGTACACACACATACATGAATATGGATATGTGTGGATGCAGGAGTGCATTCCCAAGGGAAAAAGAGGTTCAAAGAACAATTTGTACAGTCTCTTCTTTAAAAATCAGAAAAAAAAAACCCTGACAAATTCATGAAGAAGAATAAAATAAAGAGTGTAATGAGAAGGCCCATCTGCCTATGACATAATAGCCAAGCATGATTTTTTAGAATCTTTTCCCTTTAACTAATTTAACAAAATGTTCTTAAAACCTAGAGAGTACTGCAATGGGGATGTGGTGGAGGGTGGGGAGGGCATCAGTTAGCACATAATTTAGAAGTCAAATATAGTTTATCTTTACTGGTACCAGTAGAATTTAGCCAATTTTCATTTCTATTATTTCCAAAATACTAATTAATTTTGAGGAAAGGAAGAAGAAATAACAAGATGTACAAACTTAGAATATGCCTATCCTTCTTCTGGCTCATGCAAGATATATTTGTAAAATATTTGTATGTAAAACAACCTGTATATATTGCAAACTACATTTCACGCAAAATATACTTTGCATTATCTATCTACCTGAATAAAGATGTTTTTTTCCAGAGCACAGAAAGATAAAGATTTAGTACAAAAGGACATTGGCTCAGAACAACATACCAGATGAACATAAAAGGTTAATTTTAATAATCAAATTCATAATTCATCTAATCTAGGAAATGTCAAGAATAGTTTAAAGAGAAATTCCATTTAACATGAACTAATGCACCAACTGTCAGTAACAGTGAAGATAACTAAATGATTCTGAAATACAGTATGCTTGTGTTTAATGACATCAATAGACATGTACGAAATTTACAATAGATTATTTGCCCAGTTACTGTGATGCTTGTAAAACCATTACTAGGCTACAGATCTTTTCTACTTTTAGAACTGTCAATGATCCAAGAAAAGGAAAAAAAAAAAAGCAAAAAACAGATTATTCTTTTCTTAGACAGGTACCTTTCAGTGAAAATACAATTTTAAGAATGGTATGCTTTTGTTTCTGGCACAGAAAAACATCTCTAAGCATTATTCATATTATTTCTCTCCCCTAAAGTTAACATACTTTAATGCCATATGGGCACAAATTTACTTCTGTTCATTTAAACTTGCAATTAAACTTTATAACATAGAAAACTGCTAAAGTAAAATAATCCCATTCCACTGAAAGGCTTTTTTTTTTTTTTCTAAAATAACATGGGTGGTGTGCCAAATGGCTGGGGTGGTAGCTCATTATACCTTCAGAAAGAATCCAAGTTTGAGGCTTATCTTGGGTTCTCACACATAGCAGCAAAACCTTGGAGTGCTATCAAGGGTTAGAAAGGGCAGATCAAATGTCTGAATTGAGTGAATCCATTCAGGGGGCACTGGTTGTTTAGTAATCTAGTGAGCAATGCATTCATCTACTGATCAAGGCATTTTACTGTAACTTTATTAAATAACAGAGTCCCTTATATCTAAAATATTCAAACCATTTCACAGAAAGAAGCCCTTGTGCTGCCCAGAAAATGTTCCTTTTTTCTTTAATCTATGTCAACTCTTTTAAAATCATAAAACTCCATTTAGTGACTGAAAGAAATAACTTGTGAAATTTTGATTTATAGGGAATCAGAAAGTAATATACTTTCAAAGAAGTAAGCAGCAGGATCTGGTCCAGCATATCATTAATCTTAAATACACATTCATAAAGTGGGTAGATGAGAAGATAAGGCATCCCCGACTATACTAAGAAGGCCAAAGAAAGATATCTACGGAATCAGGCAGCAATATGGGGAGAGGGGGCAAACCTGGACACATAAAGCAACATTTTCTATAATGTCTTTAGTATCAACAATGGTAAATTGTTACTCCATATTTGGATAGTTTGAACAATGTTGTAAGGGCACTTCAATTATTCACTGTTAATAACTATACATAAATTCCAACTGTTGGCACCATGACAGATAAGCCAAAAAACAGATCAACTTCAAAAGCAAAAACAAACACTTCCTTTTTGAAACTGAAATGCAGTCACATATTCAATTATATTAGTTAACTTGATAAAAAGCATCCAAAAAAGCTTATAGCTAACATTATACTTAATGGTACAAGACTGAATGCTTTCTCCCTAAGATTGGGAACAAGGTGAAGATTTGCACTTTTAACACTCTTATTCAACATAGAGTTGAATAAGAGTTTGGGCCAGTGCAATGAGACAAGAGGTTTGGGCCAGTGCAATGAGACAAGAAAAGGAAATAAAAGACATACAAATCAGAAAGGTAGAAATACAACTGCCCCTATTTGCAGATGACATGGTTATCTGCAAAGAAAATCCCAAAGAATCTAGCAAGTAAAAATAAAATCTTACAACAAATAAGTGAGTGCAGCAAGGAATGCAGGAGACAAGATAAACTTACAAGTATCAATTATATTTCTACACACAGCAATGGAAACATTAATGCTGAAATTTAAAGTATTATAATACCATTTACAACCACTCAAACAAATGAAATACTCAGGTGTAAAATTAACAAAATGTGTATAAGACCTGTATGCTGACAATTACAAAATACCGATGAAAGAAATCAAAGCTATAAAGAAATGCAAGTCATTCTATGCTCATATAAGACTCAACAAAGATGTCAATTCTCTGTAAATCGATAAGCAGGTTAATTAATTCCCATCAAAATCCAAGAAAACTTTTTTATAGAGACAAGATTATTTATATATATATATATATATATATGAAAAGGTAAAGAAACTAGAATAAATAAAACAATTTTGAAAAAGCAAAATAAAGTGGGAGGGATGGGTCTACCCAATTTCAAGACTTACATCGCTAGAGCAATTCAAACAATGTGGTACTGGCAGAATAACAGACACATAGATCAATGGGATAGAGTAGAAAACTCAGAAATAGACACACACACATATGCCCAAGCGAATTTTGAGAAAGATGTAAAAACAATTAAATGGAGGAAAGACAGTCTTTTCAACAAATGGTGCTGGAGCAACTGAATATCCATAGGCCAAAACAACCCAAACCTAATTCTCACACCTTATACAAAACTTAACTGAAAAGGGATCATGGATTTAAACTGTGAAACATAAAACTAAAAACTCCTAGAAAAAAATCAGAAGAAAATATTCAGGATCTAGGAGTAGGTAGAGTCCTTAGATTTGACACCAAAAGTGTGATCTATAAAAGAAAAAACTGATAAACTGGACTTCAGTAGAATTAACTTTTGCTCTGTGAAAAACCTCATAAGAGGATGAAAAGACAAGGTACTAATTAAGAGACTATATAAATGATACCCTTGGTTCATGGTAGTTATGTTCTATGGATTTTCCTTGAACAATGAATTAGCGAATATCAAAATACAGGTTCCTGCAAGCCTCTGGTCACATTTTCATCAACTGATCAACACATAAACTTGTTATGTGTGTTTCTGTTTAAAGTCACCTTATTTAATGTATATTGATTCATCAGCATTGAATTCATGGCCAATAGCACTATAACTCATGCCTGAACAAAGCTTATCTAACACGTATGTTCCCTGTAAGGCCATCACAGCACAAAAAGGGAAAAAATTTGGCACTAAATAATCTGTAAAGTAGACACTTGTTTACAATAGGAGCGTTAAAACAAGAAGGCAGAGCATCACCTTGTTCAATGTCAGCTGAAAATACGCGTGTTGGGTGACTCAAAATTTTTGCCACACTGCGCGTATCTGCAAATGACTGCAAAAGCACTGCAAGTATTGATTTGAGGGTTACAAATTAATTTTAGTGAGTAGGCAAATTTGTAAGTACAAATTCCATAAATAATGAACATTGACTGTATTTGCAACCCACATACCTGAAAAAGAACTAGTATCTAAGATACATAAAGAACTCTCAAAATCTAAGAGTAATAAAACCCAAACAATCCAATTAATAAATGGCCAAAAGACATTGAGACATTTCACTGAAAAGGATATACAGATGCCAAATAAGTACATGAAAAGATTTTAAACATCATTAGACATTAGGGAAATGCAAATTAAAACCACAATGAAATACTATTACACCGCTATGAGAATGGCTAAAATAAAAAACAGTGACAACATCAAACGCTGATGAGGATGCAGAGAAACTGGATCACTCACGTATTGCTGGTGGGATTGTAAAATGACACACCCACTCTGAAAAACTACTTGGCACTTTCTTAAAAAGCTAAACGTGTAACTAACCATATGAGCTGGCCATTGCACTCCTGAGCATTTATCTCAGAGAAATAAGCAATAATGCTGACACAAAACCTATATACAAATATTTATAAGAGCTTTATTCATAATAGTCCCAAAATGGAAACAACCGAGATATTCATCAACAGGTGAATGGTTAAACAAACTGTGGTACATCTATTCCATGGAATAATGCTCAGCAATAAAAAAGAATATTGATACATGCAACAACCTGAATGAATCTCCAGAGAATTATTCTGAGTGAAAACAGACAATCCTAAAAAGGTTACATATTAACTCTATAATCCCATCTATATAACACTGAAATAACAGAATCATAGAATTATAGAAATGAATGATGAAACAGGGGTTAAGGAGGGGACTGCAGTAGGTAGGAAGTGGGTATAGCTATAAAAGGGCAATGTAAAAGATCCTTGCAGTGATGGAGATGTTCTATATCTTGGCCTTATCAATACCAATATTCCAGTAGCAATATCGCACTATCTTTTTCCAAGATGTTAGCATTGGGGGAAAATGGCGTAAAGGTAAACAATACAAAACCTCTCTGTATTATTTCTTACAACTGCATATGAATCTACAATTATCACAAATTAAAAAGCTAATTTAAACAGTGAAATGTAGTTACATTTTCAGCTATTTTATTGAGTATGTCATACAGCTTCCTTGAGGTGGAAATTTCTAAGTTGTGAAACTCATGTTCTTTATTTTACTTCACATTAATATACATTAAAGGAGGAGTATGGGGCTTCCCTGGTGGCGCAGTGGTTGAGAGGCCGCCTGCCGATGCAGGGGACACGGGTTCATGCCCCGGTCCGGGAAGATCCCACATGCCACGGAGCGGCTAGGCCCATGAGCCATGGCCGCTGAGCCTGCGTGTCCGGAGCCTGTGCTCCGCAACGGGAGAGGCCGCAACAGTGAGAGGCCCACGTACCACAAAAAACAAAAAAAAAAAAAATAAGAGGAGTATGCATTTTAAAAGGTGTGTAGAAGGATAAAGTCCAATAGTAAATGATTGAAATAAAATTGCTCATACAATAAAAACTTGTTTTTAAACTCTCAGAGTAACAACAAAAACAAAGCACTTCTTCATTGGTTTTTCCTCAACGGAAAATGAGAGTTAGCTTTTCAAAATTACAACTAAAATCAAAGATCTTTTGGTTTAGAGTTCTAGTATAGCATTAATTTAGTTTTAAAGAAATTAATGTCACAAACTTGACCCAATTACAGAAACAGTTATTGTTCTATTTTCTGGCTACTGGTGCCATCTCTAACAAATCATTTGACAAACACATACCCCATAAGAAAGAGAGAAAAAATATTCTCAAAAATACTTTTCCTTCCAGAAAAATAAATCAAGGAGAAAAGAGGGGGAAAACACTATAGATTTTTAAATTGGTGCCACTAGCTTTATTTGCAACAGATAACAAAGAGCCATACAATTCATCAAGAAAAAATTAATCCATCGCTTATTTTCAAATGATTTGGCAATGATATATGTTAGTTAGGAAAGATTAAAAGTACAAAAAAATAGCAATAGCTGCAATAAAAAATATAACATCTGCGCCACAGAATATAGCAAGAAACAATATTTTAGGTTAACAAGTACCAACTCTCAAGAACTGTGAAGGGTCTGAGATTTTATTTACAAGCTAAGAAGTTAGCATACTACTGTTTCAAGGATGCTGGCAGCAGACAAGAGACTCATGGGTCTGAAACAAAGGGCTTTATTACTCATAGCACAGCCAGCAACATGGGCATATTCATGTTAGTTCCCCTTGCACCCAAGTCCTGTGCGGGGGCAGCATCATGAGCCCAGATGACACCTGCACATTTAGGGTTGCATTACTAGAGAGGAACCTTTGGCCAAGGGCCCATTACTTTTTGAGCAAGCTGCAAACATTGTTGCAAACAAGCCAGGCCCACTCTCCTAGGAAACTGGCCCAAATCAGTGGAAGAATGTCTTGCAATCTGGCAAACTCAGCAAGAATGTGCAGGAAAGCTGAGGGTCTTCCCCAACAACATTTATTCTTTCTTAAGTAACAATGTTTACACCAGACAGAAGACTTCAGAGCAATTTAAGATTTAAGTATTAAGTAATTAATCAAATTATTACAAAATATAAAACTTTCCTACTTTCTTTAAGTGAAATACACAAAGCAATTAAGTATTAGCCTACATTCACAATGCACCAAGTATTAGCCTACATTCACAACGCACCAAAGATCCAGTGCATATGTTCACTATAAGCTGTGGCCAGAATGTACAAAGGAAGAAGCACTTCTCTGCCACCTTTTAATCACCAGTGAGGCTGTAAATTACTATAAAGCAACCTAGCTTTAGAAGTCTGAGATGTGAGTTGAAGAAGCGGTAGGAGAAGTCTAAGAGAAACAGTTGGGTATGAAGAGAGTAAAAAAAAAAAAAAATTTATGGTTTGAGAAAGAAAGCCACGCAATACAGACGCACAAAAGTTCACACCTCACCAAAAGTTGTTCAGTGCTTCTCAAATTTTAATTTGCTTATTATTCACCTCAATATAGTATTAAAATACAGACTCTGATTCAGTAGGTTCAGGGTGGTGCCTGAGAGTGGACATTTCTAATAAGCTACCAGATACTGCCTTTACTGCTTTGAGCAGACACACTCTGAGCAGCAAGGGTTAGAAGACTTTCACTGACTGTCAAACATTTCCTATGCAAAGTCTGTGGTACATTACACTCTAAATTTGTTCAAAAGATGAGATTTTGAAATTTTCTGTCATTGGGGGAAAAAGTCATGTTACTCATGTTATACTGCCCTTAAGTTGTGGCTAATAATAATTTAAAATTTTATTTTCAAGTAATGTTAATTCATATAATTATATGTTTTATATAATATTTCTCCATATAAAAATATTTGGAGCATATTGGTCCTCAAGATTATCTTAATGTAGTTCTTAATTATCTTCTGGTATATGATCTATGTATAAAGGTAGTAGTGATTCCAACTTCAATTAACCAATTTAGCTCACAATGTGCTCTTCCTGCTGCTAGTATTAAGAATAAACCTAAATATATAATTCATTTCTTGGCACTTTTTAAAAGGTCTTTGATAACGTTTTAGCGATATGTAGGTTTCTGTACAAGTTCAGAGAATAAACTCATTTTAACAGGGTTGTGAAAACTTGCATGTCGAGAATAAACTAATTTGATTTCTGGAAAGAAATGTCAGGATCATGTATTAAGTATTATGCATCTCAAAATTAGATTTGTCTCTATAAATCCTTAATCTCAAGATATATGACTCTTTCAGAGAATAATGGCAAATGCATCTGTTCACATTCAAAAAGTTTGTCCACCCTCAAATTATTTAGAATATTTAATAAAGGATACTATAAGAATCAAGCATTTATATATAAATCAATGTAATATTTACTAGTCCAAAAAAAGCATTCATTTAAAGAAAAACAGCTCTCATCTGCTTTTAATAAATGCACCAATACATCAGTAATATACCAACATTGCCATTATTTCTTTCTGTGACTTTGTTCCTCAAAATTCCTCAGCATCAGGATAGAAGTCTGGATAGTAAGACCCCAAGAACTCACCAAGTAAGAAACATCTCACCCTGATCTGACCTGCTAATAAAATTTTTTTTTAATGAGCTAACCGTTATATATTCAATAACCGTGATGTGAAAACTGATCAGTACACAATCATTCCACAAATTATCTCTCTTGATCTAGCTAAAATACAACACTCTAATTTGAAAAAGACAGATTTTAAGACAACCAAGACAAGCAAGCACATGTTCCATAGCTTATTTTTTGCTTTCATAGTTACACAAAATTTTTAAAATACTACATTATTTTTTCTCACATTGAAATCAGAGCCATCTTTTTAAAAGGGTTAAAATCTACATTAATCTCCCCAGTGTGACCTATACAAATGTTTGGTAGAATTCACCACTGATTTCATCTGGGTCCGTAGTTTGAGAAAGGATTTTTAACTATTTCTTTAATAGAAATAGTTTAGTAGGAAGAGTTGATCTATTCAGGTTATCTATTTCTTCTTTAGTGAGATTTTAGAGTTTGTTTTCTAAGGACTTTGTCCATTTCATCTAAGTTGTTGAATTTACTGGCACAAAGTTACTCATAATATTCCTTTACTATCCTTTTAATGTCTGTATGATATGCAGTGATATCCCCTCTCTTACACCTAAAATTGTCAATTTATGTCTTCTGGCTAGGAGTTTATCAAATTTTCTGATAACAGCAAACATCTACCTTTTGGTTTTATTGATTTTTGCCCCCTTATTGCCATTCTGTTTTCTACTTAATTTATTTCTGCTCATATGTTTATTATTTTGTTCTTCAACTCACTTCAGATTTAATTTGCTCTTTATGTAGTTTCTTAAGGTAGAAGTTTAGGTCATCAATTTTAAACCTTTCTACTTTTTAATATAAACAGTTAATGCTATAAGTGTTCCTGTAAATATTGCTTTAGCTGTACCCCACTAGTTTTGATATGGTATATTTCCATTTTCAGTAAATTAATATATATATAATTTAAAACTTTTCCTTGGAATTTCTTCTTTGACTGCTGGATTAGTTTTAAACAATAAAATTGGGATTTTTCCAGATAGCTCTCTATAAGAGAATATACTGTGTATAGTCAGAGAACATACTTTTTATAACTTGAATATTTTTAAGTTTGTTGAAAGTGACCTTATTGCCAAGAGTATGGCCTACTTTGGTAAATGTGAGTACACTTGAAAATAAGGTGTATTCTTATGTTGTTGGATGGAGTGTTCTAAAAATACCAGTTTGATAATGTTAGGTCATAGTATTGCTCAAATTTTCTATATCCTCATTGATTTTTCATCTACTTGTTTGATGAATTATTGAGAAGGGTGCTAAAATCTCCAACTATAACTGGATGTATCTACTTTTAGGTCTTCAGTTTTTGCTCTGTGTATTCTGAAGGTCTGTTATTAGGTGAATAAACTTTTAGAATTATTATATCTCCTTGATGAATTAATCCATTTATCATGGTTACATGACCCTCTTTAGCCCTAGTAATATTCCTTGCTCTGGAAACTAATTTCTCTGGTATCAATATAGTTCCAGCTTCCATGTGATTAGTGCTAACATGATGTACCATTTTTCAATGCTTTTATTTTTATACCTCGTGTCTTTATTTAAAGTGGGTTATTACAGACAGCATATGACTAAGCCTTGCTTTTTTATCCAATATGACAATCTCTGCTCTTTCATTGGGACTTTTAGATCATTTACATTTAAAATAATTGTTGATATTGTTGAATTTAAATGACTTGCTATTTCTCTCATGTCTTCCTCATTCCCTCTTTGCTCTTTTCCAGGCTACTTTTATACTGATGTTTTTAGTCATATCATTTTATATCTCTTTATTACATTTTTAGCTAAACCTCTGTATGTTCTTTTTTACAAGGTTGGTCCAGAAACTACTAATACATTTTTAAAGTATCAGAGTCTATTTTCATATTATACCACTTCACATATAGTAGTAAAATCTTAAAATATCCATTTCTCCCTTCCCAGCCTTTGTGCTATTGTCATACATTTTATTTGTACATATGCTTTAAACTCTACAATGCATTATAATTATTTCTGTTTAAAAAATGAATTATCTTTTGTCATCAGCTTTATTGAGATACAATTCCACACCATAAAACTCACGCTTTTGAATTGTATATCCAGTGGTTCTTAGTATATTCACAGAATTGAATTGCCACTATCTAAATTTAGAACATTTCTATCATCATCCCAAAAAAACACCTACCCATTAGCAGTCACTCCTCAAACTCCCCTGCACCGAATGCCTGTCAGTGACTAATCTACTTTATGTTTCCATATATTTACCTATTCTGGAAATTTCATACATTGGAATCATTCAATATGTGTTTTCTTGTGACTGGCTACTTTCACTTGTACAATGTCATTAAGGTTCATCCATATTCCAGCAGGTATCAATACTTTATTACTTTTTACTGCCAAATAATATTTCATTGTATGAATATACCACCCTTTGCTTATCCATTCATCAGTTGATGGACATCTGGGTTATTTCTACTTTTTAGCTATTATGAATAAGGCTGCTATGAACATTTGCATACACATTCTTGTGGGGACATATGTTTTCAATTCTCTTAGTTATACACTTAGGATTAGAATTTCTGGGTCATACAGTAACATTATGGTCATATGGTTTAACATACTGAAGAACTGCCAGACTGTTTTTAACACTGGCTCACCATTTTACAATCCCACCAACAACGTATGAGTGATCTGATTTCTCCAATATCCCCATCAACACTTGTTATCTTTCTATTTATTATAACCATGTTAGTGGGTGTGGAGTGAGATCGTATGGTTTTGATTTGCATTTCCCTAATGATTAATGATGTTAAGCATCTTTTCATGTGCTTATTGGCCATCTGAATATCTTTTATTCAGAAAAGTTCACTCAGACCTTTTGACCATTTTAATTGTATCCATTATCTTTCAAAGATATATTTTTTTAAATATAAAAAAGTATATTTACCCACATATTTAACATTTTCCATGATTATTATTCTTTTGTGCAGCTCCAAATTTCCATCTGGTATCGTTTATTTTTTCTGCCAGAAGGACCTCCATTAACATTTCATGTAGTAATTGTCTGATGACAATGAATTATTTCAGCTTTTATATGCTTGAATTTTTTGTTGTTGTTGTTGGTTTTAAACCATGTTTTTGCTGGTTATAGAACTCAAGGTTGACTTCTTTCTTTAGGAATTTAAAGTTGTCACTCCACATTCTTCTAGCTTTCATTATTTCCAATGAGAAGTCTGCTGTCATTGTTATACTTAATCCTCTAAATATAAGGCGTCTTTTTTCCTCTACCAGTTTTTATGAATTTCTCTTTATCATTATTTCTTAGCAATTTTATTATGCTATGTCTCTGTGTGATTTTCTTCATCTTTCCTCTGGGGTTTATTTTGTTCCTTAAAATCTATAGGTTTATATTTTTCACAAATTTGGAAAATTTTCAATCATTATTTCTTCAAATATTTTTTCTGCCATCCATCTCCTCTCCTTCTGGGACTCCAAATATCTGAGGTCTCTTGATATTGTCCCAGAGCTCTGTTCATTATTTTTTCAATCGTTTCTTTTTTGTGTGTTTCATTTCTGGTAGTTTCCATTGTTATGCTTTAAGTGCACTTATCTTTATTTCTGTAGAGTCAAATCTGTTATAAATCCCATCCAGTGTATTTTTAAAACAAGATATTGTTTTTTCCATCTCTAAAAGTTCAATTTGGATCTTCACTGTATCTTCTATTTCCTCCTTACCATGTTCATTCATTTCTCTATCTTCTTGAATTATGGAGTATATTTATAACAGTTAATTTAATATTCTCATCTAATTCTACCCTATGTATCATTTTGAATTTGTTACTATTGATTCATTTTTATCCTGGTTACAGGTCATATCTTCCTACGTTTGTGCATGCCTGGTAATTATAACTGGATGCCAGACACTGAATTTTATGTTGGTTGCTGGAATTTACTATATGTCTTAAAATGTTCTGAGGCTTTATTCTGGTATTGTGGGACGCAGTTAAGTTACTTTTATACAGTTTGGCACTTGTGAGGATGTTTTTAAGCTTTACTGGAGTGATTCCTGAATAGCCTTTAGTTTAGAGTTAATCTGACTCCACCCAGTACTAAGACAATACTCTTTTGAGAAATAGCCAATGTCACATATTAAGCAGATCATTTTACTCTGGTGAGACATAAAGTATGCCCAGCCCAAGGAAAACTTCGGAGATTGCTCTTCATGTTCTTTTCCAGTGACTTATTCCACCCTGTTTTTAGATTGCTTTAAAGCATGCATTTTAGTAGACAGTAGATTACTCGCGTGTGTGCACTGATCAGTACTCAGCCAAATACTTAAGGTAAACCCACTATACGTCTCTAGAGAATTTTTTTCTTTTTGCTTCTGTGCAGCTCTCTCCTTCCAACATACTGCCCCACAAATTTGAGCAAATCCTACCTAGTATGGCCTCCCTAAACTCTGATTTATCAACTCAGTGACACCTCCAGGCTATGTTTGGGTTTCTCCTCCCTGTGCTGTAGCCTGGAGCCTCTCCACAGGCAGTAAGCTGTTGTGCAATGTCTGAAAGTTATTACTTCATGTATTTTCTCTGACTTTTTATTTATTTAAGGCAGAGGAAAAATTCATTCCCTGTTACTCCATATTTTGGCTGGGCATGGAAGTCCTATACACTTTTAGGAATATAAACGTTCATTCATTTACCAATCTTCTGTCACAAAACCAAGGACTTTTCTTTGAGTATTATCATACTGCCTCGAATTCTGTAACGTTTCTCTTTCTTACAGATGTCATACCCATTATGCATCATCTATGATTTCTCCTTTACTTTCTTTAAAGGCATTGAGAACATTTAAAACATGTAAGAAATACTTGCAAGGCAATGAGTGAAAATTTATTTAGATTTTATAACTCCTTACACATACACACACATAATCTCTTACAGTTATTGCATTCATATCTAATTTGACAGACGTTTCTTTTAGTACTTGCCTTTATCCAATATTTCCAAATACTCAATTTTTTCTTCATAAAAAAAACAAATAGGGACTTAAACTTAAAAGCGTTTGCAAAGGAAACCATAAACAAGACAAAAAGACAACCCTAAGAATGGGAGAAAATATTTGCAAATGAAACAACAAAGGATTAATCTCCAAAATATACAAACAGCTCATGGAGCTCAATATCAAAAAAACAAACAATCCAATTAAAAAATGGGTTGAAGACCTAAATAGACATTTCACCAAGGAAGACATACAGATGGCCAAGAGGCACATGAAAAGATGCTCAACCTCACTAATTATGAGAGAAGTGCAAACCAAAACTACAAGAGGTATCACCCCATGCCAGTCAGAATGGCCATTATTAAAAAATCTACAAACAATAGCTGGAGAAGGTGTGGTGAAAAGGGAAACCTCCTGCACTGTTGGTGGGAATGTAAATTGATACAACCACTATGGAAAACAGTACAGAGGTTCCTTATGACACTAAAAATAGAACTACCATATGACCCAGCAATCCCACTACTGGGCATATACCCAGAGGAAACCATAATTCAAAAAGACACATGCACCCCAATGTTCATTGCAGCACTATTTATAATAGCCAGGTCATGGAAGCAACCTAAATGCCCATCAACAGATGAATAGATATAGAAGATGTGACACATATATTCAATGGAATATTACTCAGCCATAAAAAGAAATGAAACTGAGTTATTTGTAGTGAGGTGGATAGACCTAAAGTCTGTCATACAGAGTGAAGTAAGTCAGAAAGAGAAAAACAAATACCGTATGCTAATGCATATATATGGAATCTAAAAAAAAAAAATGCTACCAATGAACCTAGTTGGAGGGCAGGAATGAAGATGTAGACATAGAGAATGGACTTGAGGACATGGGGTGGGAGGGGAAAGCCGGGGCAAAGTGAGAGTAGCATGGACATATATACACTACCGAGTGTAAAATAGTTAGCTAGTGGGAAGCAGCAGCATAGCACAGGGGGATCAGCTCAGTGCTTTGCGACGACTTAGAGGGGTGGGATAGGGAGGGTGCGAGGGAAGATCAAGAGGGAGGGGATATAGGGACATATGTATGCATATGCTGATTCACTTTGGTGTACAACAGTAACTAACACAGTATTGTGAAGCGATTATACTCCAGTAAAGATCTATTAAAAAAAAAAAAGAATATATTGTACAGCACAGAGAAACACAGGCATTATTTTGTAATAACTTCAGATGGAGTGTAATTGAGTACAATCTATAAAAGCATTGAATCACTATGTTGTACACCTGAAACTAATATAATATTGTAAATAAACTCTACTTCAATTTAAAAAAAATAAAATTAAAGGTAAAAAAAAAAAACCCAAACCAAATATTTTTCTTTCCTTTCAGTTTTCATTGGTTTACACAATTATAATGAAAATCAGAACTGGAATAAACAAGTTCAGGAATAAACTCAGCTGGAGGGAAACAGACCACTAGAGAATGCCCTAGGCTAGCCATAATGTTCAGTGTGAATCAGACTTTCAGTAAATTAGCAAGAAACCAGTTAGAAGTTTCTTAATAGAGCTTCTACTATATAATCAAGTTGTATCAAGTAATTTAATACCTAAGAACTACAGGTTTTTATTAAATGTTTTAGGAAATAATACGTTGATCAAAGGGAGAAAGTCTCGTATAAAATGGCAACTACCTAGACGAGTGTAGAACACAAAAAGGTTGTGTCAAGGAACCCCGCCACCCTTCCCAATAAAGGTGATCACGTGAAACTTAAAAATATGGGTCTGACAGGGCTTCTGAAGAAGACAAAGAGCCCAGTTTGTGTGAAAGGAAGAGGGACAGACCAGGTGAAAGAGACGGCACACACAACGTCTCAGACAACAGTAAGCAATGTTCACCGTATGGTAAACAGCCTAACATAGCGGAGAGTGCAGAGTGCAGGGATTTGTACTAATACATCATTTATTTCTGAGTAAGAAAATGTAGTATATTATCTATATAACTTTAAAATGAAAAAATCAGCTGGTTTTCTTGGAGAGCTCTTTAAAAATCAGTATCTTAAATTAGATGGTAAATATTACAATCCCTAACCTACTCTTTATCAAACTACAGAACTAACTTACTAAAAGCTACTTTGGTGAGGAAAAAAAGTGATGACCTTCCTAAATGCTCAACTTACTTCCTAGAAAAAATTTATCATGTTTAAAACACTAATTTAGAGCATTATAAAAAAAATGGTTTGGTCTAAATACTTTTATAAAAAAACAAAATCTAGCTACACTATAATAAAAATTGTATATTATGTTACCATAATACTTGGCCAAAGATACAAAAAAATTTCCCATGAATATACTGTTGAATCAAAGTTTCCAATATATGGTACTGGCAGGCAGTGTGATTGAGAACTATGAACATGGGATCTAATAATAATGCACTAAATGTTCTTAAGTAAGTCATTTACCTTGCTCTTGCTCTCTTTAGTCATATCTGAAATCTGTAGAGGGAACTTTAAAGCCATACATATAGGATAAGCTCTGAATATTAAGCAAAAGAAGTATGATCAGTTCTTCAGAATATCACAAGAGAAAGCAGTACATCCCTAAGGCTACAGCTAATTATATCTTGAATATGGTACCTTCAAAATTCACTGCTTTGAGTGCTTCTAAAGGCTGTTCCATTGTCCGTCAGTTCTCCCAGTACACAAGCAGAGAACTTTTTTCTGAATCTTCAGCTTAAACGTTTTCCTTAGCTTTAGGCAACTGCTGCTTTCCTACAATCTTCAGGGAATAAAATAATTCCCTCCCTTCATTTATAGTGTTACCTTGAAGGGATCTATAACTATGATCAAGTTCTCTACAATCTTCTCTTTTCCAGTCTATCTAAGACTGTTAGATTTTTCTACCAAATACATACTTTTTAAAAGTGAATTTGTTACTACTTTAATGCCAAGTCTTCCCATTTTACCTACGTATATAAATATCTGAAGTCAAAACAGGAAAAATACTTAAGTCCCATAACAATACTGAACAATACAGAAATATCATATTGTCATTTTATTCTATAGTCAATCAAAAAATATTATTGAGTGCTGGTCCTGAGCCAGACTCTGTGCTGGGCACCAGGAATAATGTAGTAAACCAAATGAACAGAGCCTCTGACTTCATTTAGCTTACAGTTTAGACAGAAAGACATATCTAAGAGAGACAGACATTAAACTCAAGGAAAAAACAAAGTATAATGAGTAATGACAGTAATATCATGATGTCTGAGAATCTAACCTAATTCTAGGTTAGCGAAAGACTCACTAAAGAAGTGATACTTAAGTTATTATCTGAAGAATGAGTAGCAGTTAGATCAGGAAGGAAGGAATGTTTCATGCAAAAAATAGAGGTCTTATTAAAGCTGTAAGAAAAATAAATTCAAGTAACCCAAGAAGCTCTTAATGGCTTGAGTATAGAGTATGACAAAGGAAAATGAAGCT
Organism: Grampus griseus; assembly: GCF_964374135.1. Classification (NCBI taxonomy): domain Eukaryota; kingdom Metazoa; phylum Chordata; class Mammalia; order Artiodactyla; family Delphinidae; genus Grampus; species Grampus griseus. The sequence continues at coordinate 75,088,295 of NC_139019.1, forward strand.
ACACATATCAGCTTGAGGCTTGTAGGCCATATGAAGTAGTTTGACCTTTATCCTAAAGTCACTGAGAAATAAAAGATAATAAAGTTTATAACTTTGGAATAACATTTTGGCTTCAGAATGGAGCTGTCAAGGATTACACTTAGCCAGGGAGATGAGTCAGAAGAACTCCAATCAGAGCACCCTCACTGACCTGTTTGACTGAATCTATAGAAATCATCATTCCTTCTCCTAGATATACATTATTCACATGGCTTTAAGGACATCACAGTCTCACTGTTTTACTCTTGCCTCAATGGCCTGCTCTTCTTGGTCTCTGCTGTTGACTCCCCTTCTCCTCAATTTCTTAATGCTGAAGTGCTCCTGGGCACAGTGCTTAGACTCAACTCATCCTGACCCACAACTTTTAGTTTTTCAAAAACACTGTCAACAGCTAAATACTATTTATTTTGTTTATTATCTGTCTTCCCCTTCTCCACAAAAAATGTGATCTCCATTCAATGTTTATCTGTTTTGTTAACTGTGTGATATCCTCAGTACCCAGAACATTGCTTGGCTCAGAGTAGGCAGTCAAAAAAAAAAAAAGTTTTAAATTAATGACTAAATGAATGAATGAATAAACAAACAAGGAAAAGAACCCTGAGACTAACGTGGACTCACCATGGATGGAGAGGATTAGGGAACCAGTGAGTAGGAAACTAGAAAGAGTGGTGAGCTGTACAAATTGAGGGAGAGGAAAAACTCAAGCTTAACTCCTAGGTAGCTAGCCTGAATGACTAGATAGATTACTGATACACAGGAAAACGTTTCCTGGGGAATGGAAAGCTGATCAATCAGTTCAGTTTTACACAAGCAGAGTATGAGGTGCCTAATGAAATGCCAAGTGAAGGTGTCCAGTCCAGAGCACAGGGAGATAGGGATATAGATTAGGGTTTAGAGTCAAATAACTCAAAGATGGCATCAGAGGCTATGGGAGCATAATCGTTCACCAAGGGAAAATGAATAGAGAGAAACAGAAGACCTAGAACTGAGTCCTGACACACCTCACGTTAACAGATTGACAAAAGTACTAGAAGGTGCAAAGGAGATGAAGAACAAGTGTTCACAGAGGTTAAGAAGAAAACCAGAGAATATCATTACATGAGGGCATAGTTAAGACAATATTTTGAAAAGAAAGAAGTTACAATGTCAAACATTGCTAAGTGAACGAACAAAACAAGAACTAAAAATCATTAAGATGGGAGAGACTTATGCATGTTTAAATGCTGGCTAGAAAAAAGCAGTAGAGAAAGTGAGATAAAAAAATAAAAGGTCATAGCATAAGAAACTGCACATGTGAAAACAGAATAAAAAAGAGAAGCTAGGCAAATGTATTTTTTGTTATTTCTCACAGAATTACTAACATACCCATTACATATTATTTTAAAACCTATGATGTCAATTATGATTGTTTGGGTAACCATAGCAATAAAACAGTATCAAAACATATTAATAATCATGAAGTTTTTACAAGCATATGTACTCCTTATTCCCACTTTAGTGACTACCATACACAGCCTTTACCATCACAGTCAGATGAAACAACTTACAAGGTGTAAAGGGTCAGAGTGAACAAAAGATAGACAGTGGCTTACAGTCACATTTAATATAGGTAACTGCCTACTTATAAGAGAGGTTAGGTTCTGAAGAGCTATGTATAGATGACATTTTGTAGATAAAACTGGTCCAGAGATAACATTTAATAATAAAGGCAAAATCACAGCCTAATTTAAAAAAGCAAAAAATAATGCATTTGGGTAATATACAGTGAGTTCTTTTATTTTAAAATTTACCATAAAACATATGCAAATTGAGCCTACTTGTACTCTAATAAAACACTTAACTTTAACACCCTATCTTAAATCTTTGAGCGTGGAGGAGTAGACACCCACTTTAGCAGGTTGAGGCCTCGTGTCTCCAGTCTGTTGCTCTATGCAACGCACATATGGATTCCTGACAGGAGGCAATGACTTGATTCTTGACAAATGCTTGCTGAAAAGTAACAGTTACCTGTCATGCCAGGCTACAACTGCTAACCAAGAACACCATCACAGCTCTGGCTGAGTCTCTTTCGGAAATCCTGCCTAAGAACTAATTGTCCACTTTAGTTGAAAACTGTTCTCTCGTTAAGTGTGTAAACGTTGATTGAAAAAAAGTCTTCCACTGGTTGAGTCCGCATCTTCATTTAAAAAACTGTGCTTATGTGCACTCGTGCGTGTTTATTCCCGGTGACCCTGTAGGCTCTGGCTCAGTACAAACCATCCAATCAATGATTTTTAACCACCTCACACCACTGTCTTACTCTCACTTGTTATTAGACACATAACTAATCCCCGTCTGGCCTTAGTTATTAAATGTTCTAGCTTTTTACATTGGAGTTAGCGTTTTATTTATCTTATTTGTTTTTCTACCCAGCTAACCAAGTTCATCAGGAAAAATTATATATTTCTCTATTATCCTCTCATTCTATAAGTCAAAAACAAGGCAGTAGTTTTTCAATATTATTTAAAGGAAGATTTATTTTTTTGATCTTGCAAATGCCTTTTTCTTGATATCTATCAGAAAAGAGTCAACCACCATTTACCTTCATGCGGGAAGGATCCCATATTTGTTGTTTTGCCACAAGAGTATCTGAATTCACCAGTTTACTCTCATTATTTGGTTAATAATTTGGTAGGTAAATTCAACAAAGATCCGAGGGTCTACTCATATGTTAAAGTTTTGATAAATAACTTAGACAGGAGCCACTGGTGATATTCCACAGGCAACTAGCAATAAACAGCTGCCATTGCCTATCTCAGAAACCAAACAAGAAGCACAACACCCAGTTGTGTTGCTGTGATTATAGAGGGGACATATTCTATATCTGGGCATATTGCTAGCTCCTACCCATAAAGCTATCTGAAAGAAGGCCATATTTAAATGAAGGCCTGAGCAACAGCAGGCTATGTCTGAATTACAAAAGGCCATAGTAGCCCAGTCAATATATGTGGGTTCTTATGATCTACACTTATATATAATTTTGGAAGTTTTTGTAACTTGAATTCACTCATCCGGACTAGAACTTATGGCAAAAGTCTGTGAGTGCTGCCCAGCAGTGACTGCTGGGTTTTAGACAAGAAAATGTCCAGATGCAGCAACGCAGTACATGCTGTTTGAAAGACAACGGCTTATTACTGGTCATTAACTGAAATTGCCTCCATAACTGAAGGAAATAATCTTGAGATCTGAGCTACCCATAATGTTTTGTGTAATGTCAGAGTAACGTTCTAATAAGGTAGGCAGTGAAAAGAAAATTTCCATAATGAAATGGAAATGGTTGATACAGGAATATCTATCAGAGGAAAACAAGATATATATTTATGAGCAGATAGTCTCTTTTCCCTTAGGACCAACTTTGGAGGTACCTGGATGACTACTGGATCCTAGTGCCACACGGGGAGTATCCTATTAGCAACCCCTAGTTGACAAACAAAAAGCTGCTTGGTTTACAGATGTCAGTTCCAAGGTGACAGACAGCATCCTGTTTGGAAAGCTTCCACACTGTGACCAACTGATGGAAGAAACTCTGATTAAAGAAGATTAGAATAAATCATCTCAGTGGGCAGAACTACACGTTGTTATCCTTTCAGTGACAGGAGAATTAGACAACCCCATGGGCCCTGCAGTTTGTGTAACTCATGGGTGCCAGTGAATGGCTTGGTCACACGGTCAGACAGATGGGCTATGGAAAAGTAAACTAGGAAAGTAATTCAGAAATGCAGACTGGAGCCTATGGCAGATGCCCAGGAGTAAGGGGCATGACCCTATGGGAATTTAAGGGACTCTTTATTTAAAGGAGGACATGTGGATTCCCATCAAAATAATCATAAGGTGACTCTAACCAACAGGTGGATACTTAGTATGCTCACTCGACTCAACATTGCCACTTTGGCTTATGAAATATATGGACACAGCAGAGCTGTAGCCGTGCAACAGCGGCTGACAGTCAGTTTATTCCTCTTGTATGTTCTGAGATACAAAATGCCAACAAGGACTGTACCATCCACCAATGATAAGACAGACTGCAAACAGCTATGAGGCAGATTTCCTACAGTGAAGGCTCCACACACAGTTGGCAAGTGAACTATACTGGACCACTGCCCATAGTCCCGGGAGACTATAATGGGCATGAGCGGTATAGACACTCTGGACTGAGCTTTGCATACTTGGAGGTAAATGTAAACACTCAAAACACAATAAAAGGACTGGAGCAAAAAACACAGAACCGATTTGGAAAGCTTTCAGGTCAAAAACTTTATTTTATGGCACACAGTGTCTAACCACAGGTGAAGAAACAACACCTCAAATGCACATATCATGTTGCTTATCATGCTTAGCATAGAGGTTTACAGAAAGCTGGAGCAGGCAACTGAACATCTGTTATCAAAAATGGGTAGAAATAAAGTCAAGAAGGGCTAGCTTACAGACCTTCACAAGTGTATGCTCACACTCAGCAAGAAGGGGACCAAAGGAGGGTCCCCACGAAATCGAATTCTCTGCTTTTGCAAGGGATCTGAGGAAGATGGGGTTGGGGAGGATGCTGGTATGACAATACAATTCTTCTATTGTGTCTTACAACAGTAAATGCCCACTGGGGTGAAGCTATATGTTTGCCAAGACTGCCTCTGTTTTGGAACCTGACAAGGTCTAACCTGAGTAGCATCAAACTGGAGACATTTTGGTCCTTCATTCACTACGATGCTGAAAAGGACCAACTGCTGATGAATGAATGGAACTCTAGTAGTATACCAGTATCTTTCGATTCTTATTTATCAGGTTACATCTACTACAATAGATAGATTTGGGGAGGAATTTCCAGGAATTGTTCCCTGCTGGGCCATCAAATCATGCAATATACAACTCCTAGCAGGCTGGTCACTGTGAAACTGTAAACCTTAATGACTGAAAGCTTAGAAAAGTTCCTGGCTATAATGGAAAAAAACATAGCTGCCTAATGCTTATCATACCATAGTACAAATACATATCACCCTTGTTTCTGTGCATGGAAAGCAATTAATCAGGACAGAAAGAAACTGTGGGGTTCTAGTGGGAAAAAAACAGTAGGCATCACATTGTGGGCTTGAATCCCTGCAGAGAATGACTCCACCCTGAGCCTGAGGAAGGCTATGTGAGGTCTTATGGCATATTCAGACTAAATTACATCTAGATACGATCACTATCTGTGATGGTTAATTTTATGGGGCACCTTGGCTGGCTATGGTGCTCAGATACATGGTCAAATGCTATTCTGGCTGTTTCTGTGAGGGTGTTTTTGAATGAGATTTACATGTAAATCAGTGTACTTTAAGTAAAGCAGATTGACCTCCCTAATGAGGGTAGGCCTCATCCAATCAGTTGAAGGGCTTAAAAGAATAAAAGTTGATCTCCCCAGAGCAAGAGGGAATTCTGCCTGCAGACTGTTTTTGAAATCAAACTTCAACATCAACTCTTGCCTGGTTCTCTAGCCTGCCGGCCTCCCCATCAGATTTTGGACTCACCCAGCCTCCATAATTACATAAGCAAACTGCTTAAAATAAATGTATTTTTCTCTATATGTACAACCTATTGGTTTTGTTCCTCTGGAGAACCGTGACTAATACACTATCTATTTAGCCTTAGGTAAGCCCCCAACACATCTAGTAAAAGGAGAAAGATACATTACACACTAAGAGAAATAATATATTATACGTGTTATAACAGAATTATTTTAAAAGCAAATTTGAGACACAAAGAAGAGAGAGGTCCATTCTATCCTATGTGGATCAGAGAAAGTTTTCTTAGAGGTTGATCTAAGCTTGAAAGATGAATAAATATTCTGCAAGCAGATGGGAGGGAGGGTGGTAAAGCTGCATCCTTGGCACCAAATGCTCCCTGCATGAGTAGAGGCCCAGAGATATAAAACAGCATGGCATATTAGAAAACCACAAGTAGGTTTATATAGCTCAAGCATAGGGTGAGTGGGAACTGGGGCAAGAGAGGAGGCAAGTGATAAAGCCAGAAAAATATGCAAGGGCCAACTCATGAAAGGTCTGGTATAACAAGGCAAGCAGTTTGAAATTCATTTTGTAGGGAAGCACATAAAGGTTCTAAAAACAGGCAAACATGCTCACAGTTGCAGCTTTAAAAGATATCTCTGGTAGCAGCATTGAGAACAGGTTCAAAGATGGAGGTGGAAGGAGGCAGGCATGGATGGACCACATTGCAGGTAGTGTCTTAGTCTGATCAGGCTGCCATAACAAAGTACCACAGACTAGGTGGCATAAACAACAGAAATTTATTTCTCACAGTTCTAAAGGCTGGGAAGTACCAGATCTAGGTGCTGGCTGATTAGGTTCCTGGTGAGAGGGCTCTTTCTGGCTGGTAGACAGTTACCTTCTTGCTCTGTCCTCACATGGCCTTTCCTCAGTGTGTACATGAAATGGGGAAGAGAGAGAGAGAGAGGGAGAGAGGGAGAGAGAGAGGGAAGGGGGAAGAGAGAGAGAGATCTTTTCTTATAAAGGTACCAATCATATCAGATTAGGGCCCCACCCTTATGACCACATTTAATCTTAATTACTTTCTAACAGCCCTATCTCCAAATGCAATCACATAAGAGGTTAGAGCTTCAATATATGAATTCTGACAGGGGGACGCATTTCATCATGAAGCTGAACTGCAGTAATCTAGTTTAAGAGATGATACAGACCTAAGCTAAACCAGTAGCAATAGACATGGAAAAAGATGTGACGTAAAAAGGTATAATAACAAGACCTGGTCACATGAAGTCAAACATGATGAGTGAAAGGACTATGTAGTTTCTGCCTTACAAAACTGGATGAATGGTAGTGCCATCCATTTAAACTAGGAAAGTAGGTTACTGGCCCAGCAGAACCTCAGGGGTTTCAAGGCTTGGAAAATGCAGATCCAGTGAAGAGTGGAAGTGAGAAGTCAGACTGAAAACAGAGGGATTACACTGACAGGTCTGAGATTTGCTTTTGCATTAGTTACAAACTAATCACCTAGCCTGTTAACTTTCATGGGTGCTAACAACAGACACAAAACTTCTGGGTCACAGATAAAGGACTATTAATCACAGCATAGCATCAGCATATTTGCACTGGTTCCCTGGACCCCAAGTCCCTGGGGCACAACATGATGTGACCCTAGATGGATGCTGCACACAGAGCAGTTCAGGTCAAAGCTGAGGAATACCCAGCTTGGGGAGCCCATCATTTCCTAGTAAGCTGTAAGCAAGCCTGTTCTTTGTCCCAGAGGAAGACCTAACCTCATGCTTCAATACTGCCTGTTGCAAACACAACTCTTGAGAAATGGCCCAGGTAAAAAGCAGGCAGACTCCTGTATTCTTGGCATATCTAATAAGACATACAGGAGTATGAGAGACTCATAGAAACTGTCATAATACTCACCCACCTAGTTCATTCCTTCTGTGATGCCAAATGCATTTATGCCCCAGGCAAAATACTAAGTAAGGTATTCCTAAGAAATGGAACAAACTCTTTGGAAACAACTCAAGTGCTAGAATGGATGTTGTTATCCCAGAAAGAAGTACTCCAAATTCTAGATATTTGAAGGGTCCCAAATAAAATGGTACAGTCCAAGAACACTGAAGTATATAGCCTGACAGGGAAAAAGCCACAAACACAAAGCTCCTTCAAGTTTCCTATCACCAGCTTCTTCTTTCCCAATACTCAACTTGTGAAACTTTTCAAACACACAGAAATGTTGAAAAATAGTACAATAAACACTTTTACATCTCCCACCTTGACTGAACAATTCTTAACAGCATTCTGCCATATATGCTTTCTGTTTATTTCTGTGGTTTTTTCCTGTTTCTCAAGAAGCGTTTAAAAATAGCTTGCAGGCATCATGACCTTCTCCCTAAATATTTCACAAGCATCACCTAAGAATAAGGACATTTTCCTACATAACTGTAATACGTAATATTATCACACCTAAAGAAACTAACAATTCTTCCTCAGTTGCCCCTAAAGAGTGTACAGGTTTTTTTGTTTGCTTTAGTTTTTTTAAACAAAAATCCCATCAATGTTCATACACTGAAACTGGTTGCTATCTCCTTGTTTATTTTCATCTACAACAGTTTCTTTACCTCTGACACATAAATCTTTTCAGTATTTTTAATGGCATTGTGTTTTACATGTCCCATGTTCTGGACTGTGTCCTTGTGGTGTCATTTACTTTTCCCTCTATTCCTATATTTCACGAAAATGGAAGACACATCTAAAGGTCTGATTAGCGTCAGATTCAATACACATAGCAAGAATATTCACGGTTAATGCTGTGTACTTCAAACTGCATCATATCAGAAGACGCGTAACGTCAAGTTCTTCTATTAATAATGATACTGGGCTTCCCTGGTGGCGCAGTGGTTGAGAGTCCTCCTGCCGATGCAGGGGACACGGGTTCGTGCCCCGGTCCGGGAAGATCCCACATGCCGCGGAGCAGCTGGGCCCGTGAGCCATGGCTGCTGAGCCTGCGCGTCCAGAGCCTGTGCTCCGCAACGGGAGAGGCCACAACAGTGAGAGGCCCACGTACCGCAAAAAAAATAAAATAAAATAAAATAGTGATACTAACTTTGTTCACTTAGGTAATGTGCTGACAGCTAGATCTCTATTTTAAGGTACATATTTTGCCCCCTTACAATTGCAAGAAATCTGTGAGGTGATACTTTGGAAATACTTTGCAAATATTCTGTACAAATACACTGTGCAAATATTCCCTCACATCCTTTCACCTAATGAAATTAGTATACATTCATGATCCTCATCTGAATCAATCATTTCATTAAGGGGTTGTGTGGTAGTTTTCTAACACATTACCACAAACTTAATAGCTTAAACACAATTTAGCATCTCACAATTTATAGATCACAAATCTGGGTTGATTCTACTGGTTTCTCTGCTCTAGGTTTCACAAGGCCAAAATCAAGGTGTCAGCCAGATGGGCTCTTATCAGGAGGTTCTGGAGAAAGGCCCGTTCCGAGCTCACTCAGGTTGTTGACAAAATCCGGTTCACTGAGGCTGCAGTACTGAGATCCTTGTTTTCCTTGCTGACTGTCAGTTCAGGGATACCCTTAGCTCCTACAGGCCTCTCTCTGGTTCCTGCAAGTGGGTCCTCTATCTCAAAGCCAGCAATGGTGTGTTGAATCCTCATGCTTGGAATCTCTCTTCCTGCCTCTTCTGCAGAATTTCTGTGACTGACTCTTCTGCCTTTCTCTTCTGCTTTTAATTACTCTTGTGATTGTACTGAATCCACCCAGATAATCCAGGACAATCTCCCTATCTTAAGATCAGCTGACGAGTAACCTTAATTATATCTGCAAAGTCTCTTCACAGTAGCTCCTAGATTAGAGTTTGACTGACTAAGCAGGAAATGGGAATCTTGAAGGAACATCTTTAGAATTATGGTGATTTTCTAATTTTGTCATATTTTTTTACTTTTAGTAGCCAGTATTCTTTGGTAAAGTAGAACATTCCTTCCTCACCTGCAAATGAACAATAGTTCCTAATAAAAAGTCTAGCTACTTAATTCTCTCCTTTTGATTACCAATTTTCAGATAATTTTCATCTTACGATAGCACATTAACTACATTTTTTTAAAATGTTATGGAATCATGACTTTTTATTAAATGTTTTATAATCAATAGAATCCTAACTCTGTTTTACCCTCGAATTGTCCCAATTTTGGCCAAAGGAAATCCTTTCAAGTTGGTTTCTCTGTCCTCTTCACATACTTCCATTAGACTAAATGTTTGCTTTCCAGAAAAAGATGATGTCCTAGGCTCATCTTATATTTTCCCAGTCACACAGATAGTGCTGAGCCAGAACTAGGACCCAGATCTCCTGACAGCCAGACCTTTGTTTCTGTCACAATATGAGACGTGAGAATTTCACCTTATATGAAGGTAATAGTTATACGCAGATAATCACATTATATTCAAATATTTGAATATTAAAATAATAATTTATATTATTATTCTTTACTTTAAGTTGCTCCTATTTCAAGTACCTAAATATGGCCATTAGAAAAAACCCCAAAAGACACTGCTGGCCTACATTCTTCAATAAATTCCATTTTTTCTGATGCAATATTTTTCAGTAAGTTTCCACTATTTTACAAGACATACTACTAATTTAGGTCCAGGGAAAAAAATCATGCCCTTACTTTTTCTTTTTTTTGTAAGTGTGATCCTATCCATGAATAAAAAGCCAAGCTTGTAAGACTATCCAATCACTGCTATCCTCTTACTAATAAGCACATTGACAATTTATTAATTTTTAAAGAAGTAAACAAATATCAAAGGAAATGCAAAGACCCAAATTAGGCAAGAAAATCAAATCTTTCATTAGAATTTCTGCTGGATTACAAATTCTGCATTTAATAGTAATTCAGTATTGACATGAAAGAGACAGTTGAGAAAATTTGACATGCTGAGTTTTTACCATTCTATTTACTACGTAACATGATAGCCTTTCTAGTCTTTCTGTGTCTAACAGAAATGTTATTCCTTGGCCTTTTGCTCCAATGTACATACATTAAAGACTTCTATTTTGAAAATTACCCTTTCACACCACTCTCCCACTTCCTAAAACTGAAAGTATCTTTCTAAATTTAGAGAAATTAACCAAACTTATTAAAGGCTATATGTTTTTATCAAGCTATATGTAGACAGTAAAATATATATATACATATTAGCAAAAGCATTTGATTACAAAAATGTAACTATTTGAAGGTAAAGAGTACTCTTTTGTGTACTTATGGCACTGCATTCTAAAAAGAAAATGACATCTCAGTTTATTTTACTCACACAATAAGTTTAATTTACATAAAAATGATAGAGCATTTCAGGAGCAAGTCTTAAAAACAATTTCTACTGAATGATTGCTATAATAATCTCCTTAAGAGAGAAATACACATAAACTAAAACAGCAGTTGTGAAACATATATAGTACCTCTCAGCTCAAGACAAAACTCAATATTCAGTAGGAAAACACTTAAGAAAACAGAAGGGCTTTTGGTTTAGGCTATAGCCTGAAGTCAAAATTCGTTTCCTTAAAACTTAAATCTTAAGCATATCCAAAGCTGTTTATTAAGGCAGCCTCCCAGGCAATAAACTCAAATTTCTGAATTCCGTCCTATCCATCACTGAGGAGAAAGGAGATTTTTCAGTGCTTCTACATCTAGGACATTGTGGTGAGAGGCTCTTCACAGGTTCTCGCTTAATGGAACTAGAGATCTTATTGGTAATATGAAGTACTAAATATTTCCAGAATTTAAACATGATGTTTATTTGTTTTCTAGGAACTGTAGACAGTTATACAAGAACTTTCAGAATTATACTGACATAAGTCTTGAGTTGACTGTGAGGTTTAAAATTTTTTTGTGACCCTCCATATGTCCAAAGAATTAGGTAGGAGATCTCAGATCTCAGAAAGGAATCACTTACACATGGGAATATCTAATAAGACACACTACTTAGATTTTTATAAAGATGATGTTGGAGGATATAGGTTGAGACTGAAAAAGATGCAGATGTCAAAAATGCAGATGTTTGGAGAACAGCACCTATCCCAGTGAACAAATGTACATGGCTTATGGAAAAGAGTAAAATGTAATCCCCATTAAAAATAAACAAACAATCCCAGTCCTTCTCTAAGGCCACATAGTATGGATATTCTATAATAAAAATACTATCAGTCTGCAGCACATAATTAAGTCATGTGGAATTAGGCAAACTCTTTTTTATGGACAGTAGAAATCATTCAGGGCATTAAATACAGTTAAGTTACAAATGCTGGAGAACAACGTCAAGAACTCTCATGAGTCTGTGATTTTACTCTGAGTTGCAAGTTAAAAAGTTAGCCCACTACAGTTTCATGGTTGCAGCCAGAAGACACTAGACTCCTGGGTAAGAGACAAAGGATTTTATTACCCAGGTTACAGCAAGCAGTATGAGCTTCACGTTTTCATCTGTTTCTCCTGCCCCTCAAATACCAAAGAGGCAATGTTGATACGCCCAGGGTAGAGGCTGAGCACACAGTGACATTGTATCATGGCTGTGGAACCTCAAACTTATGAAGCCCAATTTAACGAGGGGGTTGCTAGCAAACCTGCTCATCCTTTGCCACTAGTAGGGAAAGAAGGTGAAAGTACCTTGACACAAACAAATCTGCCCTCTGCCTTGGAGGAAGACACAATCTCTCTCTTCCAAGGCTGTTTCCTATACAGACATCCTCAAAAAGATGGTCCAGAACAAAAGTTGTCAATGCCTTTGCTCAGACACGTGCAGAAATGAAGAGATCCAAGGAAAACTGTCTCCCAGAAAACATAAACTAAATTTCATATATTCTTTATGCTACTGTTTAACCAAATAATTAATTTTAACTTTATTAATTTTAATTAATTTATTAATTTTGACTACTTTATTAAAGAGCCAAAAAAGAAATAAAACCTTCAGCTCTTCCTTATAGAAGTAAAGTGGCTGTTTAGTTATCGCACTAAACAAATGTGTCCATATGCATTTTATTGAAAATACTTAATATGACGCCAATGAGTACAACTTTGAGTTTTAACAAAACATTCACTTGAATGACAAATGACATTTTCAAAGGTTCCTACCAGTGGTAGCATGTGAGGTATCTAATGTTTCACAAGGCCTAATCCTTTATCAAGTCAAAGATTAAGTAGGTTATATCCAATTTATTAGCCAAATATCAATCTTCTTCATATACATAAGTAATTTCTTTAACTTTCAGGAATAATTGACAACTATAATTGTATATATTTAAAGTGCACAATAAGATGATTTGCTATACATTGTAGAAAAATTACCAAGATCAGGATAATGAACACATGCATCACCTCACACAGTTAACACAAGCAACTCTTTTGATTTTTGTTTTTTGTTTTAGATAAGCACTTAAAAGAACACTTATTCTTCCTCGCACAGCAGAGGATTCAAGCTCCTAAAAACATTAAAAATAGAAAATTTAGCATGAATTTGTTCCCCTTATAACGACTCACTACAAAATATTAAGGTCATGGGAAGGATATATTTATGTAAAAGCATAAACTTTTAAACTGAAAATATGTTTCTAGCATTACCACAAAAAATTAAAAAATGCAAAAACTGTTTTTAATCACTTTTTTGTAGAAAGAGTGCATGTACTGCTTCAGCTTCAAAACCTTTATTCTGACTATTTAAAATTGGAAAAACACAAGGTTGAAGTTGTATACACGACCATACCTCTCCAAGCGCTTCATATCTTTTCTGGTTCCATCTGTGCAAGTCTTCCCGGTAGTTAAAAACAAATGGCTCCCCGGTTTTTATGTGCCTTAACTGCCCCTCTAGAAGACAAACAAACAATATTGCTATGATTCAGAGTACATTTATAATAATATGGAAAGTAAATAAATAATGTCTAATAAAAATTTAAAATATCTTTCTCAGAACAGTTTCATTTTTTTATCAGATTTTTTTCTTCAAATATCCATATGATGCAAACATATACATAGTATAAAAGAATGACCCCAAGTACTCAAATGCTATGTCTCTGATCTTTGTTTCTCTAATCCAAAGCAAATTAACAATATTTGAGGGCCTACAACGTATGAGGATTTTTGCTAGCTATAGCCGTGAACGTGGTCCCCATTCCTAAGCTTAGAGGCTACCTGAGGAGTAACAGCATAAACATTTAAAAGTTAAGCAACTTTTCAGAGAGTTAAACAAGAATGAAGTAAGTCAACAGTCTAAAAACTGCTACAGGCAATTCACATAGATAATAAAGTCTAAAATGAGTTTAGAAAAATGAAGGATGCCTATAGGCTAGAATAGGTTCAGAAGGTTTTAGTGAAATTTCTCAACTAGGCCTTGAAATACAAGTAAGATTTAAAACGGAAATTGGAGAGAGACAGTGAGCCAACACAGGTTTAGACTGTCAAGTCAGACTCACACAATTCAGAGATTTTGCTGATAATTAATAACTTTACTAATAACTTTAAGGGTACAAGCAATCAAGAGGCACAGGCAAAGCAGGTCTGGAACAGCCTGACCATGTCTTCCCAGGGCCTATCCTCTCACTGGATAGCACTCTCTGGTTCAGAATAGGTGATGTCTCTAAGTGGGGCACATGAGTTACCTAACACATTGGTGAGCATGCTGGTTATAAAACAATTCCATTTTATGTGCCAGAGAGTTGTACTGCTCATGTGATATTTTTCAGAGAAACATGCCCTACATATCCACAGATTATAGGTTTGTTTAACCATAAGCAATGCCAAACCAGTTATCCTGCTCAAAATACTCCATGGATAAGGATTCTCCTCATAGCACAGACCAGGCCACCTGTCTTCTTTCTTTCCCCAGAAGCATTCCCCTGGTATTCAAGAGAGAAACAGACCACAGACCAAGTGCTTTAACACCTTGCCTCCCGCCCCTACTCAGACAACATAAACAGAATTTTGAAAAAACATGACAGCAAGTTCAAATAATGGTGAACAACCCAGTTTAAAAGAAACAAAAAGAGTATGAACCAAATAAAATAATATAACATTGGAGGACACGTGGAATCAAATAGCAGAAGGCCCAAACTACTGGGTTTGGACTTTATCCTAAGAGCAATGAGGCACAAGAAAGACTTCAGAGGCAGAAGAGGGACATGGTCAAGCTGAATGGAGTTATTAGTATTTGATTTTTATCCAATGAGGACATGCAAGAGTGAAGAAAGACTTGAAAGGAAAGCTGTGGCACTGAAACTAAAGCCAGGAAATATACTACTCTAAGTAAAACTATTTCATTATTTTTATGAATCAATTTTACTACATATAAAATGGGTATTTTTAATATATAAAATAAGGGCTAATCCTTACTTGTAAAGTTCTTTAATACTCAACATGAGACACTGCACTGGCTCATTATAACACTCTTTTATGGTCAGACGATGCCATGTAAATTGTAAGGTACATCTACAGTTTTCTTTCTAGGACAGGGAAATTCCCATTTAGCATACCAATACAAGCAGATTGAAGACATCTGCAAATCTAGCACTTGGTATTTTGACTAAAGCAACCTTAAAGGTACATGACATACAGTAATGTGTAATATTGCTGCACTAAAATTTTAAATGTATTTTCTATGAGACTGCTGTGTGAAGGGGAACTGACTTACCTAGATAGTGAGTTTAGGTAGTTAGATATAGATACTTATAACTACATCTCAAAGAGAGGTTTGGTTTTTTTTTAATTCTCTGTTCATTTTGGACATAATAATTCTCATAAAGTGATAATGATTTTGATACTTTAGGGAAAATAAGCCCTATCAAAACAGCCAACTATCAGCACTAGTACTTTTTGTTTGCTTGTTGGTTTTTTTTTTGTTTTTCATTGATTTTATTTTTATTTATATATTTTTAAACATCTTTATTGGAGTATAATTGCCTTACAATGTTGTGTTAGTTTCTGCTGTATAACAAAGTGAATCAGCTATACATATACATATATCCCCATATCCCCTCCCTCTTGCGTCTCCCTCCCACCCTCCCTATCCCACCCTTCTAGGTCAGCACAAAGCACTGAGCTGATCTCCCTGTGCTATGTGGCTGCTTCCCACTAGCTACCTATTTTACATTTGGTAGTGTATACATGTCAATGCTACTCTAGTATTAAAAGCGAAAAGAAGGTAAAGAGGCAAAGAAAGTAAGCATTCTTAACCAGAAAAGATAACCTGGATCACTTATGTTATAGTTGTATTTGCAAATTTGGTATTTCTCAAAGGTTTGGAAAATCTCTTCAGCAACTGTCAAAGGGCTGACTTAGGACATTTTATTTTAGAGTCCTCAAAATTCAGTTGTAAAATTTCCTGTGTATACCCAAATGCCCATTATTCTGAAGTGTATCCATATATTTTATCAGATTGGTGGTGGAGTCTAAGACCCAAAATAAGCTATCAATGGCCTAAATAAATTAATAAATTGAAAGTATTTAGGACACTTCCTGGCATGTAGTAAGAGTACAATAAATATCAGCTATCATGGAAGACAAGATTCAAACTCAGTTTGTTGCTGAGTCCAAATATTTTTTTTTGGTGATACGAACGTGTGCTTCCTCATAATACTGTACAGAGGTATATATAGTGTGTGTGGGTTGAGGGAAAAGGGGAAAAGCCTTCACCTTCATCTTCCAAAGCAAGAGCTGGGCCTTATACAATTCCAACAACTGGAGAATGGCTAAATAGGCATTTTGAACACAAAGAGTATTTGAAAAGGTAAAGTGATTTGAAAGAACAAGGTATCAGTTTGATGCAGGTAAAAAGAATCTCTTCCCCTTCGTTACAAATTTTTTTTTCCTTAGGGTGAACTCTGTATCCAAATTCTTCTGTTACCCAACTAAGAACTTTAAAATTCTTTAGAAAATTTAGAAGCTTCTTCAATCAGGTAATGAAAGTTTCAATTCAAAGCTTTCATAAAAGTTTTTTTATTATAAATCCTGAAAAAAAAAGTCTCTGGGGATACTAAGTTAGAACTGCCCTTTTAGCAGCTTAATACTGAAACCAGTTTCCTGGTTTCAGAACCTCACCTCTTTGAAAAAGTACTCACTATTCACTCTGAGTTCAACCCTGAACTGTATCATGCTAAAAATAAGATCCATAAAACATTCTCTCCTTGGAATGCAACAATCTTTGCCTCATACTGTAAGTCTATATTTATGCAAGACAGTGTCCAGGATATTTAAAAAATAAATGATAGGTGTGTGCAAGGGTCCATATGCATTCATGTGTAAGTACACTTGCATGTGCAAAGGTGTAGGTGTGTCTGAAAGTGTGTAAGTACAGAGCATGTGCATGCAAGGGTATAAAAATGTAAGCAAAGATGTGTGTATGAATGTATCTGATAGGAAAGTGAGAGAGAAAAGTGTATTGCTTCTTTGTTTTTCACTCCCTTTAAGAAATGTTCAAGGAAGATGAAAGACAGACTTCAGTGAGAACTGATATCCTCTATCCATAAAGCAAACATAGTTCTATGATTTACCCGCAGTACCAACACACTCCCCCAATCCCTGTTCTGAAAGAGGAGTCTGGTAATTGTTTTAGAGGGGTAGAGGCAACATTAGTCTCAGAGCAATTTTGACTCTGTTAATTAAATTATAAAATTTCTTTTAAAAACAAAATATTACTACTCACACATATTTTGCCATTAGATATCCTTTATTAAAAAACATGAAAATTAGTATCAGAAAAGAGATCAAAGTTTCTAATATGCTCTGTTTAAACTCATTTAATATTCTAGTACACAGAGACTGTCACTATAAGTTCTAACACCTATAATTGATATTGTACAGACACATGAATCTAAGGAGGCCTCATCGGCAGGAACTATATGGACGCTGCAAAGACAAGACATTCTCCTGTGGCAATATGTACAGCTTTAAATACACCATGCGACAGGCAGCATGATTTGTACAGGACACCTGAACTCTTCTTGTAACTTACTGTACAGTCCTCTTTTGCAACTTGGCTCTGACCTGGTATTAGAAAATGAACTGGGTTTTTGTACTTTTTGTATGTTGTATGACAATCGTCAATGTGAACAGAATAAAATAACTGCATGTAAAATTTTGAAAAAAACACAGTGATGACAAATCACCAATTTAGTTAATGCAAGGCAACAAGTAGAAAGCTGCAATTCAAATGCTACCTGGCCTGTAATAACATTATCCTTCAAGTACTACAATGTTATTAATCCAGAGTTTAATTGTGCTTTGTTCCAGAAACATCCTTGCAATCTATGGTATGTTATTCCAAATCCCAAGTGCAAAGCTTATTTTATTCAGAACTTAATTAACAAACTTTACAATAAGGATGTTGCCTAAAAAAATCATGGAATTGAGTATTATGCTTTAAAATATTGTCACAGATAATTATTGCCAGTCATTTCATTTTAAATAACATGTGAAATAGTAGCATCTTTCTACATAATTTAATTGGGAGTTCCAGCTGGATACAAGGGAGCTGAACACTCAAAACTGAAAATACATAAGCTGAATCAAATTCACGTTCGTTGGTTTAAGTGACTTAACAACTACGGGAAATTATTAGTTGGTTCTTTTACTTGACTGAAGAACTTCATCATAGAAGGATAAGACATTATTCTCAAAAGAAACACATAAAACTTTCTAGCTGGCAAATAAAAGTAGCAAATAATATCTGTCCTATGATTCTATTAGCATTGTTAAACAAATCTTGCATATAGCATACACCACTTACTTTCATTAAAAGCATATTCAAATCCTTCCAGTGTATCAGGAAAATCAAGAGGTGGTTCATCTTTTTTCATTAGTTCATCCAAATCTATCCTAGATAATAAATCTAGAAAAGAAATTACATGAAATTTATTTATATTCATTTTCATAGTTGATAACAAAGATTATATTTTAAATTATTTTAAGTATTCTTTTGTTCTATTAGATTACTTTTTATGTGTTGCCTTAACTGATAAGATTATTACATTTTTAAGTTCCCAAAGTGCTATATTATGATGAGGTACAGTATCAATATAACATAAGCACTTTCAAAACCATAATTCTCAAAACAATCACAACCTAGATCCTATGTACCACTATGGTAAATTATTAACTTCTTCCCTTCAAAATATACAGCTATTAATTTGTACCTTATTAACCTCCTATCATTTTAAAAGTTTCAGATGTTAATATGACTTTTAAAAGGTCACTAAATCTTACATATAAATGAAACTACTATGAATAAGGGAACTTAAAAATAAAAATAATGGTAATATAGCATATTATTCTTTTCGAGTAATCTAAAATCATGTTTTAGTTTAATATTTAGAAGATCATAATATTAAACTAAAACATGCTAACTGGAGAAAACTGGCTAACACAAAACAGTTTTTATTCTTCACATCATTTGATTATACATAATTAAAAAAACTGTCACCAAGGTTTTGTAAATAAACATTTTATTTTTGAATCTTTTTAGATTTACAGAAAAGTTGAAAGATAGTACAGACAGTGTCTGTACCCAGTTTCCCCTATTGTTAACATCCTACCTTACAAGGCTACATTTGTCAAAAGGAAGAAACCAATGTTGGTACATTACTGTTAACTAAGCCCAGATATTATTCATCAGTTTTTCCATTAATGTCCATTTTCTGTGCCAGGATCCCACCCAGGACACCACAGTACATACAGTCGGCATGGCTCCTCAGTCACATCTTTTTATTTTGTGAGCATTTCGTTACCTCCTGTTACTACAAGGTGTTGCAGGCTTATCTCGTAGTTTCCCTGCCCCAGCCCTAAAATCAGTCTGTAGACAGTATTTAATGATCTCTTTTAGGCTATCATCATGGGATGAGGCAAAAATTCTTACTATATGTCATCTTAGTGTCATATGGAAACTCGGAAAAATTAAAGATAAACTTCAAATTTATTTAGTTCCCAAAAGATGTATTTTGTTTTGTTTTTTAAGTTTAGATTTTGAGATTTTTTTCAATCTAACTCAAGTTCCCGAAGAGAAAGAGCTCCTCGGATACATAGTATAGCAAACCAGTCCCCGCTTTCTTTTAAACAAAAGAAGAACCTCAGAATTAACACTTTATTTCTGTCTCTCATTTACACAGATATAACAAATCCATCTGTACAGATCATAAAAATATGCTAGAGGAAAAAATAGTTTGTCTACCTCCAGACTCTGGTCTTTCCGTAGGACACAAAGATAAGACATCAAAAAACTTGTAAAAAAAAAATTTAAAAGTCATTGTTTAAAATTCTTCAAACTGCTGTATCAGATAAACCTCAACTCACACAAAAATATACCATTTTCAGCATACAAACATGTTTATAAAAAAAGGTTTGCAAATTGTCTAGTAAAATAAAAAAATGTCACAAAGTATGCATACTGGGCCCAAGAGATACATGCTGACAAATTTCTGATTCATTATTAAAGCTCTGAACAACATGTAAATCTTTGCAAAACAGAGTAAAATAGAAGATTTTTAATATCAAAAACTGGCTTGAAGATTCTCACATCTCTCCTTCCAATGAATTGAATTCCTTTACTTCACAGTCATCTTCCACAGTTCAAAATTTAGAAACCTTTTAATCAGACACACAAAAACCGTCCAATACATAAGCAGCTGTATTATGTCTAATATCCATTTTCTCCTTCTATCAGCTCAGATCATAAAATGCCATCTAACATCTATATATCATTTTAAAGACTTCACATACTTTACCTCACTTGACCATCACAGCCCTATACAGTAGTAGCATGTGTTATCATCTTCACTGTCTTTGAGACAAGGAAATAAGCTCAGAGAGGTAAAATGGCCCGCCCAAAATTAGACCTTAATAGTAAAGTGGGGTTAATAAAATAAATTTATTCCCCAATACCTAACTCAGTACTCTTTCAAAATCCCCATACTTTTATTCTATGTGCTATATAAACTCTAAAACGGTGTACCCCCTCTCTTCATTACCTTATAAAAAGGATAAACTCTTCTGAATACAGAAATATGCTTTGGCTTTGACCAAAATGTTCCTTTGAATGATAAAATGAACAACTAAACAAATACGCATTGCTCAAACTTCTCCTCTGTCAACTGGAGAACTAGATTTTTTTTTTATTTCATTAGCATTGAGAAGACACGTAGAAAGAAATTGTCAGAAATTATTTTTCTGCTTTGTAAAAGGAAAACAATGCTATATAACTGCATTTTACAGAGACTGGGTTCCAAAGGCAGTAGATTAGGCAAAAATCAAGTATAATAAAACATTTCCATTGAAAATCCCTTCAATCGCCTATAAAACACAGTACAACTGAATTCTTATAACCTAAATACATATCAGATGTAACACAACTGTTTTTTCTAAAACATGCCTCTGGTGATTAAAGTGATTTAGCAACTAGAATTCTAAACTTCAACAAAGCATATGCAGTAACTGGATAAAAATACCATTTTATACCCCAAAGAATTGAAAACAAAGACTCAGATATTTGTACACCCCTGTTCACAGCAGCATTATTCACAACAGCCAAAAGGAGTAAGCAACCAGTTTCCATAGACAGATGAATGGTGTGATGGTTAATTTTATGTGTCATCTTGACTGGGTGCCCAGATATTTGGTTAAACATTATTCTGAGTGTGTCTGTGAAAGTGTTTCTGGATGAGATTAACATTTGAAACTGTAGACTGAGTAAAGCAGATTGCCCCCCACCTCCAATATGGATGAACCTCATCCAATCCATTGAAGGCCTGAATAGAAGGTGAGTAAGACAGAATTCCCACTCTCTGTATGACTGTCTTCAAGCTAGGACATCAGTCGTCTGCCTTCACAGCACAGGCTCTGAGGATTTTGGAGGAAAGCCTTGCTATCCACTGCAGGTAACTACTCTCCTTTTGAGAAATACCTCTTGGCCTGCTACTGGGCCTGAGTAGAGACTGAACACTTAACCACGGGCTACCAACTTACCATGTAGCTGTCCATCATGAACTAGGTGTTAACTGACCCACCAAGTCATAAAATTGGGTCTGTACAATAGCATTCCATCATCAAATGGAAGTGGTATGTATGTGATCAGGACTGAGTAGGCCCTGAAGACGAAAGTAAGTTACATGAAGAAGTGGCCCAAATGCCTATGGTCTCCACTGCTGCTACACAGCCTTCTATCCATCAGTGTGCACCTAAGCCCTCATCAGTTGACAGAAGAAGAAAAAACTTGAGTCTGGTTTATAGATGGTTCTGCATGATATTCAGACACCACCCAAAAGTGGACAGTTGAAACATTAGAGCCCCTTTTGGGGATATCCCTAAACGACAGTGGTAAAGAGAAATCTTCCCAGTGAGCAGAACTGAGAGCAGTGCACCTAGCTGTTCCATTTCTTTGGAAAGAGATATGGCCAGACATGTGATTATATAATGATTCACGGGCTGTGGCCAATTGTTTGCCTGGACAGTCAGGGACCTGGAAGGAACACGACTAGAAAATTGGTGACAAGGAAATCTGGAGAAGAGGTATGTGGATAGACCTCCCTGAATGAGCAAAAGATGAGAAGATATTTGTGTCCCAAGTGAATGCTCACTACAAGGTAACCTCAACAGAGGAATATTTTAAAAATCAAGTGTGCAGGGTGATCCATTCTGTGGACACCAGTCAAACCTGTCATCACCCAATGAGCTCAAGAACAAAGTGGCCATGGTGGCAAGGAAGGAGGTCATATGGGGGCTCAGTTAATATGAACATCCACTCACCAAAGCCAACTTGGCTACAACCATAGCTGAGTGTCCAATTTGCCAGCAGCAGAGACCAACATTTCGTCCCCAACATGGCACCATTCCCTGGGGTGCTCAGCCAGCTACTTGGTGGCAGGTTAATTACACTGGATCACCTCCATCATGAAAGGGGCAGCATTTTGTTCTTACTGGAATAGATACTTTCTCTGGATACAGACTGGCCGTCCCTGCACTCAATGCTTCTGCCAAATCTGCTACCCGTGGACTTACAGAAGGCTTTATCCACCATCATGGTATTCCACACCACATTGTTTCTGATCAAGAAACTCACATTACAGCAAAAGAAGGGTGGCAATGGGCCCATGCTCATGGAACTCACTGGTCTTAACATGCTCCCCACCATCTTGAAGCAGCTAGTTTGACAGAATGGTGGACTGCCTTTTGAAGACTCAGTTACAGGGCCAGCTGGGTGGCAGAACCCTGCAGGGCTGGAACAAGATTCTCTAGAAGGCTGTATATACTCTGAATCAGTGTCCAAAATACAGTGCTATTTCTCCCACAGCCAGAATTCACAGGTCTAGAAATTAAGGGATGAAAATGGGAGTGGCACTACTCACTATTACCCCTAGCGAGCAAGGAAAAAGTGTCCATTGTCCATTCTCCTTATTCTTCTTTTTTTTTTTTTTTTTGTGGTACATGGGCCTCTCACTGTTGTGGCCTCTCCCGTTGCGGAGCACAGGCTCCGGACGCGCAGGCTCAGCGGCCATGGCTCACGGGCCCAGCTGCTCCACGGCATGTGGGATCTTCCCGGACCAGGGCACGAACCTGTGTCCCCTGCATCGGCAGGCGGACTCTCAACCACTGCGCCACCAGGGAAGCCCCATTCTCCTTATTCTTATTCAACATAGCATTGGATGTCTTAGCCAGTGCAAAAAAGCAAGACTGAAAAGGAAGAAATAAAACTGTCCAACTAGCAAATGACATGATGGTCTACATAGAAAATCCCAAGGATCTACCAAGAAAACCCCAAGAACTAATAAGCGACTTCAGCAAAGTCACAGAATATAATATCAACACACAAAACTTCATTATATTTCCAGAAACTATCAGTAAACATGTGACAATTGAAATTAAAAACACAATACCATTTACAATCACTCTAAAAAAATTATAATAAAGGACTTCCCTGGTGGCACAGTGGTTAAGCATCCGCCTGCCAATGCAGGGGACACGGGTTCGAGCCCTTGTCTGGGAAGATCCCACATGCTGCGGAGCCACTAAGCCCGTGTGCCACAACTACTGAGCCTGTGCTCTAGAGCCCACGAGCCATAACTACTGAGCCCGGGTACCACAACTACTGAAGCCCATGCGCCTAGAGCCTGTGCTCCACAACAAGAGAAGCCACCGCAAGGAGAAGCCCACACACTGCAACAAAGAGTAGCCCCCACTTGCCTCAACTACAGAAAGACTGCAAGCAGCAATGAAGACCCAACGCAGCCAAAAATATATACATATATATATATAATAAGTATAAATCTAGTAACAAATGTGTAAGACTTACATGATGAAAATTACAAAGAATCAATGAAGGAACTCAAATATCTAAATAAATGACAGACATTCCATGTTCATGGACTAGAAACCTCAATATAGTAAAGACGTCAATTCTCACATTCGTCTATAGGTTTAAACACAATTCCTATCAAAATCTCAGTAAATTATCTTTTTGTGGTTATAGACAATTTTACTCTTAAAATTTACACGGAAAGGCAAAGGACCTAGAAAAGCCAAACAATTCTGAATAAGAATCAAGTGGGAAGAATCATTCTAGTCAATTTTAAGACTTACCATTTAGTTCAGTAATCAAGAGAGTATGAATTAGAGAAGAGACAGACACAGATACATGGAACAAAATAGAACACCCCAAAATAAGCCCACCGAAATATGTCCAATTTATTTTTGACAAAGGTGAAGAAGTAATTCAATAGCAGAAACACAGTCTTTTTCACAAACAGTGCTGGTGCAATTGGACATCAATAGGCAAAACAAACAAACAAACAAACAAAAAACCCTGACCTAAATCTCATACCTTACATAAAAATTAACTCAAAATGCATCATTAGTTTAAATGTAAAATCTAAACTATAAACCTTTTAGAAGAAAACATAAGAGAAGATCTTCACAAAGTAGGGCTAGGCAAAGAGTCCTTAGACATGACATCAAAACCATAATCCATAAAAAAAAAAATTGAAAATAGGACTGTTTTAGGGACAAAGTTTTATTCAGTTTGTCAATTTGTTCTAAAATACACTTTACTATGCATTTGCCATTTTATCTTCTAATATTTTCAATTTGACTCCCTCATTAGTCATTTCAAGCTCATGTGTGCTAAGCATTGTATTCCTATTGTACCAATGAAGAAAAAGATTTAGAGAAGTTAAGCAATTTGTTTCATGGTGAGTGGGAAAAAAATGAGTTTGAATCCAGATAGTTCTATATTTAGACCCTATCCATATTCTTTTAATGTCACTGTACTAACTCTAAAATCCAGAAAAATCCATCTGATCTCTTACATACTGCTTGTGGAAGTGTAAATTGGAACCACAACTTGAGAGATCAAATTTTCGCATTATCAAGTAAGGTTGAAGATGCACAAAAGCTATCTAAGTGGAAACCCAGCGAGTTTATTTAGATGGAAACACACATGTCCCTTATCCTCCTTCCTAAATTAACCATTATTCTGAGTGTGCAAGTCATTCTCAGCAGCATACATACATGCAGTAAAACCATCTATAGAGTTGTCTATAACTGTCTCCAATTCCTCTTTTCCCATTCTCTACTGAAGTTCTCCAATACGACTTTCATTTCCATCAATTCACTGAAAAGCTCTTTGTGAAGACCATCAATAACCTCTACACTGTCAAATCCAAAGTTAAATTCTCAGTCCTCATCTAAGCTGGTTTATAATCATTACTAAAGTAATTACTCTCATTTTCTTCACTACGTGTTCAGGATCTCTCTCTTGCTCCTAGGTCTCAGCCTATCTTACTAGAAATTCATTTTAAGCCTCTTTTGCTAGTTCTTCCTCATTTTCCTGACCCTAAGATCGAGATGTCCCACGGTTCAATCTTCAGACCTTTTCTCTTTCTGGCTACAGTGACATCCCTGGTGATCTCAATTAGGACCATAACTTTAAATATTACCTCTATGCTAATGATTCCTAAAACTTTTATCTCCAACCCAAATGCCCTCAACTCTACACTCTACTTCTCCAGCTTGATGTTTAAGTGGCATCTCAGTTTAATATTTAATATGTCAAAAACTTAATGCTTGCTTTCCACCATCGCCACCACAACCTGCTTTTCCCGCACTTTTCTTAATCTAACTTTTCTTAATCTCATAAAATATCCCTAGAGCTAATGCCACAAAGACAATACAGGATCATTATCCTAACCTAGTATGACATTTCAAACAACAAAAATATGGTAAGGGCACTAGTCTTGACTCAAGAGACCACTAGTGTTAGTTTTACTGTTAAATACATGACCTGGAATAAGAAAAGCATTAAGAATTCTTACATCTGTAAAATCACAGGATTTTATGATTTATTTACTGAGTACATACTATATCTCAGACACTGAGGTAGTCACGGTATACAAATAATTACAAATAGATTAAGTACTGATATTCTTATTTTAGAATTGAAATGAATGTAAGGTCACCTAAATATTCCTATACCTTCCTTAGGCACAATGAAAATATCCTGAAAAAGCAAATTAAGTATGTACCTTTCAGGGCTGTTGTCTTTTCTTTTTCATCTGGACCTCCCTGCTGGATGTGTGCCATGCTTATCCAAATTGGCAACAAAATTAAAGACCTCAAGGAAATAGACATCAATCTTCAGAAGACAGTCTAGAATGAATGAAAGCAATAAATTAAGCTCTACTCAATCCTACCTACTCCATGAGAAAGTCCTAGATCCTCCCAATTGGAATTAATCTCTCTATCCTGATTTCCCACTGCACTTTGTTGATGCCTATGCCGTAGTACTTATCATAGCCTGCCTTGCATTATAGTTATTTATGTATTTGTCTGGGTCACCTAACAGATTACAAGCCCCAGGATAAAGGTATCAACTTTTTGTCATCTTGATGTCTCTCATATCACCAAACACAACACTATACACACAGACACCTAATGCTGCTAAACTGAACTGAGCTAAACTTACTATTTAGGTGTAGTTCCCTATCATCTAATGTTCTTAAAAATATCTCCATGTAGTTTCTAAAACTTGACATTTCTTTTAAAATAAACTGTCAGCATGTCATGCACAAGGTCAGAATATTTTTTTCCCGGGACATGCAGACAGGCAGAAGGAGAAAAATACTTAAGGTAGCCATAAATTACCTCTAGTGTAATTCAAAATACAACTTTAAGGGAAAAAATTAACCTTTAAAAAAAAAAAAACTATGTCAAATTCTATGTCTGGAAGCCATACTCTATAAATGGCACTCCAGTAAACAATCGTAATATAAACTTACGATTTATTAAAATCTAATGCTGCTCTGCCTTGGCCAAAAGGAAGGCATTTAAACTATAAATAGTTTCTCCCAGGGTGCCCACAAACAGGGAAAAAAACCCAAAACACTATTCCTAAAGTTTAAAAGAAAAGAATGCAACACATACAGTGGAAAAAAATTAAATGAAATTAAAACAGTCAATCCATACTGTTAAGGAAATAACATAAAAACTGCGATAAACAAGATTGAATATTCTTCTGACTGATTTACTTACTACCCGAAAAGCAAACTTCAGTTTCCACTCAGAGGTATATTGTACAATTATCTTTAAAAACTGAGGCATTTTTATAATTAACAGAGTAGAGCAGGAAATGCTTTAAAATAATAATAATAATACTTAAAATAATATTTTTAAACTATGAACATTCCCAGCGTCATAAAGCAATGCTGCCCTTATCTCAATTCTAACTGTAGGTGGGGTAGTATAAGAGGAAGGGCCCTCTGGCTCTACTACTAACTAGCCATGTGTCCTTGACAAATTATTTAACTTCTCTCACTTTCCACATATGTAAAATGTAAATGATAATCATGCTTCCCTCATGGTGTTACAATGAGGTTAAATGTAGAACATTTAGTATAGTGCCTGATGCGTAATTAAGTGTCCGACACATGCTGGTTTATATTTTTTAAATGTTGTAAATGTATCCTAGCTTCACTACTTAATAACAGCTCTGTGGCCAGGGACAAATCACTTAATATTCAAAAATCTTCAGATTCCTCATTTATAAAGTGTAGCTCATATAATAGTGGTTGAGAAGTAATATTACAGAAGGTGTGTACAGCTGATCATTGCTATTACTAGTGGTATTACTGTTTCTCAATAATGTGAAGTTTCCTAACCTAGGAATAACTAAAATATGAGACTATTTTTGACTGGGAAAGCATTTTCACTTAGCATGGAAGTAGCTGTTGTTTTTCTTCTGTGAATAGGTAACTCAAAACTCTGTAAATTATACATGGATGAAATATGTCTATATTCCTTCAAGACACGTATTTTTGTCTATAGGGTGGGCAATGTGCAAGACACCAGGGTGCAATGGTGAGTAAAACATGGTCACGGCCCGGGTGGGGCTTACTCTCTCGTGACCAAATGAAACTACCAAATTGCCACAAATAAAATATATGAGACCCAGACTGATCATTACAACACTGTTATAAAAGGGCTTCCCTGGTGGCGCAGTGGTTGACAGTCCGCCTGCCGATGCAGGGGACACGGGTTCGTGCCCCGGTCCAGGAAGATCCCACATGCCGCGGAGCGGCTGGGCCCGTGAGCCATGGCTGCTGAGCCATGGCCGCTGAGCCTGCGCATCCGGAGCCTGTGCTCCACAACGCGAGAGGCCACAACGGTGAGAGGCCCGCGTACAGCAAAACAAAAAAAGAAAAAGCAATATTTGTAAGGGTTATCTATTTACATTCAGGAATTAGTTTTATCTGTCAAGTCCCACATGCTTGTGTACACGTTTCTCCAGCAACTCATTATCTACCATCTTGTAGCAGAAATGAAACAGAAATGTTCATGATGATAGAGATTCCATACAGTGCTCTTTGCTAACAATTCCAAAACCAAATTAACTATCTATAGGAGACTTCTTGCATTTTTTTACTCTATCCCTCTGCCAATTCAGTTTTCTTCTAAATGTAAACTGTTAGGTTATTTTTCACTGGCCTCAAATTGTCTAATTTCTAAACAGAACAATTTTTATTATTATTTCATTGTGATTGTTTCACTGAAGGCGAAATTATAAAATAGTTTTGATGCTAGAGTCATTTTCAAGATTCATATTTTAAAATTCTGGGGATCTAATGTACAGCATGGTGACTAAAGTTAACAATACTGTGCTGTATACTTGAAAGTTGCTAAGAGAGTAGGTCTTAAAAGTTCTCACCACAAAACAAAAAAAAACTAACTATGTGAGGTTATAGATGTGTTAACTAACCTTATTGTGGTAATCATTTTGCAAAACATACATAAATCAAGTCATCACATTATATGTCTTAAATACACATAATGTTATATGTCAATTATATCTCAATAAAACTTGATAAAAAGCTCTAACTGCTCTACAATGTTTAATAACACATTCCCCCTTTAAGACTTTGATCTTCATGAGGACAGGTATCATGACTGTCCCTAGCACAATGTCTGATACATTGTGGAGCTCAATGAATATTTGTCAAATTCACAAATAAATGAGTAAGAGATATAGGGAAAAAAATACAATTCACATTTTAAAGAATCATTTTTAAGACTCCCAAGATCAAATATCAATTAATAATCATTATGCTCATTTTATACAAGACAACCCAAAAACACACGTTGCAATTCACTGAAGTGATGATATATAAGTTAGGAGACTACTAACTATTATCTTTGACCCTAAACTTTATAGCAGCAGATACAAAGCAGGTAAGCATGAAGCAAACTGCCTATCGCCTTCTTATTCACTGTTAGATTTTTATCTTCTTGAGTTATTTTCCTTGGCTGTGGCACAGCTGGTGAAACTAAATCAGGAACATTATAAATTCTCAATTTAGTTTTCCTCATAAAAATTCAGAGTTATAACATGCATGACCACAGATAAACACTACTGCAAATGCAGCCAGCAAGCCGTTTGATACATTTGATGTATGTATATTAATACGTGCACTCGACATAGTTTATTTAGTATTATCTGATGGAGGTTAGGTTATAGGGAATAAAGTGGTGGAAGGTTTTTACTGATGTGAACTGTGACACAGTTGACATGCTGTATACTTCATGATAACCACTGCTGTTTAAATATGGTTTCCTAGAAATGGTTACAATATAAACTAGATTCAAAACATCTCAGTTTGCAATTTCATTCCGCAAACTACACAAAGCAATTATCATATCTTCTTCCTTTCTATGGTTCCAACAGAGAATCCACTATGTATAAATAAAGCTATAAATAACTTGTCATGTGTAATCTTTATCCAGTGAGCATTTCAAAACATGAAACAGTAGAATATTTCTTATTTGCCCTATTTGCTCAAAATATGGCATGAGCACTTATAAAATGTACACAAAGATACACAGAAGCCTTAGTTTCCTACATCTGTTTGTTTTTAGATAGGTATTAAATAGGACCTAGATATAGATTATTTTGCAACAGAAGGCCTTTCCACCTCACATTCTGAATGTAATGATGAAAGTACAAAACATATCACAGGACGAGTAAAATTGGGTTAAGTCCCTGGGACCCCTGGAGCTGGTTTGGTCCCCCAAAGAATCTATGCTAAGTCAGGCTCTGAAATCCAGCTCATGAAAGCTTACTTGCAATCAAAAACACAGTAATTGAACTGGTACCACAGCTTTAAGAAGAACCAAAACATCTACCCAAATTACAGTTAAAATATGCATGTTACTCAGAAGTCCCTCAACAGCAACGTTTAGTTCGTAACAATCCGGGACAGTTTATAGTTCTGAGTCAATAGTGTGAAAAATGTATGTTTTGGAGAGAGAGTGTGTGTGATAGTGTGTGTGTGTGTGTGTGTACAGACATATGGGCACTGGGGAAGAGGCTAAAGAAGAGTAAGGGCATCAGGCTGAAGAAGACATGGAAGACAAGGCCCAGGGTAATATGGGCTCTTAGTGCATAGAAAATGGTGGCTTCTACAGAGAATGTAATCTATATGTGGGTCAAGGTTTAGCTCAGGGTAGGAATATCTTGTTCCAATCCAAACACACCTAAAGTAATTCCTTAGTTTCTCAAGCAAAGTGATGTTTTAGGTTTGGGAGGAGAAATTCAGGTTTTTAGCCTCAATTCCACCACCTAGTGGCTGAGTGATCTTGAGAAAGTCACAACTTCTCTAACCTAAGTAATGGGAATAACAAAGAAAATAAGAGCACTTCCCTTTACAGGGGGATTATGAAGATCATATGAAAAAATGTAGACAAAAACATTTTACAAACTATAAATTCCTTTATAAATATTAGTAATCCACATAACATTAGAAATAATGTGGTTCCAATTACTACGTGCTCAAACGCCAAAAAGGATATTCTCATCATCCAGTTTATAGGAATGAGAAAATTTCAATGTGTATCATTTGGGTGAATTGTTAGAATAAACAATTAAGCCCCATAATAAGTACTTGTTGAGTTGACTTGGGTTTCCAAGACTATATTGAATATAATTATAATGGAACTTAAATTAATTTTTAATATAATTTGTTTATATGCTTGTCTAATCTTATTAAAATGTATGTCTGGAAAAGTTCAAGTATGTGAGTTCTACCTTCATTCAGATTAAAGTTGTGTCCAAAGAAGAACACTATTCCGACTATCTCCTAAATGCACATGTTACAAAGTCACCAAGTCCTTTCACATCCATTATCTTATTAGGTCACTGCCACAACTGGCTGATAGAGTCAAACTACTCAATTTCAACTAGGAAAATAATTCTAGTTTCTTTATCCTACAAAAGTTTTTCACTCTTGTGTACTAATTTATGTCATCAGGGAGTATTACAATTTGGAGTTTAGACAAGTTGGAGGAAGTTGATTACATATATACAGACAAAAGCTGTCCACCAAAATTGTCTCAACCTATTTGGTTTGCTATTCAGAATTAAGATTGATAAAAATTACTTCCCATCATAACAGAATACTCCTCAGCCATAAAAAAGAATGAAATATTGCCATTTGCAGCAACATGGATAGACCTACAGAATATTATACTTAGTGAAGCAAGTTAGACAAAGACAAATATTATATGGTACCACTTATATGTGTAATCTAAAAAATAAAACAAATGAATTGATATACAAAACAGAAACAGACATAGAAAACAAATTTATAGTTACCAAAAGGGAAATGGAGGGGGGGAAGGATAAATTAGGAGTATGGGATTAACAAATACAAACTACTATACATAAAATAAATAAGTGACAAGGATTTACTGTATAGCATAGGAAACTATATTCAATATTTGTAATAACCTTTAATGGAAAATAATCTGAAAATATATATATATATAACTGAATCATTTTGCACACCTGAAACTAACACAATATTGTAAATCAACTGTATGATAATAAAAAATTAAATAAATCAATAAAAAATGTAATCCCTAAATTGGAAACAAACTGAAACAAACTACTCATCAAGTTTGTTATACAACTATTAAAAAAAAAATTACTCCCCATCATTCCTCACAGTACTTTGGCAAATCAAGCATCTAAAAGAAAGAGTCAAAAGTTAAGGAATATCAAATACAAAGATTTTAGAAGAAACTAATATTGTACTACTGTGTCTTTTTAACAGGTTGCAAGCTTGGTAGTCATCTGGTTAGGTTTCATATTGCTTTCTGGTTAGCAAAAAGACAGAAACTCAACAAGGCTAGAGTGAAAACGTTAGAATATCTGCAAGACAATGCTAAAACTGAATCTAAGAAATTAAACATGGCTAAGACAATTCTTTAGATAACTCTCAATTTTGAAGCCCCACAAAAGAAAGAATAATTTAAGTAGACTTTTATGAAGTTTTCATAATATGGAACAGAAATAGCAGAGCTATGGCAGAGGACAAAATAATTCTCAAAAAGGAGATATGCTCAAAATTTCAGAAAAACAGGGTAAATCAAACAAATAGTATCTTTTATAGGGGTCAAATTAAAATGTCATTAGCTACTTAAGAGACTCTATGGTAAACATGAACAATAAAATATAGCTTATATTATGAATGTACATACCTCCAGGCCAAATTGACCAAGCAGAAACTATCTTCATAAGATTTAAAAGTAGCCAATACCATGAAATAACAGTGATAACATATTTGCAAAGCCTGAACCAAATTTTCTCATTCCATAAATACTCTTACTAGCATCTGTGCTCAACTTTGTGAACTCAAAGTTCAACCTGAATTTTAAATATAATATGCATGTTGTAGACACTAAGATGACCCGCCCTCTGCCCCCACCATGCCCCTTCAAGGGGAACTTGCTGCTCAGTAGCAGGGAGTACACTCAGCAAACAGCCTCAAGCTGTTCACCACTTAAGAGTCAGACTCAGATGCAGAGCACTGCCTCACTCAAGGTCATGACTTTCCCAGGTTGACTGACCCACAGGAGCTGACTGAACCAAGCGGGGAAACAAAGGCCCAGCCATTTCAGCCTGATGCAGGAGAAGCCTGACAGGCACTATTTGCTCCAGAGCTCACTGCCAGGTTGGCTGAGGTTCTGTCAGGCCTGCATTTAGTTCAACTTCTCCCTTTGACCAATACCGTTGTCCTCCTTGTTTTCACAAGTGTCGATCTCTAATAAACACCTTGCACTCCAAATTTTGTCTCAGCATCTGCTTCTGAAAAATCCAAGCTGCAACAATGTACTTTTCTAAATTATTTTTCTGCAAATTAAACAAAAAAATTCTGATGCTGAGACTTTATATATCCAGACTTTATATATCCAGAATATATAAAGAACACTAGCAACTCAACAATAAAAAGACAACCTAATTTTAAAAACTGACAAAGGATATGAATATACATCTCTCCAAAGAAGATATACAAATGACCAAAAAGCACAAAAAAGATATGTTCAGCATCATTAGTCATTATGAAAATGCAAATCAAAACCACAGTAAGATACCACTTCACACCCTATAACATGGCTGTTAGCAACAAGAAAAACAAATGCTGGTGAGAATGTGGAGAAATTGGAACCCTCATCCATCATCAGAAGAAATGTAAACTGGTGTAGCCACTCACGAAAACAGTCTGGCAGTTTCTCAAAATGTTAAACATAGATTTACCAAAAGACCCAGCAATTCCACTTCCAGCTACATACCTAAGAGAAATGAAAACACATGTCCATACCAAAACTTACACATAAATGTTTACAGAAGCATTATTCGTAATTGCCGAAAAGCAGAAACAACTTAAATGTCTATCAAGTGACAACTGGATACACAAAATGTGGTATATATCCATATAACAGAATATTACTCACTAATTAAAAAAAAGACTGAAGTAGTGACATATGCTACAACACGAACGACAATGAAAACATGATAAGCGAGAGAAAGACCACATAGCGTATGATTCCATTTATATGAAATGTCTAGAACAGGCAAATCCACTGAAACAGAAAGCAGATTAATAAAGAGTTTTGGGGAGTTGGGGTGGGGGAGAGAATGAGAAGTGATTGCCAGTGGGTACTTAAGTTTCTTTTTGAGGTGATGATTCTGATAGTCCAAAAGAGATATGTTTACATTGGAGCAGTATTCCTCACTGTGTATTACGTGGCTCTCTCTCTCCCATCTCTTCTTTAAAGCTACCATGCCAAAGGTCAAAGCACAGTCTCAAAAGGGAGGAGGCTTGACCATTTCATTCATTCTTCTCTTTTCCTTCCATGAAAACAAAATTGTTAAGTGGACTTCAGGCAGACTCACTTAAAGAACTTCTCTCTTCAAATGTCCCTATCATCCCTTCCACCAGAGCCAGGATGGCAACCATCTAGGCCTGCTCTATCGAGACATTAGGGGCAAATATATTATTTCCTAGGTATAAAAGGTGAACATTATATATAAAGTTTTTGTAAACCACAGTACTCTAGTCTAGCTTGTTCTAGTTCTGTGCATTGAGGATTCTCTGTTAATGATAATTTGCCTCCCTGGCCTGTCCCTATCCCTTACATACATCTTCCAGTGAGAATGCGGTCAGAGCACTGATTCACTTTGGTCATGATTTGTTAATTCTTTGGCCACATACCACCTAAGCGTATCCCAATTTTACCCAATTTCTAATAAGGACTGAAATTTGGTAATAATTGCCTTATTATTATTATTATTATTGCAACTGATCCCACACATAATACTAACTTACTTCAAAGTTAGAAATGTACCACATACTATAGGGAAAAATAAAAATGAAGGAGAAACTTGAGCATATAATCAAGCAATTTATTCTGACGCCTGGTGAGCTATACTAATAACACCAGCAATAAAGTTTAATGGCAAAGTTAAGCTTTGTGGAGACACAACTGTACTGTAAATAGGCATTTAAGTACCACTCATATCCAGTGTCTACTGACAGTGCACTGCTTATTGTTTATTTAAGGGGAAAGCATCTGTGAAGCCTGACTTTACCTAAATGTGTTAACAACTGGGAATGTTATCACTTAAGTGCCTTCAGAATGAATGATTTTTTCTTTTTTTTGGCTTCTAGACTTCCCCAATTCTTTATGAAGTGCTAATACTTTCTAGAATTTAATGTCTGTACCAAATTTCAAAAATGACCACATCCTGAGACCACCAGGTGATCAACTCAGAAAGACTTGGGAAGACTCTCTGTTGCTGTAATACTACAAATATCTGATGTTAAATAAAGAGAATTAGAAATGTGAAACTTCAAATCACCTTTCTAAACTACCGTATTAGTTACAGTGGCTATTTACTTTATACAGAAAACAAGAAATACAATTCATATTGTAACTTGACTAAATTAACAAAGGATTTGAGGCAGCAAAATTCTCTTATTCCAAAAACAAAGAGCTTTGAACCCTCCTGGCTTCCACAAAATATTTTTCCCCCACTAAAATAACCATCACTTAGCCACAGTATTAATTACAGGAAGTTAACTCTGTGGCACTAAAGTTGTCAGCACAAGGACACTTTGTGGAATGATAACCCATTTATATTATTAGACCTATACTTAAACACAGTATGACAGATGGCATTCATTACTATTGTCTACGTAAGCACAAAGTAGTAGAATCCTTTCCTATGATCATGAGAGTAAAGAATTTTACAACTAGATTTTTTTTTCTTTATAATTTTTTATTGAAGTATAGCTGATTTACAATGTAGTGTTCATTACTGCTTTACAGCAAAGGGATTCAGTTGTACATGTATATATACATTCTTTTCTTTATATATTCTTTTACATCATGGTTTACAGGTGCTTGCATTAGCAGCAGTTTGGCAGAATAGTTAAGGTCCTGGATGCTAAAGCCTCGCTTTGTTCAAACACCAGCTCTGCCGCTTGCCAGCTGTGGAAGCCACGTGGCTTAGTTTTCCCATCTCTATAAAGGACAAATAATAGCACCTACCTCATAGCATTGTAAAAATTGAATGAGTTCATGTGTGAACAGGGCTTGGCCATGTAGCATGAAAGGCTTAACTGTAAGTATTTCTTTTTGTCATTTCTTTGTTTTGTTTTTTAACTATCACTTTATTGGAGTATAATTGCTTTACAATGGTATGTTAGTTTTTGCTTTATAACAAAGTGAATCAGTTATACATATACATATGTTCCCATACCTCTTCCCTCTTGCGTCTCCCTCCCTCTCACCCTCCCTATCCCACCCCTCTAGGTGGTCACAAACCACCGAGCTGATCTCCCTGTGCTATGCAGCTGCTTCCCACTAGCTAGCTATTTTACATTTGGTAGTGTATATATGTCCATGCCACTCTCTCAGTTCATCACAGCTTACCCTTTCCCCTCCCCATATCCTCAAGTCTATTCTCTAGTAGGTCTGTGTCTTTATTCCCGTCTTACCCCTGGGTTCTTCATGACCTTTTTTTTTTTTCCTTAGATTCTATATATATGTGTTAGCATACGGTATTTGTTTCTCTCTATGACTTACTTCACTCTGTATGACAGACTCTAGGTCCATCCACCTCAATACAAATAACTCAATTTCGTTTCTTTTTATGGCTGAGTAATATTCCATTGTATATATGTGCCACATCTTCTTTATCCATTCATCCGATGATGGATACTTAGGTTGTTTCCATCTCCTGGCTATTGTAAATAGAGCTGCAATGAACATTTTGGTACATGAGTCTTTTTGAATTATGGTTTTCTCAGGGTGTATGCCCAGTAATGGGATTCCTGGGTCATATGGTAGTTTTATTTTTAGTTTTTTAAGGAACCTCCATACTGTTCTCCATAGTGGTTGTACCAATTCACATTCCCACCAGCAGTGCAAGAGTGTTCCCTTTTCTCCACACCCTCTCCAGCATTTATTGTTTCTAGATTTTTTGATGACGGCCACTCTGACTGGTGTGAGATGATATCTCATTGTAGTTTTGATTTGCATTTCTCTAATGATTAATGACGCTGAGCATTCTTTCATGTGTTTGTTGGCAATCTGTATATCTTCTTTGAAGAAATGTCTATTTACGTCTTCTGCCCATTTATGGATTGGGTTGTTTGCTTTTTTGTTATTGAGCTGCATGAGCTGCTTGTAAATTTTGGAGATTAATCCTTTGTCAATTGCTTCATTTGCAAATATTTTCTCCCATTCTGAGGGTTGTCTTTTGGTCTTGTTTATGGTTTCCTTTGCTGTGCAAAAGCTTTGAAGTTTCATTAGGTCCCATTTGTTTATTTTTGTTTTTATTTCCATTTCTCTAGGAGGTGGGTCAAAAAGGATCTTGCTGTGATTTATGTCATAAAGTATTCTGCCTATGTTTTCCTCTAAGAGTTTGACAGTGTCTGGCCTTACATTTAGGTCTTTATCCATTTTGAGTTTACTTTTGTGTATGGTGTTAGGGAGTGTTCTAATTTCATACTTTTACAAGTACCTGTCCAGTTTTCCCAGCACCACTTATTGAAGAGGTTGTCTTTTCTCCACTGTATATTCTTGCCTCCTTTATCAAAGATAAGGTGACCATGTGTGTGTGGGTTTATCTCTGGGCTTTCTATCCTGTTCCATTGATCTATCTTTCTGTTTTTGTGCCAGTACCATACTTTCTTGATTACTGTAGCTTTGTAGTATAGTCTGAAGTCAGGGAGCCTGATTCCTCCAGCTCCATTTTTCATTCTCAAGATTGCTTTGGCTATTCGGGGTCTTTTGTGTTTCCATACAAATTGTGAAAATTTTTGTTCTAGTTCTGTGAAAAATGCCAGTGGTAGTTTGATAGAGATTGCATTGAATCTGTAGATTGCTTTGGGTAGTAGAGTCATTTTCACAATGTTGATTCTTCCAATCCAAGAACATAGCATATCTCTTCATCTATTTGTATCATCTTTAATTTCTTTCATCAGTGTCTTATAATTTTCTGCATACAGGTCTTTTGTCTCCTTACCCAGGTTTATTCCTAGGTATTTTATTCTTTTTGTTGCAATGGTAAATGGGAGTGTGTTCTTAATTTCACTTTCAGTTTTTTCATCATTAACGTATAGGAATGCCAGAGATTTCTGTGCATTAATTTTGTATCCTGCTACTTTACCAAATTCATTGATTAGCTCTAGTAGTTTTCTGGTAGCATCTTTAGGATTCTCTATGTATAGTATCATGTCATCTGCAAACAGTGACAGCTTTACTTTTTCTTTTCCAATTTGGATTCCTTTGATTTCTTTTTCTTCTCTGATTGCTGTGGCTAAAACTTCCAAAACTATGTTGAATAAGGGTGGTGAGAGTGGGCAACCTTGTCTTGTTCCTGATATTAGTGGAAATGCTTTCAGTTTTTCACCATTGAGGACGATGTTGGCTGTGGGTTTGTCATATATGGCCTTTATTACATTGAGGCAAGTTCCCTCTATGCGTACTTTCTGCAGGGTTTTTATCATAAATGGGTGTTGAATTTTGTTGAAAGCTTTCTCTGCATCTATTGAGATGATCATATGGTTTTTCTCCTTCAATTTGTTAATATGGTGTATCACGTTGATTGATTTGCATATATTGAAGAATCCCTGCATTCCTGGAATAAACCCCACTTGATCATGGTGTATGATCCATTTAATGTGCTGTTGGATTCTGTTTGCTAGTATTTTGTGAGGATTTTTGCATCTATGTTCATCAGTGATATTGGCCTGTAGTTTTCTTTCTTTGTGACATCTTTGTCTGGTTTAGGTATCAGGGTGATGGTGGCCTCATAGAATGAGCTTGGGTGTGTTCCTCCCTCTGCTATATTTTGGAAGAGATTGAGAAGTATAGGTGTTAACTCTTCTCTAAATGTTTGATAGAATTCACCTGTGAAGCCATCCCGTCCAGGGCTTTTGTTTGTTGGAAGATTTTTAATCACAGTCTCAATTTCAGTGCTTGTGATTGGTCTGTTCATATTTTCTATTTCTTCCTGGTTCAGTCTCGGCAGGTTGTGCATTTTTAAGAATTTGTCCATTTCTTCCAGATTGTCCATCTTATTGGCATAGAGTTGCTTGTAGTAATCTCATGATCCTTTGTATTTCTGCAGTGTCAGTTGTTACTTCTCCTTTTTCATTTCTAATTCTATTGATTTGAGTCTTCTCCCTTTTTTTCTTGATGAGGCTGGCTAATGGTATATCAATTTTGTTTATCTTCTCAAAGAACCAGCTTTTAGTTTTATTGATCTTTGCTATCATTTCCTTCATTTCTTTTTCATTTATTTCTGACCTGATCTTTATGATTTCTTTCCTTCTGCTAACTTTGGGGTTTTTTTCTTATTCTTTCTCTAATTGCTTTAGGTGCAAGGTTAGGTTGTTTATTTGAGATGTTTCTTGTTTCTTAAGGTAGCATTGTATTGCTATAAAGTTCCCTCTTAGAACTGCTTTTGCTGCATCCCATAGGTTTTGGGTCGTCGTGTTTTCATTGCCATTTGTTTCTAGGTATTTTTTTATTTCCTCTTTGATTTCTTCAGTGATCTCCTGGTTATTAAGTAGTGTATTGTTTAGCCTCCATGTGTTTTTACTTTTTACAGATCTTTTTCTGTAATTGATATCTAGTCTCATTGTGGTTGGAAAAGATACTTGATACAATTTCAATTCTCTTAAATTTACCAAGGCTTGATTTGTGACCCAAGATATGATCTATCCTGGAGAATGTTCCATGAGCACTTGAGAAAAATGTGTATTGTGTTGTTTTTGGATGGAATGTCCTATAAATATCAATTAAGTCCATCTTGTTTAATGTATCATTTAAAGCTTGTGTTTCCTTATTTATTTTCATTTTGGATGATCTGTCCATTGGTGAAAGTGGGGTGTTAAAGTCCCCTACTATGAATGTGTTACTGTCGATTTCCACTTTTATGGCTGTTAGTATTTGCCTTATGTTTTGAGGTGCTCCTATGTTGGGCGCATAAATATTTACAATTGTTATATCTTTTTGTTGGATTGATCCCTTGATCATTATGTAGTGTCCTTGTCTCTTGTAATAGTCTTTATGTTAAAGTGTATTTTGTCTGATATAAGAATTGCTACTCCAGGTTTCTTTTGATTTCCATTTGCATGGAATATCATTTTCCATCCCCTCACTTTCAGTCTGTATGTGTCCCTAGGTCTGAAGTGGGTCTCTTGTAGACAGCATATGTACGGGTCTTGTTTTTGTATCTGTTCAGCCAGTATGTGTCTTTTGGTGGGAGCATTTAATCCATTTACATTTAAGGTAATTATCGATATGTATGTTCCTATTCCCATTTTCTTAATTGTTTTGGGTTTGTTATTGTAGGTCTTTTCCTTCTCTTGTTTGTCTTGCCTAGGGAAGTTCCTTTAGCATTTGTTGTAAAGCTGGTTTGGTGATGCTGAACTCTGTCAGATTTTGCTTGTCTGTAAATTTTTTAATTTCTCCATCAAATCTGAATGAGATCCTTGTTTGGTAGAGTAATCTTGGTTGTAGTTTCTTCTCCTTCATCACATGAAATATGTCCTGCCACTCCCTCTGGCTTGCAGAGTTTCTGCTGAATACAACTGGACTTTACTTCCAACATTATAGCTAAGTTTCCTGAGGAACCCTCCTGTTGAGAATAATTAAACTCAGAAAGTACATTACAAAACATTACCATATCTACAAATGTTACTCACTAAATTAACATAAAGGATGAAAACAATAATAACTTCAATACCTGCAGAAAAGTATTTGATAAAATTCAATACTCACTTTTGGAAGTTAAGTAATAGCAAAGTAGGAATAAAAAGGAAGGTCTGTAACATGATAGAGAGGTTCAAAAAAAATTACAGTAAAATTACTCTCCATGGTAAATTACTAAGAACATTCTCTTTAAAAGCACTTACCAGGAAAGAATGCCCATCATTACCACTTTACTATTACCACTTCTAATCAAAGTTTTTTGGAGGTTGTAGCCAGTATAAGAAGATATGAAAAAATAAATAAAAATGTATAAGGATTGAAAATAGGAAAACAAAGTCACCATTATTTTCAGATGATATGATTATATAAAACAAAATCAAAAAATAAGATTTTCAAAAATAAAAAAATAAGAATCTCTACATTAGGAATAAAAAGAGAATTTAGCAAGATGTCTAAAGCAATTTATATATAAAAATAAAGTGTATTTATAAATACCAGCAACAATGAGTTATAAAGCACAGTTGTGTTTTATTTTAAAAAGACATCATTTTTAACAGCAAAAAATAACTTACATAGTAAGAATAGATCTAGGAGCTTCCCTGGTGGCGCAGTGGTTGAGAGTCCACCTGCCAATGCAGGTTACACGGGTTCAAGCCCTGGT
Organism: Grampus griseus; assembly: GCF_964374135.1. Taxonomy (NCBI): domain Eukaryota; kingdom Metazoa; phylum Chordata; class Mammalia; order Artiodactyla; family Delphinidae; genus Grampus; species Grampus griseus. Next base: position 75,129,624 of record NC_139019.1, read on the forward strand.
CCAGGAAGATCCCACATGCCATGGAGCAACTAAGCCTGTGTGCCACAACTACTGAGCCTGTGCCCTAGAACCCACGAGCCACAACTACTGAAGCCCACGTGCCACAACTACTGAAGCCCGTGCACTGCAACGAAGATTAGCCCCCGCTCTTCGCAACAAGAGAAAGCCCGCACACGGTAACAAAGACCCAATGCAGCCAAAAATTAATTAATTAATTATTTAAAAAGTTATTAAAAGAAAAGAACTAATAGTAGGAACAAAAGTCATATAGAAGCATACGGTCTACATAATATATACAGTCAGGTCCTCATTCAAATGGAAACAATACACACTAAAAATAATAGCCCTAAGGAAACACAGTATCACTTCATTATTGGTTTGGTCAGTGCCTAATACAATAGTTTAGGGCTTTGGTAAAGCTGGGTTCAATATGTGGTGTAGGTTTGACACAGGCAGACCTTCCTATCTTATTCTAAGTTTCAAACTAATTTTAGGATTTCAGAATCTTCTGAAATGCATAGTAGACCAGTAAACATTAGGGCTGAATAAACAACTACATGGAAAATGTAAACCATATATGATATTTTAAAAGTCATATGGCCCAATAAAATACAAGATTGATCAAATAAGAAACTTCTCAATGAAGAGAGCAGCAACAGAAGAAAAGGCATTCTCCCTCAAATATCACTGTAATTTTTACCTTAAAGTCAATATGTAAACAATCCCAACTGTTTTATTTACACAGATTTTAAATATGTGACAGACACTGGCAAACTAGCTCATAAATGGGAAAGAGAAGAATCACAAGATTTCAAACCACATTAAACAGTATATAAACATCTGAGTGCAACAAATTCTGACATTTTCAACACCGATTTTCCATTCCAGTCACTTGGAATGCAATGCCAGGTAAACAGAAGAGAGTAGGAAAATCATGGACTAAAAAGTAGTAAGAAATGAGGATGGTGTTCCTTCTACACCCTAAGCATTTCTCACTAAAAAATATGAAAGGTCAGTTCCAGGAGTGGAGAACTAAGTGCAAACAACTACAAGTTAGAATATAAAACCCTCTGGCTCTTCTCAGCAATCTATGATGTCTTAAGCATAATATGTAGGGCAGACAATCAGTGTCTTCCAAAGTTCACAGTACAATAAATTAATTAAGAAAATAAATCAAATACCATGTTATCTACCCTATCCACATCTTAATTCTCCACTGAATTTAAATGCTTTATAGCTACTACAATACCACGTGGGCAGTTACCTATCAAATCATACCTGGTGTCAAAAAGGGGGAACATACGCAACTCAAAGTTTTCTAAGCCAGATGAGTGCCTTCCCTGAGAGAAGACAAATTATCAGGCTAGAGAAGAGTTATGACTGCAAAAGCATTGAGTAATGAGTGCAAAATTAAAAATGTTGAAAAATTGAATTCTTTCTCCCTCAGATCAGTAACAAGGTAAGAACGCCCACTTTCACCATTAAGTGGATTAACAAAATTAAACATGTATAGGGTACATAAAATGCAGTATTTGATTGGCTTTGTCCATTAACTTATGAATACCCATTCTTATCGTTAAGTGAATTGAGAAAAGTTAATGTAGGTAACTTATTGATAAATAAAATGTAGTATTTGATTGGCTTTGTTCATAAGTTTATTACAAAGTGAACTTTGGACACATAGGTAACCTGCCTGCCCTACACATGATGCTTAAGTCAATATACTTAGCTAAGGGAAAAAAAAAAAAACATAGAGATTAGAAGCAAAATTATGCCTGATTGCATTTATATGACTGTTTACATAGAAAATCCTAGAGAAACTACAAAACAACTACTATTGCTAATAAATAAATTTAACATGGTGAGAAACTACAAGGTAATTATATAAAAAGCAACATTATTTATATAAATGTATACATATAAATGTCAAGAACAATCAGAAAATTTGAAAAAAATTTCATTTCAGTGGTGCCAAAAAACATAAAATACCTAAAAGTAAATCTAATAAAAGCTATCCAAGACTGCTACACTAAAAACTACTTTGCTGAGAGAAATCAAAGACAATCTAAATAAAAGCAAAGAAATACCATTTTCATGGATTAGAAAATTCAGTATTTTTATGATGACATTTCTCCCCAGATTGATTTATAGATTCAGCACAACCTCAATCAGAATCACAACAGGCTATTTTGCAGATATTGGCAAGCTAATTCTGAAATTCATATAGAAATACAAAAGATTTAGAATAACCAAAGCAAATTTCTAGCAGAACAAAGTGGAAGATGTACCTTACCTAATTTCAAGACTTAACATAAAGCTACAGTAATCAAAACAGTTTGGAATTAATATAAAGATAGACATATACATCAATGAAACAGAATAGAGAGTCTAAAAATAGACCAACACGCTGGAAGTCAGTTGATTTCCAAAAAAGGTGCTAGTCTATTCAACAGAAGAAAACTCTTCAATAAATGGTGTTGATTCAAATGAATTATCTGTTTGGAAAAAGATAAAAACCAACTCTTACCTCATGTCATACATAAAAACTGACCCAACATAGATCACAAACATGAATATAACACCTAAAATTATAAAAATTTAGAAGAAAACACAGGAGAAAATCTTTGGAACCTTACAGCAGGCAGTTTTCTCAGAACAACAATAAAAAAAAAAACCCACAAATCATAAAAGGATAAAAATTGATAATCTGTGCTTGCTTTTCAAAAATAACATTAAGAAAATGAAAAAGAAGCCACAGAATGGAGAAAATATTTGGAAGAACTTGTACAGATTATATTTTTTAAAAAACTCTTACAACTCAATAATAAGACAAGCAAATTTAAAAGTAGGAAAAAGATTTAAACAGCTACCTCTTGAGAGAAGACATATAAATGACCAATGGAAAATGGCAGAAGAAAACATTTGGAGGCGACAGAAATATTCCTTATCTTGACTGTGATGAGAGTTTCAAGGAAGTATGCTAAAACATCAAATTATATAAGTATGTACAATTTATTGCACTTCAATTATACCTTAAAGCTACAACAGATAAAGGTGGGGAGACTTTTTAAATGTTAAAATAAATGGTAATTGGCATGATTTATTCTATTTCCCTAAAATCTTTACATGTTATGGTAGTACTCATTCCATGGAGAATGATATATCCTGTGGGTAGAAAAAAGTATGACAAATATATAAACTATTACTTGAGGAGGGATTATTTCTACATTTCAGCCAAACATTATTTATTCCAAGAGAAATTAGCAAATATACACAAATAGAAAAATAACCTAAATATCACAAGTATTTAGCTTTGACTATAATTATAACTGCTATTGAGGAATTCATAAGACTGTCAACCAGAAAAATAGCTCTAAATATTGAAATTTCAAGCAGTCATATATTTTCTTAACACATTAGAACTAATTAGATTTCTAATTCTACTACTCAAGTCAATTGAGCAATATATACACACATGAAGAGAGCAAAAAAGAAACTTAAGCTGATCTTCAATGAGTGTCTAATAACTTACATAGATTTCAGAGAGCTGGGGAGTAGATATGGACATGTGGTATTTCATGCAAAAGCTTTAAGACTAATGACCTTTATTGAATCAGCAGACCTAGCCTACAGGTTCCTATCATTCCTTCATTCATTCACATAATAAAAATTTATTAAATGCCTCAAATATATCAGATTCTGTGTTTGACAGAAGTGATGCCAAAGGCAGTAGAATATATGGTTAAAACAACTGACACTGGAGCCAGAATGCCTGTGCTTAAATTTTAACTCTGCCATTTATTCTATGTAATACCTAGGGCAAGGTACTTAACCTCCAGGTGTGCAGTGAAAGGTTAACTCAGAAGGCTTGGGATGTCCAAAATCTGTATATTCTATAGAAAGGACTGACTCCTGACTGGCTTCTGGGAGTTAACCTGTAAGTCCTTGGAATATCATGCCTGATAATAGTATCTCCATATGCCTGAGGCCATGGGCCATGCCATACAGTTTATACTAACCATATGATTTATGGTGAATGCATGTTTTTATTCACCTGGATCCTGGGGCATGCTGTATCAGTTTGATCTCTGCAGGGGCTGGAGATTGAGTTGGTCATGGGGGCACTCCATGCCTATGTGACGGACACTCTAAAAACTCTCAGGACACCAAGGCTCAGGGGAGCGTCCTTGGTTGCTAACACTTAGCACTTGTTGTCACACACTGTTGCTGGGAGAATTAAGCACTTTCTGTATGACTTTTGAGAGAGGACAAGTGGAAGCTAATACCTAGTCTCTCCTGGACTCAGCCCTATGTGCTTTTTCCATTTGCAGTTTTTAATCTGTATCCTTTCACTGTAGTAGACTGAAACTGTGAATTTAATAGCTTTTCTGAGTTCTGGGAGTACTTCCAGCAAATCATCAAACCTAAGAGCAGTCCTGAGGACCCTCAATACTGTAACCTTGTTTCCACATCTAAAAAATGCACTTAACATTAGTACCTACTTAAGGATAGCTGTGGGGATCAAATGAACTAATGTATTTTTTAAAAATAAATTTATTTATTTTTATTTTTGGCTGTGTTGGGTCTTTGTTGCTGCACGTGGGCTTTCTCTAGTTGCAATGAGCAGGAGTAGTGCTCGGGCTCCTCATTGCGGTGGCTTCTCTTGTTGCGGAGCACGGGCTCTAGAGCACAGGCTCAGTAGTCGTGGTGCACAGGCTTAGTTGCTCCACGGCACATGGGATCTTCCTGGACCAGGGCTCGAACCCTTGTCCCCTGCATTGGCAGGAGGATTCTTAACCACTGTGCCACCAGGGAAGACCTGAACTAATGTATTTTATGTTCTTAGAACAATACCTGGCATATAATGTTTGCTGCTTCTCATGCTGTTACAAAAATAAATCGTCCTAGCAACTGAATAGCTTGGTCTAGTGAGAGAGGCCATTAACTAATAAAATTGCAAGTGCTAAAACATTACGCATAATGTACCAAAGGAACAAGGAGCATCACTTCCTTCTTTAAGATCCCCAACACTGTTGTCTTAATTTAGGTCCCCATTATCACTCATTTTCTAACTTAGAATATCCTCTTAACAATATAATCCTTACAGGATTCCCTGACATCACCATAACCACTGCCACCACCAGCCCCACCACTGCCTGACCCAACTGTATATTCCTTTAACCTGATTCCACATTCTTAGAATCCATTCCCACACACAATTCCCTGATTTCTATTGATATAAACTGATGAAAATCACACACATCTTTGTGTAAACTTTTTACCTCACCCTCTGGGGTCTGTTTGGACTCAAGTTTGGTTATAGGTCTAGAAGCAAGGGAAGGTGGTTGGAATAAGAAAAGAGGAAGATCAGCAATCCATTGTGGGCAACTAAGGGGAGGCCATTACAGGTTCTTTAGACCAGGGGAGACAGGCCTCCTGGGAAGGAGTAGAAGGGTTGCTTCTACTGGCAAAGAAGGTTCAAGAGAATTTAGAGATCCAAGGTGTCTAGCTTCACCAGAATCTGCCTAAATGTACCCACCCCAATTGTCAACGTCCCAATCCGTCCTTTAGGATTGCAAATTCAAGTTGTGCTGTAATTCGGTCAACCACATGATTTGTTTTACAGAAACCTTAGTACTGCAACTACTTTTAGGGCAGCAGTAGAAACCAACTGGTACCTGGAAGTGGAATGCTGCCATACCAAAAACCTCAAGAATGGCTTGAGGAACCAGGCAGAGGGCTCTGAAAAGAGTGTTAGAGAAAGCCTACAGCAGCCCGAAGAATCTGTTAATAGATGCCCCATGGTCTTTGATAAGGCTGTGGGTGAGGACCTGCAAGAAAGCAAAGTAAATGTTATTGGAAACTCGAGGAAGGGGTTGTTATGTAGTGGCAGCAATTGCAGTATCCCATGGAATTATATGGAAAGTAGAAAATGTACCTAATGAAGTGGCTGATCTAACAAGGAGATTTCCAACTAGAGTGCTGAATGTGCCACCTGGTTCTTTTTGCTGCTTATAGTAAAACATGAGAAGCCAGAAATAAACTAATAAAAGGACTGTTAAACAAAAAGGAGCCACGACTTTCTCTGTAAAAGATACCGTCAAGGGAATGAAAAAAGCCAGAGACTGAGAGAAAATATTTTCAAAAGACATATCTAATAAAGGTATCTTATTCAATATATATGAAGAACTCTTAAAACTCAACGATAAGAAAACAACCCAATTAAAAAATGGGCAAAAGACCTGAACAGACACCTCACCAAAGAAGATATACAGATGGAAAATAAGCTTACAAAAAGATGTTCAACATCATGTCATTAAGGAATTGCAAATTAAAACAACAATGGGAGGGGCTTCCCTGGTGGCGCAGTGGTTGAGAGTCCGCCTGCTGATGCAGGGGACACGGGTTCGTGCCCTGGTCAGGGAGGATACCACATGCTGCGGAGCTGCTGAGCCCGTGAGCCATGGCCGCTGAGCCTGCATGTCCGGAGCCTGTGCTCTGCAATGGGAGGGGCCACAGCAGTGAGAGGCCCGCGTACCACACACACACAAAAAAAAAAAACAATGGGATACCACTACACACCTATCTGAATGGCTAAAATCCTTAACACTGACAACACCAAATGCTGACAAGTATATGGAGCAACAAGAACTCTCACTCATTGTTGGTGAGAATGCAAAATGATACAGCTATGTTGGAAGATAATTTGGCAGTTTCTTTGAAAATTAAACATATTCTCACCATACGATCCAGGATCATGCTCCTTGGTATTTACCCAAATTAGGTGAAAACTTATGTCCACACAAAAATCTGCAAACAGATATTAAGAGCAACTTTATTCATTACTGCCAGGCTTAGAAACAACAAAGGTGTCCTTCAGTAGGTGAATGAATAAATCAATTGTGGTACATCCATACAAAAGAATATTATTCAGCAGCACTCAAAAAAAATAAAAAAAGCTATCAAGCCATGAAAAGACAGGGAGGAAACTTAAAAGTATATTACTAAGTGAAAGAAGCCAACCACCAAAGGCCCACATACTGTATGATTCCAACTATATGATATTCTGGAAAAGGGAAAACTATGGAGACTAAAAAGATCAGTGGTTGCCAGGGGTTAGGGAGGAAGGATGGCTGAATATGCATAATAGAGAGGATTTTTTAGGGAAGTGAAACTAATCTGTACGATGCTAGGATGTTTTCAATGATAAAATGGAGTCATGTAGTTTCTTAGAAGTACTTGGCAGTATTCCTAATGCAGATTAAATTTCACCATTAAATCACTCACACTGTTTCAAAATAATGAAATATTACCTATAAACAATAATACTCTTATAGTTACCTGTGAAATACATTAGCATGAATTGATTTTATCATATTAGTCACCTAGAAAAAAGTAGGAAAAGACCCTAAAAGAACAGGCTACAGATCAAAAATACTTTGATGGTGGATGAAAGAGGTCCAAAATGGTCTCCAGTAAAACCAACTTTGTTGGATCCTAGAACCAAACCTACAGCCATCCTGTATAAAGTTCAGGCCAGACTCCAGCCTACAGGAAAGACCCTACCATCTATCATTTTTCATTCCATTTTTCCTTCTTCCTTTCTTCTACTTCCATGTCCCAACTTTTTTGCTCAATCACTTTAGATGGTATATAATTTAAAAGTCCTCTTTGAGGCCTTTCTTTCTTTCAAGTTTTTGAACAATTTCAGATGATTCAACTTTAAAGTGGGTCTATGGGAAACTGAGTTCATTGAACTCTTAACATTCTTCCACTAGAGCACATGGAACCCAACTGCTGATTAAGAAAAAGAAAAAAGATCAGTCATGAACTGGTGTATTAGTCTGCTCCAGCTGCCATAACAAAATACTGGGGTGGCTCAAACAACAGAACTTTATTTTCTCACAGTTCTGAAGGCTAGAAATCTCAGATCAAGGTCTGGCAGGGTTGGTTTTTGGTGAGAACTTTCTTCTTGGCTTTTAGGCAGTCACCTTGTTGCTGTGTCCTAACATGATAGAGAGGAAAATCAAGTGAGATCTCAGGTGTCTCTTCATAGAAAGACACCAATCCTATCAGCTCAGGGTCCCACCCATATGACCTCATTTAACCTTAATTATTTTTGGGGGGTTAGGGCTTCAACATACGAATTTTGAGAGAATGCAACTGAATCCACCGCAATTAGAAAGTATCAAGGGATAACATCATGTTTAGGAACATTTGTGTTATAACATTTTTGATATTTTTCCAAACAGCCTCACTCTTAGAAGATAGGGTGCTTCAACATCATCAGTTCACTTGGCCCTGCTTTCAAATGCTAAAGCCACTTTTATCCCTAATCAGAGGAAGGAAGAAGCAGAGAAAGGAGATATGAAAGGTTTTGGACAACTACACAGTTAGATGGCACAGTCAGCACAAGAGATAACCTCCACTTCTAACACCAATTACAAGTTCAAAGACTCCCAAAGCCCCGTCAGGCTTGATAATTCACTAGGAAGACCCAAAGAACTCACTGAAAACTGTTATACTCATGATTATAGTTTACCACAGGAAAATTAATTCAGATTAACATCAGGGAAGGGAAAAAGCATATTGGACAAAGTTCAGGAAAGTACCAAACATAGAGCTGCTGATGTCCTCTCTCTGTGAAGTTATGGACATGTTGTTCTCTTGCTAACTATATGTCATAATATGCATGGACTATTGTCAACCTGGAAAGCTCACAGGAGATATGGTGTTCAGAGTTTTATTGGGGCTCCATTACACAGGCATGACTGAATGACTGCCCACATGGTTGATCTCAGTTTCCAGGTCAACTGATACCGAGGGACCCAAAGCCCCTACCCTAAGTCACATAGTGTCTCTGGCTACAGGCAGCCCCTACCCTAAATCTCACTGTTAGACAATGTGACCCAAAGCTCCAAGGAAAACAAAAATACTAGAGATTACCATCCAGAAGCTGAGGGCAAAGGCCAGACCTCTTTTGGGGCAAGGTTAAATCCTTTACCCTACAGGAGACAAGAGAAACCATTCAATAGTTCCTACTGCCTAAAGAGGCAAGTCCAGGCCACTTATCAAACTATACAACATTCTCCTCACATCCCCTGCCCCTCCCCCCCATGACTTGGTTCCTATCTCTTTCTCCAAATCCATCTCTCATTACAATCAAACTTTCTGCTCTAGTAGTTGCAAATTCCTTTTAGTGTTTTTACAAATACCAGACCGCTGAGAGGTATTTCTTCTGTCTAGAAAGCCTTTCCACTGTTTTTTTTTTTTTAATCTCTTAGATTTATCACTTTAAATTTATTTATTTATTTTTGGCTGTGCTGGGTCTTCGTTTCAGTGCGAGGGCTTTCTCTAGTTGCGGCAAGCGGGGGCCACTCTTCATCGCGCTGCACGGGCCTCTCACTATTGCGGCCTCTCTTGTTGCGGAGCACGGGCTCCAGACGCGCAGGCTCAGTAGTTGTGGCTCACGGGCCTAGCTGCTCTGCAGCATGTGGGATCTTCCCAGACCAGGGCCAGAACCCGTGTCCCCTGCATTGGCAGGCAGATTCTCAACCCCTGCGCCACCAGGGTAGCCCATCCACTTTATTTTTAAATGACTCATCCTTAAGTTTTCAACTTAGGTAGCATTTTCTCCACAAAGCCTTTCAATAACCCCAGGTAAGGCATTGTGTCTCTCCCATACCATCCTATACATACTTCTATCATAATACAAAAAATTTTGCTGAAGTCTTGTCTTTATAGCAGACACCCCAACCAGCATGTAAGATCCTCAAGTATGGGGTCCAGACTGCCTTATGACTAGGTATCTATCTTTTACTGATTCAGATAACTGAGACCCTGCCTAACTACTGCCCTGTTTGCCTCGCCTCATATTTCAGTTCATGTAGATCTTGGGCCCTTCTCTGTTCCTTTATCCCTCCCTTCTCCCTATCTCTTTCGAGACCAGTGCCCAATCTCCATTCAGCTAACACTTGTTGACAAACCCCCTTACTTTTCTGCCAATACTTCCTTTACCTCCTGATCTGATCCTTCCTCTCCTCTCTGCCACCCAACCAATTCCTGGGTATTACCATTTAAGATAAATACTCCAACTACATTAAACGGTATTACACCAAATGGACCAAGATGATTGATTAATTCCCGAACTACTTGAGTTAGTAACAAAGTCATTTCCATAGTATAGACAAAAACGATGATATCAAGAAGAATGGGGTAATTCAAATCAAGAGAGCATCTCACCTATCAATTAATCAAACTTTTCAACTTCTTAAACTGCATCACCTCGAGTTATAATCTTGGTCACAATTCTAGCTTGTTCCATGTTCTAAACAAAGCACACAAAACTAAGCTATGCTTTGTAAATGAAAAGGGTATCACACTCCTTAATTACCTTGGATATTAACTCCAAATTGTTTTTTAAATAGAGATACTGTAACTGTTGAGCCACATATAGTATCTTTCATGTTGCTTTCTTATACCTATCACAGATAATGGCAATGTGATTAGCAGGGGATAGGAATAGTAGCCACATCCCACAGCCATTGGCAGTTACAATGTTGGGTATTAGTTGCTATCATTCCCTTAATTAGCTATTAAAGGGCCTTACAAGGCCCAAATCCACAATCTTAGTCTTATTAGCACCTCTCTAACCTCTGAGCAAATCAACCCTAAGTATATTATCAACCTAGACCATGCTTAAAATATTCAATCTGCTATAAAGAAATGGAAACAAACATACAATAAATGCTTTGCTTCAATGATCTGTCTTCACAGTGATATTTTTCCCTACAGTAAAAATTATCTGTTATCTATATTGCAGTATCTATATTACAAAAATGAACTGTTCTCAAAAAAAAAGGAGACAAGAATACAATATCAGAGAAAGCAGCACAGCACCGTTACCTCTAAATTATCTTTAACTTAGCTGTAAAATGTTAAGCAAGTCAGTCATCTGCTACCTCATCTGTAGCAAATTAATCAATTTTAATTTGTCAAAGAGTGATAAGCAAAAATGTGGTACAATTTTTCATTCATTACTTTAAATCAAAGCAAAGTAATCAACTTAAATAAGCTTTATAACTGAAACAGTTAGCTAAACGCAGTACCCAAAGAGTATTTAATAAAGAATAGGGTACAAAACATTCAATCGTTAAAAAAAAAAAAAAGATGCATTACCTTGCATTAATGGGTCATCAGCCATTCTGAATAAAAAAATTCCTTCCTCTCTTAAACAGATAGTCTAAAAAATTTTTTCTTGACAATGCTGAACATTGTTAAATTACACATTGCTCACTAAATTACTCAAACCTCATTACTCTATGGTTGGAAATGATGTGATACATGGTCTGAAAAATTTAGTTTACTTCTGTAGGACTGTATACACTGCACACCCTCCAAATACTAACTGCTAAACCAGATGAATCGACATATGTTACTTGGTATACAGTAGGTCTTACTGAATCACTTAAGGCCAGGTGGCTGACTTCAGAACCACATGCTGAGATACAGCTGCACTTTCACCCTGTCCCCCATCCCATTCCAATCTGTAGAGCTATATTACTTTCTGTCACTTTGTTGCCAGGTCCCCCTCTTCTGCTGTCAGTTCTGGTGCTTAAGGTCCATTACTGTTACTGATCTCCTTTCCCATTCTCCATCTAGCTACATCCAACTGCTAACACTTCTTTTTCTGTTTCTTCATCATTTTTATCTCTTTTCCTGCTCTTCTCAGCTACCAAAAAAAAAGAGATCTACTTCACAGCCATAGTCAGCCAATTGATACACTCCTTTCCTTCTAAATAAAAAGAAAAAAGAATCAAAGCAGGTGGGGATGATCTTTGGCTGTTCAGAACTCTTTTCATCACAGTCTGATACCCAGAGGTTCATTCACTGTTACAAAAGATGCTTTATGGTTTCTTTTACTTCTAACTTTGGAGTTACTGCAGATACTTGGTCTATAGACAATTTAAGTTTTTACAACTACAGTATTTTAGGGTTAAAAAAGTAACAGAAGACAAGGTGGCTGCTTTCTTAACCCTTAAAAAATTTACCCAAAAAAACCCTGCAAAATTTTCTATTAAGATCAGACCTTAAGGGGAGTTCCCTGGTGGTCTAGTGGTTAGGATTCTGGGCTTTCACTGCCATGGCCCAGGTTCAATCCCTGGGAACTGAGATCCCACAAGCCATGTGGCACAGCCAAAAAAAAAAAAAAAATCAGATCTTAAATGAATAGTGCTCCAAAAAAGATATACATATGGCCAAAAAGCATATGAAAAGATGCTTAATATCACCAACCAGTAGGGAAGGCAAAACCACTGAGATACTACTTCACACCCATTAGGATGGCTATTATTAAAAAAAAAAATAAGAGAGAAAATGTGCTTGGTGAGGACGTGGAGAACTGCTGGTGACGATGCAGAGAAAATGGAGCCTCCATGCATTGCCAGTAGGAATGTAAAATAGTGTAGCCACTGTTGTTAATAATATGTCAATACTTAAAAAAATAAACATAGAATTAACACATGATCCAGCACTTCCACTTCTGGGTATATAACCAAAAGAATTAAAGCAGAAGACTCAAACAGATATCTGCACACTCATGTTCATAGCAGCATTACTCAAAATAGCCAAAAGGTGGAAGCAACCCCAGCATTCACAGACAAATGAATGGATAAACAAATTGTAGTCTATATATACAATGGAATATTATTCAGCCTTAAAAAGGAAGAACATGGACTTCCCTGGTGGCGCAGTGGTTAAGAGTCTGCCTGCCGATGCAGGGGACACGGGTTCGTGCCCCGGTCTGGGAAGATCCCACATGCCGCGGAGTGGCTGGGCCCATGAGCCATGGCCGTTGAGCCTGCGCTTCCGGAGCCTGTGCTCCGCAACGGGAGAGGCCACAGCAGTGAGAGGCCCGTGTACCGCAAAAAAAAAAAAAAAAAAGGAAGAACATTTTAACATATGCTACAACATACATGAACCTTGAAGTCACTATGCTAAGCAAAATAAGCCAGTGAAAAAGGACAAATGTCGTATGATTCCACTTATATGAGGTATCTAGACAGAAACAGAAAATTCATAGAGAAAGTAGCTTAGTGGTTGTCCAGTGCTGAGGAGAGAGGGGAATGGGGAGTTAATGTTTAATGGGTATGGAGTTTCAGCTGGGAAAGATGAAAAGATCTGGAAATGGATGGTAGTGACAGCTGCATAACAATGTGAATGTACTTAATTCCACTGAAATGTACACTTAAAAATGGTTAAAATGACTAATTTTATGTTATGTATAGTTTACCACAATTTAAAAAAAAAGGAATGAAAGGTAAAGTTGACATATGTTAGCTTATTTCACTTGCTACTTAGTTATCCACGGCCATTGTACAAACCCAATCTGACCCTAAAACAGACAGCTCAAGTTATGTTCAACTGAGTAAATAGTGCTTAATTTTGTTTGCGCTAATGAAAAGCTTGGAAACATCTCTACATATCTGAAGACATCAGATTATCCTCATAGAGGTCTGCCTGGGAAAGCTGAGAAAAACAGGCTGTCAATAAAAAAGATCTCTCAGGCTCACACAAAACACTGAGTAAATATTCCTGAGATTTTTAAACACTGATGCCTCCATGCCTATATCCTTGCTATTCCAAGATATACCAATACATTCCTGCCTCAGGGCCTTTTCCTAGCCTAAAACACATACCCACATACCTGCAGAGCTCACTCCCTGATTTCATGCAGATCCCTACTCAAAAGTCCTCTTATCAGAGAGGCAGGATTTTTTTTTTTAAATGGTAGAATGGGAACTGCCTTGTCCTGTGACTATTTTTTTTAATATAAATTTATTTATTTATTTTTGGCTGTTTTGGGTCTTCATTTCCATGCGAGGGCTTTCTCTAGTTGTGGCGAGCGGGGGCCACTCTTCATCACGGTCCGCGGGCCTCTCACTGTCTCAGCCAGAGAGGCAGGTTTTGACCACCCTATTTAAAACAGCATCCTCCATCATTCATTCTCTCTCCCCTCAATGTGCTTTATTTCTCTTCATAGCCCTTATCACTACCTGATATATCTACTTGCTAACTGTCCTTCTCTATCCGCTACAGCGTAAATTTCAGAACAAAGACTGCCCATTTTGTTCAATATTGGAAGCCCAGCAACTAGAACACCACCTGGCACACTGAAGATGGCCCATAAATACCTGTTAATGGAATGAGTGGGTGCATGGTTACGGTTTCATAGGTCATGCTGCCCTCTTGGCGTTGGTGCTATTCTACCATTTACCAGTGTCACAACAGCCTCTGCTTCTAAGCCATCCACAGCATTCCTGGTTTAGGCTTAAGTGGAAGGAACACTTAAAGAGTCAGATAGAAGCCTGGTACCAGAATGCCAAAAAACTGCTCCCTGACTTATTTTCTAAATACATCAAATGAATACAGTATATCTGTCCCTCACAATGAGGGATAAAAAACAAGCACGAAGAATACACCTCTAACACCGCTTTAAGACAAAAAGACACCGTGGATTGCATCACATTTCACCTGTTTTGATAAATGGTACAAGGCACTCGCTAGCCTGCAAACCAAAGGATTTTCCCTCTGCAACTTTTCACAGGATTTGGGGAAACAGACAAAGGCAACAAGACTGTCAATAAATATAGCCCAAAATTAAGTAACCAATTACTTGGCATAACAAATACACACTCTGGAGCACTAGAAGAATATGTTAAATCTCTGGATGAGAGAAAGAGAAGACTGCCTCCAAAATATACCTAACTTTGTTTCAAAGTCAAAAGTATTCAATTAAGAATTCATCCCAGTGAAATGTCCCACCAGCGCCCATGCACGTTACAAGTTTGGGGAGCATTTTATAACTGCACTTTAATCTTCTGCCTACAGCGAATGTCTTCTGGTAAAGGTTTGGCAGGTGATGATCATTTTCGTAGAAAAATCTTCAACCAGAGAACCACCAAACCTCCCCACCTGAGAAAGCTTAGAAAGGCCCATTACGCTACAGTCTCTAGGCTCCCAGAACCCCAAACGTCCAAGAGTAGGGAGACTCATCCAGGGAACACACTTGTAATGCCCCGCCTCGGAAGTGGAAATGGCAGGTGTAAGCTGCCCATCAGCGGGGTCCTGTACACAGGGCAGAAGTGTCCGCAGGAAACGCGGCGCCACCGACCCCCGCCCGAGACGAACCAAGGCCAGCCTCTTCCTCTGATTCCGGCCCGGGCCTGCCCCCCGGGAGTTCACAACCCAGCAAACGCAGGTCCTACCTGAGCTCTGCCCCCAGCTACAGGGCTGTGGGGGGAGGCGGGAGGAGGCGTGGCCTTCCAGCTCGCCAGCCGAACTCCCTCGTGCGGTTGTTACGACTTTCCCTCTCCGGATCCGCGCCCCGAACAAGTTCCAGTTGCACTTCCGGGGTCCGCAGGAGATTGAAACGTCATTGCGCACACGTCGGCGGCGGCCGCGACAAGCCGGAAGGAGGCGGGGCGTGGTCGCTGGGTCGGTTCTTGTGGCGGTAGGTGGGCTGGGAGAGAAAGGCACGCGGGAGGGAGGGATTGTCCTGTTATGTCCCTGTGGGCTCTCTTCGCCTTTCCTTCGCTCTTTCTTCTGGAGTAATGGACACCCCTTCCTGGGTTACTTCAGAGTATGGGGCCACCGTGAAGCCTCGTTCTCCAAGCGTAGTTTAAAAACAGTTGGGAGAGTGCCCATGCCACTAATTGCCCACTCTCCCACACATGGTTTATCCCGCTTCACCTGGTCCCTTCAACTCCAGAAAAGACAGGGAATGGAAAAGTCTAGATTTAGAAGATTAAATTTACCTGTAAATTATGACTTACGTGAAGTAGGTACTCATTTTCTTTATCTACTGACTGCTAATAGGATAGATTGGAAACAGCTGTGTAAAGCTAGGATCACATCGCTAACAGTGGGTTGGATCTAAACTCAGCCTTTACGGTAAAAATCCCTGAGAGTAAAAATTACTCATGAAAATACTGTAAGTGGCCCACAAAGTGCAGGATATGTGATGTTAAGCATAAACTCTAGGTCTTTAATTCTTAGGCACACTTGAATGTGAGACCTCTTAGCTAGTTTATATGTTTTCATAAAAAGGGAGTTTGTAGATATCTGGGCATTTAAACAATCCTGATAAATCCAAGGGGCAACACTTAGTTTTCATCTTGCTTAACCATTCACCAGCATTTGACACAGTTCATCACATCCTCCTTTTCGAAACTTGAAACGCTTTCTTCATTTGACTTTTGTGAACTCACAGAGCTCTTTTGATTCTTCTTTGCTAGACTCTGCCTCATTTCTTAGTGTGTCCCAGCTCTCTTCCCCTCTTTAGCCACCTTTATTTCCCGGGTAATCTCATTCTTTCCTTCACTGTCTTTATATAGCATCACTATGCTGATGGCTTCCAAATAGCCATTTCCAGCCATGATTTCTTTGATTTCTATACTAACATATCTAACTTCTTAGTCAACATATCTTCTAGGATATTTAACATGCATTTCAAACTATTTTCTGTTTCCAAAACCTGTTTCACTCTTCCTAGTGTATATCTTTACATCTCAGCAAATGGCATATTGACTCTTAGAATTGTTCAGTTCATAGTTTGATTCTTCTTTCTCTCAAGTTTCACATCCAGTCAGTCCCTCAGCAAAATCTATCGGCTCTTTTCAAAAGGTATTCTAAATCTAACCAATTCTTACCACCTCTACAACTACTATGCTACTCCTCACTGGATGCTCTAATTGTTTCTTAATTGTTCTACATGCTTCTGTTCTTACTTTTCTACAACCTAGTCTCCACTTGTAATAGGTGAATTGCCAGAAGCTCTCTGTGGACTACTTTAGGCATTAAAACTCATGGACTAATTTGAGAATTAAAACTCCAAGTGGTTCCATTGCTTGGGGGGGGGGGGGCACACTTTTGTGACTGCTACCTACAAGAGACCTACCAGCTTCTCACTTTGAAAATCAGATAAAAATTCTCTTTTGACAGTAGGAGAGGAAAAGTGAGCATTTTCAAATATACCCAGAGCTCTCTATTTTCCTTAATAAAATCTGCCTTTAAGGGAAACTGTTTTACCAGAGCCTAACCAACTGGGGGGTTACCAACCTAGTGAAATGAAAATACTCAACTCCAGACCACTCTAGCCTTTGAAGTGGAAGGAAAGTGGACAACATGCAGAAACAGAAGGGGACAGTAAGCAGAGAGATGAAAACATTAAGAAGGAATCAACAGGACATGCTGGAAATCCAAAACACAGGAACTGAAATGAAAAACACTTTTGGTAGGCACATAAGTAGACTGGACACAACCAGGGAAAGAATCTAGATTAAGGATATGTCAATAGAAACTTCCAAAACTGAAAAGAAAAAAGAATGAAGAAGATGAAACAGAATATCCAAGAAAAGTGGGGAAATTACAAAAAGTTTAGCATATGCATAATGGGAATGCTAGAAGGAGAAGAGAGAAAAGGAACAAAGGAACTATTTGAAGTAAGGACAGAATTTTCCAAAATTAATGACATTAAAACCCACAGATCCAGGAAGCTTAGAGGATTCTAAACTGGATAAATACTAAAAAATTACACTTGGGCATATATAATCAAACAGCAGAAAATGAAAGTCTATGAGAAAATCTTGAAAGAGGTCAGAGGGGAGAAAACAACCAATGTTGCCTACAGAGAAAAAATAAGATATGAATTACATTGAACTTTTCTTCAGAAACTATGCAAAAAGAAAATGGGATGATATATTTAAAGTCTTGAAGAACTAGAATTTGATATCCAGTGAAATTATCCTTAGAAAATAGAGGAAAAATAAAGACTTTCTCAGACAAACAAAAATTGAGGGAAATTGTCACCAGTGGACTTGCCCTGCAAGAAATGTTAAAAGAAGTTCTTCAAAGAGATAGAAATGTCATACATTAGAAATTTGGATCTACATGAAGAAAGAGTTTTTGAGAAGGAATAAATGAAGGTAAAATATTTTTTAAACTTTTCTTAATTGATGTAACAGATAACATTGTTCAAAATAATATCAACATTGTGTTCTTTGATTATAGCTTTTGGGTAAGTGAAATGAATGACAGCAGTGTTATAAAGGACAGGAGGGAGAAATTGAAAATACTTTGTACTTTAACTACCCATGAAGCATTATAGTGTTATTTGAAAGTGGACTTAGGTAAGTTGTAAATGTATATTGCAAATTCTAAGGCAACCATTTTAGAACATCCAAAAACAAAAGTTTTAATTGGTATCTCAAGAGAGGATGGAAACTAGAATCATATAAAATGTTCAGTTAAAATCAGAGAAGGCAGAAAAAGTGTGGAAGACCAAAAAAAAAGAAGAAAGAATGAATGAAGAGAAGCAATGAATAGAAAACATTTAAAGTGATTTAGATCATATTGGATTTTTAAATAACTAAGATTGAGACATTCCAAAATTATCCTAATGTAAACAGAAAAGCCATAATGCATGCCTAGCTTATAATCTAGGGGTAGGGAAAAACATCTGACAAAGAAGGTTTAGATTGTAGTATTACAAGAAAAATTTGGATTTCTGCTTATTTCCCCCACCCCCAAGCACCACATATTCAATATATGTCATACTGTGACATATATATGTGTGTGTATGTATAGATATATATATATAAATAAGAGAAACTATGAATTTTAAAACATGTCAAATAATTATGTAAAAATCATGTTTTCGAGCTTGAAATGGTACTTCCTTTTTGGAATATTAGGACTGAGTAATTCTTCAATCTCTTCTTGGTACTTTTATGAACTTTCCCTTCCAGTTTATATCTCAATTCTGAACTCTCTTATTCCTAGTTCTCCACAATTACTTCTTTAAGCACAAAATTTACTCTTAACTCTTCTTCATTCTAATCCTCTTATACACTGATATCTGTATTCTGGGCAACCTGATTATTCCCAAATACCCTCAGAAACTTATTCCACCTCCCAATATTCACTGGAACTTGATATATTTAATGTTGAATATGGTCAGTGGGCTTTTAAGATATATTCCCTCATCCTTATAATGAGCTTTCTTTCTTACACACACACACACACACACACACACACACACACACACACACACACACACACTACATTCCTGTAGTAAATCTGAGCTGTGAGTACAACTATATGATGAGTTGTGTGAGTTCTCCTAAGAGAGAGAGAAAAGAAAAGTAATAGAGACTGATCCCAAGCTAATTCATTGTTGGAATCATTAGGACTTAAAGAGCTATAAGTATATAACTATACTTAATGACTTAAAGGAAAAGAATACTCACATTGAATGAAAATACAGGAATTCTCAGCAGAGACATAAAATTTATAATAAAGAACCAAATGGAAATTCTATTACAAAACAACAAAATATACGAAATTTTTAAAAATTCACTTGATGGGCTTAACAGAAGAATGGAGATTGTGAAGACAGAGTCAGTGAACTTGGTCATACATAACACAAAAATAGCATACCTATGCACAAGAAAGTCAAACTTCTGTGAACCAACAATAAAGAGAAAATCTTGAAAGCTGCAGGAATAAAATGACACATTCATATAAGAGAACACTGATCCAAATGATCAGAACTTGGGTCTTCTCATCAGAAACAGTGGAAGCCAGAAGAGAGTAGATCATTTTTGAAGTGCTGAAAGAAAAAGACAGTCAATCCAGAATTCTGTATCTAGTGAAATATCCTTCAAGAGTGGTGAAATAAAAAGTTTTAGGTAAAAGACTTTATCACAAGCAGATCTGCACTACAAGAAATGCTAAAGGAAGGGAAATAAAATCAAATGGCAATTCAAATCTTCAGGAAGAAAGAGCATCAAAAGTAGCAAATATCTCAGTAAATATATGTTTTACCTCTTAATTTCACTAAAATACATATAACTGTTTAAAACAAAAATTATAACATTGTCTAGTAAGGCTTATTATATCTTTTGATATAGTACATATGAAAGTTAGCTATACCATAAAGGGCAGGGTGGGGTAAGTAGTGAATGTATATTTATACTCTATAGAAAGTTAAGGATATACGTTTTAATACTTAGAATAACCACTAAAAGAAATGCAAAGAAATGTAAAAAGCCAATAGATAAATTAAAATATATAAGAATATTCATAGCAGTTTATTTACAATAGCCCCAAACTATAAATAATCCAGGTGTCCATCAGACAGTAGCATAAACAAATTTTTGTATATTTATGCAACAGACTACTAAACAATGGAAAGGAACAAGCCACTAATACCTGGAACAACATGAATGAACCTCAAAACATTAAGCTGAGTGAAAGAAGCCTTGCATGCAAAAAAGGTATGCTGGTTATAATTTCATTTATATGAAATTCTAGAAGAGGCAAAACTAATCAATGGTGGAAAAACTAGATCAAAAACACTAAGTTTGGGAGATACCTGGCTTGTTCAAACAGTTCTAAGGAGGCCAAAGTGGCTGGAAAGAAGAAAACAAAGAAGAGTAGTAGAAGAGGAAAGAGGGATGTGTGAATGAGGGATCATGGAGGCTATTGTTAAGACTTTTTACTCTGAATGAAAAGGGGAGTCACTGTAAATAGAGGAGAGACACTATCTGATTTTAAAAGGGTCTCTATGGCTGCTTTAAGAATTGACTGTAAGGGGTCAGTATAGAACTAGGCAGACAATTTGTGAGGCTATTTTGTTCATCTAGATGAACAGTGATGGTGACTTGGACTCAATAAGTTTTAGCTCTTAATGTTATTTAAATTCAAGATAGGTTTAACGTCATTGAATTTTTAAAAATATTCAGATATATTTAATTTTCAAGAAATATTTCTTATTTTCTGATTGCTTATTTTACATAGTAGAATGTTCTTTTATGTTTACAATATCATCTGAAAATTCTTTTCTTCTGTTTCCTCAACCATCTCTCTTTCCTCTAAGGTTGGTTATTCTGCTTATTGTCATCCTTGTCTTTGATTGATTTTCTGCGAATATCTGGTGATCCCTGATTTTCTGTTTAGGTCTTTGTAAAATGGGTTATGTTGATTACTTTAGAGGTAACTAGAATGTTTTTCCTTCCAATATTTTATCATGAATATATACAAACATAAAGAAAGTTAAAATAATAGTACAGTGGACATGTGTCCCCACTACCTAAACTCTCCTGTTAGCATTTTATTATACTGTACTAGCTTTGTCATATAACTGTTCACATATTCATCTTCTATTGAGCCATTGATTTATATGTTTTTTTTAAAAAAAAGCATTTCAAAGTAAATCATGGCATTAATTTTTCCTGTAGTTGTGTAAGTGGAGGTTTTCTAAACAGGAAGGAAAAATGAGGCTCTGAGTCAGTAGATAGGGCTTTTCCTAGTCACAATTACCTTAAGGATATAGGGGTGGAAAATAGAAAGGTAAGCTGAAGTCTCTCACAGTTATTAAACTAAGAAGGGTTTTATCCTTGTGGAAGAGAATTTCCCTCCTGGTCTGTCTTTCTGTCTCCCTCCCCCCAACCCCCAGTCAATTTTGTACCTTTTTCAGAGGAACAGTGTAACCTCGAGCTTTGCTATGTGATATTTTTCTCCTATATCATTTATTTGTTTAGATGTTAAGATTTAGCTGTTTGTGATTTTTAAAAACCAAATAACAGCAGTTTAAGCAAGATAGAAGTTTATTTCTCACACACATAAGTGTGGGTACCCCAGGACTAGTTTTCCAATCATCAGTGAACCAGGTTTCTACATTTTTGTGGTTCTGTCGAGCTCAGTATGTGCCATCTACAGCCGATGAAAGTGGCTGCTCTAACTCTGGACATTATGCCCACCTTCCAGCCAGAAGGAAGAGTCCTTTAAGAATTTCCCAGCCAGAAGTTGCTCACAACATTTTTGTTTATATCTTATATGTCAGTACTTAGACATATAGTCACACATAACTACTAATAACAGATTTAAATTATAATGGAGTAATCACAGTTTGGGCACACAAAATGGAGTCAGGTGGCCATTGAGGATATGGTCTCTGGTCTCTGCATCACTGAGAACTTGAACTTTCTTTGAAATGTTCCAGGCCCAAGGACACCACCAGCATATTCAGAACAACACTTGCCAGCTGCAACCTTATCGTCTCAAGGTCTCCCTTTGAAACTGTGCAACCATTTCAGACCCCAACCAATCCATGCTTACCAAGCACCCTCACTTCTTGCCAGCTCTAATCATAATTCTTGAAAAACAACTCATATAATTAACTGTGGCCTTGCAACTTTTTGCCTTTATAAGCCTCTCTGATTTTGTAGTCTGGTAGAACACAATTCAAGTGTTTGTTGAATCTGTGTTTCCCAGGCTGCAGTCTTTATTTCAGTCAGGTCTCCATTTCTGAAACTTTTAACACTACCTGCTATTAAGTACTAGGAAATGTTATGTTGATTCAAGGTGACCATGTGCTTCACAGGACAAAAGGGAGAATGGATGTTGCAGGTACAGCTAGCAGTCTTTGTTTTAGACCTCAACATCCATATTATTTCCAGGAAGACATTTCCCAGGCAGATCACTCACTTTCTCTAGGAAGCCATTCTCAGCATGTTAGCCTGAGGCAAAAGATTCCAGCCAAACTGTATCAGAGCCCAAGTTAGTTGTGTCTGTTCAGCTGACCTGTCTTGAACTGGTGCTTCCCTCAGTGATTTTCAAAGTGCTATGGAATTACTTTAGGGATATTATAAGAAAGCAGATAGATACTGTCTAAATAACCTTCTTAACCTTCATATCTCTTTTATATTTTAGGTTTCCTGGAATAAGAATTCATCGGAAGAAACTCTGTGGAAGTTTGAAAGCCGTTATCAGTATTCTCTGCCGATAGCAAAGGCTCTCTAGTCGGCAACTATCAGAGCAAATTCTGTCTCTCCACTCTGTGGTCCTAGGCCCACTGTAGCCACCAGGGAACAGTTCAGCTGAAATGAGCAATCAACTCCATTCCTGTTGTTATTCTTAAAACTTCCTGGCACAGCATCAGATACCTGCATGAAGGAAAAGCTTCTTCAGCCTTCCCTCTCTATTTGGCTTCCAGGTAACCAATTCAGCTTATAGATTTTATTGCCTAAGGTGAAACATCCTGAGCCTGTGTACCTCTTAACTGTACCAATGCTTACCAGGTTAGAGTTAAAAACAGTATACAGCACAACACAATTCATATGTGCAGTAACTTTATTTTCTATACATGATCTCATCTTGTTCTATAGCTCTTAATTTTGCTAAGGTAAATTTTACCAGGTAAAGTTAACCTTTTCCAATTAAAATTTTTTCTCTGCTATATGTTTACTCAATCCAATGAATAAACTTTCCATCAGGAATATAAATCATTTGACATTTGGCCCCCTTTCTACCTCTTAATTCTTGAGATAGTGTTGGGTATAGGGGAAACTTATGTGTCCTTATGGATGTGGGACAAGAAGCCTCTGTGCCTGTGCTGGGTTCTTGTTAGAACCCAAAAGACATTGAGGTTAAAAAAAAAAGTCATTGAGGTGACTTTTCTCCTCTCCTGTTACTGGGAATCCTACAGTAGGGTACATTGAGGTATGGGCTGGTCTGTCTCATCTGGTATTTTGGCCATTATCTTAGTGTTCCTCACTACTCTCCAGCAGCATGGCCATTTGCCTCTAGTTATGAGGGACCTTCAATCTGTGGTCTTTGTCTCATGACACCAATCCTGGGACTAAAACACTCATTGATGGAATGTTTCCAACAATACATCTCAATTGTATTCAAGGTGCATTATGGTTCTTAGATTAATTCTTTAAGAATATTAAATATTGCCCACTACTACTCATACCAAACAGTGTCAGCAAAAGATTGTAAATTCCAAGCATGAGAGAATTTGTTTGCCAAAATAGAGAACTTATATTCTTATAGACATACACACACAAAAAAATCATGGCCTTTTACCTTAACATCATACACAAAAAGTTCAAAATGGGTCATAGACCTAAATATAAATGGTAAAGTAATAAAGCTTCTAGGAGAAAACAGGAGAATAACTTCATGTTCTTGGGAAAGGCAAAAATTTCGTAAACAGGGTAGAAAAAAAAAATGAACCATAAAAGAAAAGATTGGTGGGCTTCCCTGGTGGCGCAGTGGTTGAGAGTCCGCCTGCCGATGCAGGAGACACAGGTTTGTGCCCCGGTCCAAGAAGGTCCCACATGCCGTGGAGCGGCTGGGCCCGTGAGCCATGGCCGCTGAGCCTGCACGTCCAGAGCCTGTGCTCCGCAATGGGAGAGGCCACAACAGTGAGAGGCCCGCGTACCGCAAAAAAAAAAAAAAAGAAAATAAAAGATTGGTAAGTTGGACCACACAAAAAAATTGTCTTTCCTATTGTGGAAACACTGCCTTATGTGCAGGGCAAAGGTGATCCGGGCTCCAATATTTTCAATGCACCACACCTAAGATAGAGCCTCCATTCCATTAGTTGAGGGGGGGGGGCGTGCTGAAGGAGTCCTCACCTCTTGTTTCACTTGCCAAGGACTCAGCCTCTGCACTAGGTAGTTGACGATGGGATGAAAAACGTTGAATGTTGCTCCTCACACATGTAGAAGGTTCTCAGATTGGGAATTTGGGAGAGAGGGAACCCCATGTTATTGGCTGCAGCTCTCCAGAATGGAGTCTCTGCCTTGCTTGGAGCAGAGAGGGAGAGAGCAGTGTTAGTTTAAATACCACACACTCTAGCCCTTTTTTTACCAAATTTTCATAGATTTTCTGGAATAGTTGTTTCTTGATGCGCTCTTTGCCTTTTGAACCATTTTCAGAGCCTTTAAATGGTGTTTGTTTGTTCATTTGTTCTTTTAACTTTTCATTTCGGGAGCAGGTCAGTAGACTTTTTTACACTGTCATGCTGGAAGTCAGTACAGGGGGGCAATTTTGAACATATAGATTCTCAATTCATTTCTAATCTATTTATTTTACTTTTGAGCCCATCTTTGATTCTCTATTTTCTATTTGTTATATTTCATTTATTAGTACTATGTAGTTGGGTTAAAGATGATGTGTTAAAGCTTGGACTCTTCTGTGCATTTTTTTTCATTGATGTGTAATTGACATATAACATCATTAGTTTCAAGTGTACAATATAATGATTTAATTTTTGTATATACACACAGTGGAAAATTCACATATAACTTTATAGCTCACCCTCAGTATTCTTGATACCTAGCCGCAAATCATGTAGTGCTGTATTTACTATTGAAAAAAGTTAGTTTATAAGTGGGCTCATCTAGTTCAAACACATGTGCAAGGGTCAACTGTCTTGTTAAATCAACACAATAAGCCTAGTTATATCCTTCATACATAGTTACAATTTTTTTTCCTCCTGTTAAGAACTATTAAGATCTACTATCTTAGCAACTTTCAAATATACAATACAGAATTATTAACAATAGTCATCATGTTGTACAGTAACTACATGCCCGTGACTCTTTAATTTTATAAGTGGAATACATTTATTTTTCTGTCAGGATGTGGAGACTTTGGGAATTCCCTGGCAGTCCAGTGGTTAGGACTCTATGCTTTCCCTGCAGGGGGCACGGGTTTGATCCCTGGTTGGGAAACTAAGATAGCGCAAGCTGCACAGCACAGCCAAAAAAAAACGATGTAGAGATTTTATTTTTGTTACTTGTGTGCATACAAGTGTTCCTTTTATTTAAAAAATATTTTTATTGAAGTTAAGTTGATATATTAGTTTCAGGTGTGCAGCTTATTGTTTCAGTATTTTTATAGATTAATAAAACTTATTACAAAATAATAGCTACTATTCCCTGTGCCATACAATATATCCTTGTTGCTTAACTACTTTATACATAATGGTTTATATCTCTTATTCCATAACTCCATCTTGCTCCTCCCCCTTTCCTCTCCCCACTGATAACCCCTAGTTTGTTTTCTGTATCTGTCTGTTTCTGTTTTGCTATATACATTCATTTATTTTATTTTTTAGATTCCACATATAAGCAATATCATATATAGTATTTCTCTTTCTCTGTCTGACTTATTTTACTAAATATAATATTCTGTAGTTCCATGCAGGCTGCTGCAAATGACAGAATTTCATCCTTTTTTATGGCTGAGTAATATTCAATTGTATATATTGATGGACACTTTGAGTTGCTTCCATATCTTGGCTATTATAAATAGTGCTTTGATGAACATTGGAGTGCATGTATCTTTTCAGATTAGCGTTTTCATTTTTTTCTGGATATATGCCCAGGAGTGGAATTGCTGGATCATATGGTAGTCCTATTTTTAGTTTTTTGAGGAACTTCCACACTGTTTTCCATAGTGGCTGCACCAATTTACATTCCCACCAACATTGTAGCAAGGTTCCCTTTACTTCCTTATCAACATTTGTTATTTGTAGACTTTTTGATGATGGCCATTCTAATAGTTGTGAGGTGATATCTCATTGTGGTTTTGATTTGTATTTCTTTAATAGTTAGTGATTTGGGGCATATTTTTATGTGCCTGTTAGCCATCCGTGTGTCTTCTTTAGAAAAAAATGTCTATTCAGGTCTTTCACCCATTGTTTTTTTTTGATTGTGTTGTTGTTTGTTTGATATTGAATTGAATTATCTGTTTATATATTTTGGGTATTAACCATTGTTGGTCATATCATTTGCAAATATTTTCTCCCATTCAGTAGGTTGTCTTTTCATTTCATTTTCTTTTTGCAGTGTTTCTCAATGTGTTTCCTAAAAAGCTTTTTAAGTTTAATTAGGTCCCATTTGTTTAGTTTTGCTTTTATTTCTTTTGCCTTAGGAGACAGAAAAGTATTGCTACAATTTATATCAAAGAGTTTTCTGCCTATCTTTTCTTCTAGGAGTATTTTTTTTTTCTTTTGGTTTCAGGTCTTACATTTAGGTTTTTAAATGCATTTTAAGTTTACTTTTGTATATGGTGTGAGGAAATGTTCTAATCTAATTTGTCTACATGTAGCTGTCCAGTTTTTCCAGCACCACTTATTGAAGAGACTGTCTTTCCTCCATTGTATATTCTTGCCTCTTTTGTCATGGATTAATTGACCATAGGTATGTGGATTTATTTCTGTGCTCTCTATTCTGTTCCATTGATCTATGTTTTTGTTTTTGTGACAGTACCATGCTATTTTGATTACTTTAGTTTTATAATGTAGTCTGAAGTCAGGGAGGGTGATATCTCCAGTTTTGTTCTTTTTCTCAAGATTGCTTTGGCAATTCAGTGTCTTTTTTAGTTTCATATGAATATTAGGATTATTTACTCTAGTTCTGTGAAAAATGTCATGGGTGTTTTGATAGGGATTGCATTAAATCTGTAGAGTGCTTTGAGTAGTTTGGCCCTTTTAACAATATTAATCCTTCCAATCCCAGAGCATGGGATATCTTTCCATTTCTTTGTATCATCTTCAATTTTCTTCATCCATGTTTTATACTTTTCAGAGTATAGGCCTTTCACCTCCTTGGTCAAATTTATTTCTAGGTATTTTATTCTTTTTGATGCAGTTTTAAATGGAATTTTCTTTAACTTTTTCTTTCTGATAGTGTATTATTAGTGTATAGAAAAGCAACATATTTCTGTATATTAATCTTGTATCCACCAACCTTACCTACTTCACTTATTAGTTCTAATAATTTTTTGGAGGAGACTTTAAGGTTTCCTATATCACACCATCTGCAAATAGTGACAGTTTTACTTCTTCCCTTCTGATTTGGATGTCCTTTATTTCTTATTCTTATCTGATTGTGGTGGCTAGGTTTTCCAAGACTGTGTTAAATAGAAGTGGTGAGAGTGGGCTTCCTTGTCTTGTTCCTGAATTTAGCGGAAAGGCTTTCAGCTTTTCACCATTGAGTATAATATTAGCTATAGGTTTGTCATAATATGTTGAGATTTTTTCCCTCTATACCAACTTTGATGAGAGTTTTTTTTTTTTTTCGTTTTTTTTTTATTAATTTATTTATTTTTGGCTGTGTTGGGTCTTCGTTTCTGTGAGAGGGCTTTCTCTAATTGTCGCAAGCAGGGGCCACTCTTCATCGCGGTGCGCGGGCCTCTCACTGTCATGGCCTCTCTTGTTGCGGAGCACAGGCTCCAGACGCGCAGGCTCAGTAGTTGTGGCTCACGGGCCTAGTTGCTCCGTGGCATGTGGGATCTTCCCAGACCAGGGCTCGAACCCGTGTCCCCTGCATTAGCAGGCAGATTCTCAACCACTGCGCCACCAGGGAAGCCCTTGATGAGAGTTTTGATCATGAACGAATGTTGAATATTGTGAGATGCTTTTTCTGCATCTATTGAGATGATCATGTAATTTTTTATCCTTCCTTTTTTTAATGTGGTGTATCACATTTATTGATTTGTGAATATTGAACCATCCTTGCATCCCTGGAATAAATCTAACTTGACAATAGTGGATCATCCTTTTTATGTGTTACTGGATTTGGTTTGCTAATATTTTGTTGAGGGTTTTGGTATCGGTATTCATCAAAGATATTGGCCTGTAATTTTCTTTTTTGGTAGTGTATTTGTCTGGTTTTGGAATCAGGTTAATGCTGGTCTTGTAGAATGAATTTGGGAGTATTCTGTCCCCATCAATTTTTTGGACTAGTTTGAGGAAGATAAGTATTATCTCTTCTTTGTATGTCTTGTAAAATTCCCCTGTAAAGCTATCTGGTCCTGGACTTTTGTTTGTTGGGAGATTTTTAAATTACAAATTCAAGTTCACTCCTAATGATCAGTCTGTTCAAATTGTTTATTTATTCCTGACTCAGTCTTGGCAAGATGTATGTTTCTAGAAATTTGTCCATTTCTTCCAGGTTGTCCAACTTGCTGGCATATAACTGTTGATAGTATTCTCTTAGAATTCTTTTGTATCTCTGTGGTATCAGTTGTTATTTCTCCTCTTTCCTCTCTTATTATGTTTATTTGGGTCCTTTCTACTTATTGGTGAACCTAGCTAAAGCTTTATCTATTTTGTTTATTTTTTCAAAACACTAGCTCTTGGTTTAACTGATCTTTTCTAATTTTTTTTGTGGGGGTGGGTGGGTGTCTGTCCTCTATTTTATTTCTTTCCTCTCTGATATTTATTTATATCCTTCAGCTGACTTTAGGCTTTGTTCTTCTTTTTCTAATTCCTTTATATGGTAGCTTAGGTTGTTTATTTGAGTTGTTTCTTAAGGTAGGCCTGTATTGCTATAAACTTCCCCCTTAGAAGTGCTTTTGCCACATCCCATAGATTTTGGAGAGTTATATTTCCATTTTCATTTGTCTCGAGGTATTTTCTGATTTCCTTTTTGATATGTTCATTGACCTATTGGTTTTTTTGTGTGTGTGTGTGTAGTATGTGGGCCTCTCACTGTTGTGGCCTCTCCTGTTGCGGAGTACAGGCTCCGGACGCACAGGCTCAGCAGCCATAGCTCACGGGCCTAGCCACTCCACGGCATGTGGGATCTTCCTGGTCCGGTCACAAACCCGTGTCCCCTGCATCAGCAGGCAGACTCTCAACCACTGTGCCACCAGGGAAGCCCGACCTATTGGTTTTTTAGTAGCATGTTATTTAATCTCCACGTGTTTGTTCTTTTCCCATTTTTCATTCTGTAATTGATTTCTAGTTTCATATTGTTGTGGTTGGAAAAAAATAATTGATACAATTTCTGTCTTTTTAAATTTGTTGAGACTTGTTTTGTGGCCTAGCATGTGATCCATCCAGAAGAATGTTCCATGGGCAGTTGAAAAGAATCTATATTGTGCTGTTTTTTAATGTAATGTCCTATAGATAGCTACTAAGTACAACTGGTCTATTATGTCATTTAAGAGCACTGTTGCCTTATTGATTTTTGGTCTGGATGATCTGTCCATTGATAAAAATGGGGTGTTAAAATCCTCTACTATTATATTATTGTTGATTTCTCCCTTATGTCTGTTAGTATCTGCTCTATGTATTTAGCTGCTCCTGTGTTGGGTGCATATATGTTAATGAGAACAATATCATCTTTTATTAATCCCTTTATCACTATGTAATGCCATTCTTTGTCTTTGTTATAGGCTTTGTTTTAAAGTCTATTTTGTCTGATATGAGTATTGCTACCCCTGCTTTCTTGTCATTTCCATTTTCATGCAATATCTGTCTATCCCCTCACTTTTAGTCTGTGCCTTTAGCTCAGAATTGAGTCTTATAGGCAGCATATAGATGGGTCTTGGTTTTCATCCAATCAGCCACCTTATGTCTTTTCACTAGAGCATTTAGTCCATTGACATTTAGATAAATTATTGATAGGTTCGTACTTTGCCATTTTATTACTTGTTTTCTAGTTGTGTTTGTAGTTATTCTCTGTTCATTTCTTCTACTTTTTGTTTCTTCCCTTGTGGTTTGATGATTTTTTTAGTAATATGCTTGTGCTCCTTTCTTTTTATTTTTATGTATCTATTGTAGGTTTTTGATTTGTGGTTATCATGGGGTTTATGTATATTGACCTATAAGTGTATCTGCATGTTTTAAACTGGTAGTCATTTAAGTTCAAAAACATTCTAAAACATCTACATTTTGTACTCCCCTCCACCACTTTTTCTGGGGTTTTTTGGGTTTTTTTTTCTGTGGTATGCGGGCCTCTCACTGCTGTAGCCTCTCCCATCATGGAGCACAGGCTCCGGATGCGCAGGCCCAGTGGCCATGGCCCATCGGCCCAGCCACTCTGTGGCATGTGGAATCCTCCCGGACCAGGGCACAAACCCGTGTCCCCTGAATCAGCAGGCGGACCCCCAACCACTGTGCCACCAGGAAGTCCCACTTTTTGTATTTTTGATGTCATGTTTTACATCTTCATGTTTATCCCTTAACTTTTCATTGTAGTTATAGTTGTTTCTACATTTCTTTTCTCTTTTAATCTTCACACATATTTAAGTATTAAATAAATTAAAGTAAAAGCTTATTTAAGTAGTTGATCCTCAGTTCTTTGTATTTGCCTTTCCTTGTGGGATTTTCCATTTTCTATGGATTCTTCTTTCCCACGTAGAGAAGACCCTTTAACATTTTTTTAGCGTGGGTTTAGTATTCATGAACTGTTTTAGTTTTTTCTTATTTGAGAATTATTTATCTTTCCTTTGATTCTAAATGATAATGTTGCTGAGGAGAGTATACTAGTTTGCACATTTTTCTCTTTCAACACTTTGGATATATCATGCCACTCCTTCTGTCCTGCTGATTTCTTAGATTGGCTGCTAGCCTTATGGAGATACCCTTGTATATGACTCTGTTGTATTTCTGTGGAAAATGCCATTGGAATTTTGATAGGGATTGTATTCAATCTGTAGATTACATTGGGTAGTATGGAATTTTTTTTTCTGCCTTCAAGTAATATTATATGTCACATATAGTATAGACCTTACAACAGTATACTTTATTTCCCTTCTTCCAACCTTTGTGCTATTCATGTTATATATCTTATTTCTTCATATGTTGAAAATGTTATAATACATTGTTATCACTTTTGCTTTAAATCATTCATTATCTTAAAAAAAGATATTAAAACTAAGAAACATCATCTTTTATATTTATCTATATATTTACATATTTGCTGCCTTCGTTCATTTGTGTAGATACATTTTTTTTTTAACATCTTTATTGGAGTATACTTGCTTTACAATGCTGTGTTAGTTTCTGCTGTGTAACAAAGTGAATCAGGTATATGTATACATATATCCCCATATCCCCTCCCTCTTGCATCTCCCTCCCACCCTCTGTATCCCACCCCTCTAGGTGGTCAGAAAGCACCGAGCTGATCTCCCTGTGCTGTGCAACTGCTTCCCACTAGCTATCTACCTTACGTTTGGTAGTGTATATATGTCCATGCCTCTCTCTCGCTTTGTCACAGCCTACCCTTCCCCCTCCCCATATCCTCAAGTCCATTCTCTACTAGGTCTGTGTCTTTATTCCTGTCTTACCCCTAGGTTCTTCATGACATTTTTTTTTCTTAAATTCCATATATAGGTGTTAGCGTACGGTATTTGTCTCTCTCTTTCTGACTTACTTCACTCTGTATGACATACTCTAGGTCCATCCACCTCATTACAAATGGCTCAATTTCGTTTCTTTTTATGGCTGAGTAATATTCCATTGTATATATGTGCCACATCTTCTCTGTCCATTCATCCGATGATGGACACTTAGGTTGTTTCCATCTGAGGGCTATTGTAAATAGAGCTGCAGTGAACATTTTGGTACATAACTCTTTTTGAATTATAGTTTTCTCAGGGTATATGCCCAGTAGTGGGATTGCTGGGTCATATGGTAGTTTTATTTGTAGTTTTTTAAGGAACTTCCATACTGTTCTCCACAGTGGCTGTATCAATTTATATTCCCCCCAACAGTGCAAGAGGGTTTCCTTTTCTCCACACCCTCTCCAGCATTTATTGTTTCTAGATTTTTTGATGATGGCCATTCTGACCGGTGTGAGATGATATCTCATTGTAGTTTTGATTTTCATTTCTCTAATGATTAGTGATTTTGAGCATTCTTTCATGTGTTTGTTGGCAGTCTGTATATCTTCTTTGGAGAAATGTCTATTTAGGTCTTCTGCCCATTTTTGGATTGGGTTGTTTGTTTTTTGTTATTAAGCTGCATGAGCTGCTTATAAATTTTGGAGATTAATCCTTTGTCAGTTGCTTGATTTGCAAATATTTTCTCCCATTCTGAGGGTTGTCTTTTGGTCTTGTTTATGGTTTCCTTTGCTATGCAAAACCTTGGAAGTTTCATTAGGTCCCATTTGTTTATTTTTGTTTTTATTTCCATTTCTCTAGGAGGTGGGTCAAAAAGGATCTTGCTGTGATTTATGTCATAGAGTGGCCTGCCTATGCTTTCCTCTAGAAGTTTGATAGTTTCTGGCCTTACATTTAGGTCTTTAATCCATTTTGAGCTTATTTTTGTGTATGGTGTTAGGGAGTGATCTAATCTCATACTTTTACATGTACCTGTCCAGTTTTTCCAGCACCACTTATTGAAGAGGCTGTCCTTTCTCCACTGTACATTCCTGCCTCCTTTATCAAAGATAAGGTGACCATATGTGCGTGGGTTTATCTCTGGGCTTTCTATCCTGTTCCATTGATCTATCTTTCTGTTTTTGTGCCAGTACCATAGTTTCTTGATTACTGTAGCTTTGTAGTATAGTCTGAAGTCAGGGAGCCTGATTCCTCCAGCTCCGTATTTCATTCTCAAGATTGCTTTGGCTATTCGGGGTCTTTTGTGTTTCCATAAAAATTGTGAAATTTTTTGTTCTAGTTCTGTGAAAATTGCCAGTGGTAGTTTGATAGGGATTGCATTGAATCTGTAGATTGCTTTGGGTAGTAAGGTCATTTTCACACTGTTGATTCTTCCAATCCAAGAAAATGGTATATCTCTCCATCTATTTGTATCATCTTTAATTTCTTTCATCAGTGTCTTATAATTTTCTGCATACAGGTCTTATGTCTCCCTAGGTAGGTTTATTCCTAGATATTTTATTCTTTTTGTTGCAATGGTAAATGGGAGTGTTTTATTGATTTCACTTTCAGATTTTTCATCATTAGTGTATAGGAATGCCAGAGATTTCTGTGCATTAATTTTGTATCCTGCTACTTTACCAAATTCATTGATTAGCTCTAGTAGTTTTCTGGTAGCATCTTTAGGATTCTCTATGTATAGTATCATGTCATCTGCAAACAGTGACAGCTTTACTTTTTCTTTTCCGATTTGCATTCCTTTTATTTCCTTTTCTTCTCTGATTGCTGTGGCTAAAACTTCCAAAACTATGTTGAATAAGATTGTTGAGAGTGTGCAACCTTGTCTTGTTCCTGATCTTAGTGGAAATGCTTTCAGTTTTTCACCATTGAGGACGATGTTGGCTGTGGGTTTGTCATATATGGCCTTTATTACATTGAGGCAAGTTCCCTCTATGCCTACTTCCTGCAGGGTTTTTATCATAAATGGGTGTTGAATTCTGTCAGAAGCTTTTTCTGCATCTATTGAGATGATCATATGGTTTTTCTCCTTCAATTTGTTAATATGGTGTATCACGTTGATTGATTTGTGTATATTGAAGAATCCTTGCATTCCTGGAATAAACCCCACTTGATCATGGTGTATGATCCGTTTAATGTGCTGTTGGATTCTGTTTGCTAGTATTTTGTTGACGATTTTTGCATCTGTGTTCATCAGTGGTATTAGCCTGTAGTTTTCTTTCTTTGTGACATCCTTGTCTGGTTTTGGAATCAGGGTGGTGGTGGCCTTGTAGAATGAGTTTGGGAGTGTTCTTCCATCTGCTATATTTTGGAAGAGTTTGAGAAGGATAGGTGTTAGCTCTTCTCTAAATGTTTGATAGAATTCGCCTGTGAAGCCATCTTGTCCTGGGCTTTTGTTTGTTGGAAGATTTTTAATCACAGTTTCAATTTCAGTGCTTGTGATTGGTCTGTTCATATTTTCTATCTCTTTCTGATTCAGTCTTGGCAGGTTGTGCATTTCTAAGAATTTGTCCATTTCTTCCAGGTTGTCCATTTTATTGGCATAGAGTTGCTTGTAGTAATCTCTCATGATCTTTTGTATTTATGCAGTCAGTTGTTATTTCTCCTTTTTCATTTCTAATTCTATTGATTTTAGTCTTCTCCCTTTTTTTCTTGATGAGTCTGGCTAATGGTTTATCAGTTTATCTTCTCAAAGAACCAGCTTTTAGTTTTATTGATCTTTGCTATCGTTTCCTTCATTTCTTTTTCATTTATTTCTGATCTGATTTTTATGATTTCTTTCCTTCTGCTAACTTTTGGGTTTTTTTGTTCTTCTTTCTCTAATTGCTTTAGGTGCAAGGTTAGGTTGTTTATTCGAGATGTTGCCTGTTTCTTAAGGTCGGGTTGTATTGCTATAAACTTCCCTCTTAGAACTGCTTTTGCTGCATCCCATAGATTTTGGGTCGTCGTGATTCCATTGTCGTTTGTGTCTAGGTATTTTTTTATTTCCTCTTTGATTTCTTCAGTGATCACTTCGTTATTAAGTAGTGTATTGTTTAGCCTCCATGTGTTTGTATTTTTTACAGATCTTTTCCTGTAATTGATATCTAGTCTCATAGTGTTGTGGTGGGAAAAGATACTTCATACAATTTCAATTTTCTTAAATTTACCAAGGCTTGATTTGTGACCCAAGATATAATCTATCAGGAGAATGTTCCATGAGCACTTGAGAAAAATGTGTATTGTGTTGTTTTTGGATGGAATGTCCTATAAATATCAATTAAGTCCATCTTGTTTAATGTATCATTTAAAGCTTCTGTTTCCTTATTTATTTTCATTTTGGATGATTTGTCCATTGGTGAAAGTGGGGTGTTAAAGTCCCCTACTATGAATGTGTTAGTGTTGATTTCCCCTTTTATGGCTTTTAGTATTTGCCTTATGTATTGAGGTGCTCCTATGTTGGGTGTAGAAATATTTACAATTGTTATATCTTCTTCTTGGATTGATCCCTTGATCATTATGTAGTGTCCTTCTTTGTCTCTTTTTATAGTCTTTATTTTAAAGCCTGTTTTGTCTGATATGAGAATTGCTACTCCAGCTTTCTTTTGGTTTCCATTTGCATGAAATATCTTTTTCCATCCCCTTACTTTCAGTCTGTATGTTTCTCTAGGTCTGAAGTGGGTCTCTTGTAGATAGCAAATATATGGGTCTTGTTTTTGTATCCATTCAGCCAATCTGTGTCTTTTGGTGGGAGCATTTAGTCCATTTACATTTATGGTAATTATTGATATGTATGTTCCTATTCCCATTTTCTTAATTGTTTTGCGTTTGTTATTGTAGGTCTTTTCCTTCTCTTGTGTTTCTTGCTTAGAGAAGTTCCTTTAGCAGTTGTTGTAGAGCTGGTTTGGTGGTGCTGAACTCTCTCAGCTTTTGCTTGTCTGTAAAGGTTTTAATTTCTCCATCAAATCTGAATGAGATCCTTGCTGGGTAGAGTAATCTTGGTTGCAGGTTTTTCTCCTTCATCACTTTCAATATGTCCTGCCAGTCCCTTCTGGCTTTCAGAGTTTCTGCTGAAAGATCAGCTGTTAACCTCATAGGGATTCCCTTGTGTGTTATTTGTTGTTTTTCCCTTGCTGCTTTTAATATGTTTTCTTTGTATTTAATTTTTGAGAGTTTGATTAATATGTGTCTTGGCATATTTCTCCTTGGATTTATCCTGTATGGGACTCTCTGTGCTTCCTGGACTTGATTAACTATTTTGTTTCCCATATTAGGGAAGTTTTCAACTATAATCTCTTCAAGTATTTTCTCAGTCCCTTTCTTTTTCTCTTCTTCTTCTGGAACCCCTATAATTCAAATGTTGGTGTGTTTAATGTTGTCCCAGAGGTCTCTGAGACTGTCCTCAGTTCTTTTCATTCTTTTTTCTTTATTCTGCTCTGCAGTAGTTATTTCCACTATTTTATCTTCCAGGTCACTTATCCGTTCTTCTGCCTCAGGTATTCTGCTATTGATCCCATTAGAGTATTTTTAATTTCATTTATTGTGTTGTTCATTGTTGTTTGTTTTATCTTTAGTTCTTCTAGGTCCTTGTTAAATGTTCCTTGCATTTTGTCTATTCTATTTCCAAGATTTTGAATCATGTTTACTATCATTATTCTGAATTCTTTTTCAGGTAGACTGCCTATTTCCTCTTCATTTGTTAGGTCTGGTGGGTTTTTTTCTTGCTCCTTTATCTGCTGTGTGTTTTTTTGTCTTCTCATTTTGCTTATCTTACTGTGTTTGGGGTCTCCTTTTTGCACGCTGCAGGTTCATAGTTCTGGTTGTTTTTGGTGTCTGTCCCCAGTGGCTAAGGTTGGTTCAGTGGGTTGTGTAGGCTTCCTGTTGGAGGGGACTAGTGCCTGTGTTCTGGTGGTTGAGGCTGGATCTTTTCTTTCTGGTGGGCAGGTCCATGTCTGGTGGTGTGTTTTGGGGTGTCTGTGGACTTATTATGATTTTAGGCAGCCTCTCTGCTAATGGGTGGGGTTGTGTTCCTGTGTTGCTAGTTGTTTGGCATAGGGTGTCCAGCACTGTAGCTTGCTGGTCGTTGAGTGAAGCTGGGTGCTGGCGTTGAGATGGAGATCTCTGGGAGATTTTCGCTGTTTGATATTATGTGGAACTTGGAGGTCTCTTGTGGACCAGTGTCCTGAAGTTGGCTCTCCCACCTCAGAGGCACAGCACTGACTCCTGGCTGCAGCACCAAGAGCCTTTCATCCACACTGCTCAGAATAAAAGGGAGAAAATGTAGAAAGAAAGAATTAGAAGAAAGAAAGGAAGAAAGGAAGAAAGAAAGAAAGAAAGAAAGAGGAAGGAAGGAAGGAGGGAAGGAAGGAAAAATAGAAAGAAAAGATAAAGTAAAATAAAATAAAGTAAGATAAAATATAATAAAGTTATTAAAATAAAAAAAATAATTATTAAGAGAAAAAAAGCAGACGTATGGAACCCTCGGACAGATGGTGGAAGGAAAGCTATACAGACAAAATCTCGCACAGAAGCATACACATACACACTCACAAAAAGAGGAAAAGGGGATTGAATTATAAATCTTGCTCTCAAAGTCCACCTCCTCAATTTGGGATGATTCATTGTCTAAAGGAGGGAAGGGAGGAAAGAAAGAACAAAGATAAAGTAAAATAAGATAAAGTTATTAAAATAAAAAGTAATTATTAAGCAAAAAAATTTAAAAAAAAATGGACGGATAGAACCCTCAGAGAAATGGTGGAAGCAAAGCTATACAGACAAAATCTCACACAGAAGCATACAAATACACACTCACCAAAAGAGGAAAAGGGGAAAAAAATCATAAATCTTGCTCTCAAAGTCCACCTCCTTAATTTGGGATGATTCGTTGTCTATTCATGTATTCCACAGATGCAGGTACATCAAGTTGATTGTGGAGCTTTAATCCGCTGCTTCTGAGGCTGCTGGGAGAGATTTCCCTTTCTCTTCTTTGTTCTCACAGCTCCCAGGGGCTCAGCTTTGGATTTGGCCCCGCCTCTGCGTGTAGGTCCCCGGAGGGTGTCTGTTCTTCACTCAGACAGGACGGGGTTAAAGGAGCCGCTGATTCGGGGGCTCTGGCTCACTCAGGCTGGGGGGAGGGAGGGGCACAGAGTGTGGGGCGAGCCTGCTGCGGCAGAGGCCAGTGTGACGTTGCACCAGCCTGAGGCGCGCCGTGCGTTCTCCCGGGGGAGTTGTCCCTGAATCCCGGGACCCTGGCAGTGGCGGGCTGCACAGGCTCCCCAGAAGAGGGGTGTGGATAGTGACCTGTGCTCGCACACATGCTTCTTGGTGGCGGCAGCAGCAGCCTTAGCGTCTCATGCCCGTCTCTGGGGTCCGCGCTGTTAGCCGCGGCTCGCGACAGTCTCTGGACCTCCTTTAAGCAGCGTTCTTAATGGCCTCTCCTCACGCACCAGGAAACAAAGAGGGAAGAAAAAGTCGCTTGTCTCTTCGGCAGGTCCAGACTTTAGTATGGAATTTTAATAATGTTAATTCTTTCAATCCATTAGCATGGTATATCTTTCCATTTATTTTGTCATCTTCAATTTCTTTCATCAATGTCTTACAGTTTTCAGTATACAGGTCTTTTTGCTCCTTGGTTAAATTTGTTGCAATTGTAAATGGTTTTTTTGTTTTTTTGTTTGTTTACTTTCTCTTTCTGACAGTTTGCTATTAGTGTATGGAAATGCAACAGATTTTTGTATATTGATTTGGTATCCTGCAACTTTACTGAATTCATTTGTTAGTTTTAACAGTTTTTTAGCAGCTGTCACCTTAGTAAGATGTGGGGATAGAGATGGAGGTGCTAGAGCTGAGGACTGGAATGAAGTGAGACTTCCTCTCTGCTTAATGGTTATCTCCACCCTATCAGGGACAGGGTCTGATCCCATGTTGCTGCAGTGGAAGTACTTAGGGTCATGCCCAGGCTGACTCAGTTCCCTTTAAGTATGTTCTTCCATCTCTCCCAGCACCAGAACCCTTTCCCCTAGATCCCATGCCACACTGTGGAGTAAGTGGAGCTGGATCATTCCTTTGGATCAGACTGGGGCAGGTGCCAAGGAATCACAGGAAACCCAGCAGCCACGAGAGAAGTCCTCTAACTGCCCTCTCTGCCCTGCCTTTGTGTCAGGCCAACACACGTGCACCCTTCACGAACAGAGTCCTTGCTTCCACAGCCCTATTAGTCCCTGCTGTCCTCCAGCCAGCTAAGGGAGCTCATCTGCCTGGTATATGACCCAGGACTGGGGCACCCAATCTATGGCTCTCACCACTTACTCCCCAGGGTGGGTCTCTGCCCATGTATTTTCCCTTTTCCTCTAAGTCCCTTCCCAGGGGCATTACCTGATTTCTTTGCAACCCTTCCTACCTGATTACGTGTGGATCTTTCTCACAGTGTTGTTTGTACAGGAGTCTTCCTGCCAGTTTCCAGTTAGATTTTGGTGAGAATTGTTCCACGTGTCATTGTATTTTTAATGTGTTCATGGGGGGAGGTGAGTTCTAGTTTTTTAGCGGAGTCTTTAGGATTTTCTATATGTAGTATATATCTGCAAATAGTCACAGTTTCACTTCTTCCTTTTCTAATTTGGATGCATTTTATTTCTTTTTCTTGCCTAATTTCTCTGGCTAGGGCTTCCAATACTATGTTGAAGAAAAGTGGTGAGAATATGCATTTTTGCTTTGTTCCTGGTCTTAGAGAAAAAGCTTTCAGCTTTTTACCATTTAGTATGATGTTAGCTATGGCCTTGTCAAATATGTTCTGCATTATGTTGAGGTATGTTCCCTCTATATGCACTTTGTTGAGAGTTTTTATCATAAACATATGTTGAATTTTATCAAATGAAATCATCTGTTGAGATCATCATATGATTTGTACTCTTTAATTTGTTAATGTGATATATCATGTTGATTGATTTGTGAGTATTGAACTGTCCTTGTATCCCTGGAATAAGTTCCACTTGATCATGGTTTATGATGTATTGGATTTGGTTTGCTAATATTTTGTTGAGGATTTTTGCATCTATGTTCATCACAGATATTGGTCTGTAATTTTCTTGTTACATTCCTTGTCTAATTTTAGTATCAGGATAATGCTGGCCTCCAGGGAAGTCCCCAGCCATTATTTCTTGAAATATGTTTTCTGCCCCTTTCTCTTTCTCTTTCAGGGACCCATATAATGCAAATGGTAGTATGCTTGATGTTGTGCCATAAGTTGCTTAAACTGTCTTCACTTTTTTCCAAGCTTTTTACTTTTTGCTACTCTGACTGGTTGAGTTCCACTGCTCTGTGTCTGAGTTCACTGATCCTTTCTTCTTCATCTAGTCTGTTCTTAAATTTCTCTAGTATATTTTTCACTTCAGTTATTGTACTCTTCAGGTCTGTGACTACTGTTTCATACTTTCTTGTACTTTCCAACTCTTTGTTGAAATTCTGGCTATCTTTATCCATTTTTCTCCTAAGTCCAAATGAGCATGTTTATGACCATGACTTTGAACCCATTATTGGGTAAATCAGTTACCCCCATTTCATTAAGGTGTTTTTCTGAAGTATTTTCATATCCTTTCCTTTGGAACATATTCTTTTCTTTTTGCAACAGCTACCTCTCCAGTTTTGAAGTAGTGATGTAGTGTGGGAGATTAACTTCATCATTCAACCCTGGCCTGGCTCTTGGTTGTCTCTCAAACCTTTGTGCTTGTCCAAACAGCCTATTTTATTTTTAATAGCTCACAATAGTTGAGGTTGTGCCAAGACCTGTCAGTGTCCCAAAAGGGGGGATAGTCAGTCCACACCTAGATTTAGGCTAATCAGAAGCCAGACCCTCATGTAGCACCCTTTAAAGTATGCAAGTGTATGCAGTTCAGTGGGACTGCAAGCGTAAGCCCCACTAGCCACCAGAATCAGATAATCTGGAAGTGTCCCATGGGCAGCAGTCACAATATTCAGGGTTCGAGATGAGTGTATAGACTCCTGTCTGGGATATACCAGTGAGCAATAGTGAGGCAAAGGGAGAGCACAAAGATGGTTCCCAAGCATATCTTCCCTGAGAGCGCCTCCATACACCTCTAGATGTGTGCCAAACCTGAACTCTGCCCCTCAGGTTTAGGCTCCAGGACAAGCATATAGCCTCTTTAACAGAAAGACTAAGGTTGTGTTTCAGTCTGCTATCTGTGCCCTGAAGGTGGTAGCCTGCCAAGAACTGTCTCTTTGATTGTTACAGTCCTGTGGGACCCAGGAACACCAGGTGACCCCTGGCCACTGTAGCTAGGCAATCAAAGGGCATCCCCTCAGTGGAAGCCATAAAGACACCAGAAGTATAAACCAGCTCTCCTCCAAAAGATAATGGCACTCTGGAGCACAGCAGAGGGAGAGCACAAAGATAGCACCCACCCTCCTAGGTCTATGGAAAGGATTACAATCAGCCCTTAGATGTGTATTTAATTAGAGGCCTGCTGTTCAGGCAGCAGCTGTGATGATGTACTAATAGGCCTCTTTCACAGAAATTTCGAGCTCCTTGGCCTGTTGTCTCTTTTTGTACCCTGGGAGTGATAGCTGTATAAAACCTTTTTCTCCATTAGTTACAGTCCTGTGGTACCTGTGACTGTAAGCTCAGCTGACCACCAGAGCCAGGTGATATAGAGGTGTCCCCTGGTGGCACCTGCAAAAATTGGGGGTGCTAGAGAAGGGTAATAATCTTCTTTCTGGGAGATGTCAGTGAGCTGGAGTGATGCAGAAGGAGAGCACAAAGATTGCATTTACTAGCCTCCATTCCTTGAGAGGCCGCCTAGATGTGTGCTAAACCAGAAGCCTGCCTCTCTCAGGCCAAAGCTCCTGGATGAGCCAATAGGCCTGTTTCTTAGAAAGACTATGTATGTGTTTCAGTCTGCTATCTATGGGCCTGGCAGTCTGTGGAGATCTCTCTCTTCAATTGTTACAGCCCAGTGAGACCCAGGAACACAAGCCCCCCGTGGCAGCCAAAGCCAGGAGATCATTGGGTGTCCCCTTGACGGCAACCACAGAAAATGTGGCCCCAGATGCTTGTAAAAGTTCATCCAGGAGATACTAGCACTCTGAATCATGGCAGAGGGAGAGTATGCAGATGGCACCTGCCTGCTGGGGTGAGACAGAGGGGGACTGGAAAGGTGGCACCCACTGGAAAGAAAACAAATGATGCCCATCAGCATCTGTCCCTAAGAGTATCCCAGCAGGCCCCTAAATTTGTGTTAAGTTAGATGCCTGTCCCTCAGGCAGATGCTTTAAGATTAACAAATGAGCCTCTTTCACATGAAGTCTGGATGAGATCAGGTGCTTCTGTTTCTGGCCCAGGATGAGTCCTAGCGCATGAATCTTTAATAGACATTTCTCAGATCACTGTAGCCGTGTGGATCTTGTGGATGCAAGCCCTGCTGGTTTTCAAAGCTAGATATTTTGGGATCTCATCTCACTGGTGCAGGTCTTAAATGCTGGGGTGTCTGATGTGGCCTCAAGCTCCAGGTTTTGAGTCCCTTCCTGATTGTGGGTCACCCCACCAGTGGCAAGGTTTATGACAAGATTGTGTCTCAGCCTCTCTTACCCACTTTGATGTGGCTTTTCCTCTTTTGCTCAATGTGTAATTATCACTTAGCTAGTTTTTAGGGGGTTTTTTTCCAGAGGAATTTGTTCCATATGTAGCTGCAGATTCAGTGCGTCTGTGAGAGGAGGTGAGTTCAGGCTATTCCTACATTGCCATCTTGAACCAGAACCTCACTGTGCATCTTTATTTAAAATTTGGGTCAGTTTTTTCACATATCTACAACTCTTATTATCTCAAATGGGACTCCAACACAGACCTCATTAAGTGCTTAGAGTGGATTAAATTGTACTCACTGAGAGTCTGGCACAGAGCCTGGCTTATAGTAGCAGCTTAATAAATGACAAAAAATACTAACTCCCAGTTCTTATTCCTAGTCCAGCCCTACTTCCACTTCTCTGCTGGTCCCCCCATGTAGGATATTTCAGTGCCTAAATTCTAACTTGTGATGGACAGACTCCAGGGTGGCTTCCATCATCCCCACCTCCTAGCATTCACACTATTGTGTGATCCCTTCCTCCTGGGTATGAATGGGATGAGTGACTTGCTTTTAACCACTAGAATTTGGTAAAGGAGATGGAATGTGCATGATTAAATGCATGTGATTATGTTACATACAATTGTAACATTGATCTTGCAAGGAGACTCTCTGTCCCTTACTGACTTTGAGGAACAAAGAGGCCATTTTGGCTAGACTCACATGGCAAGAAACTGAGGCCCTGAGTTGATAGCCTGCAAGGTAATGAATGTTGTCAACAATGATGTGAACTTAGAAGTGGCACCTTACCCAGTTGAACCTTAGATGAGACCACAGACCTGGCTGACACCTTCATTGCAGCCTTGTGAGATCCTAAGCAGAGAACCCAGCTAAACCATGCCCAGACACTGGACATAGAGACTATGAGGTGATAAATGTGTATTGTTTCAAGCTGCCAAATTATGATAATATTGTTATGCTGTAGTAATTACTGATACAGATCTTTATTCTTACAAATAATTATTACGATATTTTGAGGGGAAAGGGTTATATCAGTACAAGGTTGTGGATTCTTTAAATTCTGGAGAAACAAGAGTTTACTGCTTTACTGATGATGCTGTTGAAAACATTTCTCAAAGGCAAAGCAGATAGTTTTTATCATTGTGTGGAATAATAGCTGATACTGAATATACAGGTCTCATAGTTCCCCATTAAAATTTAAAAACTTTCAGGCATCATGTTAGGAAAGTTCATCAGTAGAGATACCACTTTTACCAGTTTTTTTTTTAATTGTGGTAAAAAAGACATAATATAAAATCTACCATCTTAACCATTTTTAAGTGTATGGTTCTGTAGTGTTAAATATATTC
This sequence comes from Grampus griseus, assembly GCF_964374135.1. NCBI lineage: Eukaryota > Metazoa > Chordata > Mammalia > Artiodactyla > Delphinidae > Grampus > Grampus griseus. The sequence continues at coordinate 75,173,536 of NC_139019.1, forward strand.
ACACTATTGTAAAACATACCTTCAGAACATTTTTCATCTTGTAAAACTGAAACTCTACCTATTAAACAACCCCTCTTTTCCCCTTCCTCTAGTCCTGAGTAGCCATTATTCTACTTTTTTCTATGCATTTGACTACTTTAGATACCTCATATAAGTAGAATCATACAGCATTTGTCTTTTTGTGACTGTCTTATTTCACCTAGCATAATGCCCTCAAAGTTTATCAATGTTGACAGGGTTTCCTTCCTTTTTTAAGGCTAAATACAACTTTTAAAATGTTTTTTAAACATTATGAAATATTTCAAGAATCATTAAAATCATTTAAAAAAACAAATTTTTTATAAGAAATTCCTATTATAAACTACCTGAAGCTTGCTTTGACTCAAGAATCTATGAACTGACATAGTAGGATATTTAGAGTAAGCAGATGTTATAGACAAAACAGTGATTTACTTTTCCTATTTCTTGGTTGGTAGTTTTATAACATTTTTTCATCGACATGACAAATGTAAAATATCTGAAATACACATTATCATCTATACAGTTGATCCTTGAACAACACAGGGGTTAGGGGTACCTATCCTGTGTGTAACCCATGGTTCTGCATCCACAGATCAATCAATTCAATGTTATGGAGTACTGTAGTACATATCAGTAAAACATCTGCATATAAGTGAACCTGCACAGTTCAAACGTGTGTTGTTAAGAATAAAATGTATTTTATTAGAAATTAATTCATACTATTTTAACACTGCTAGGCCAATAATAGATACCTCTTTAAAATTACATAAAAGTACAGTTAAATAAAACACAGAAGGAAGATAATATTTTATAGGAAGATAACATTTTTGTAATAAGCATATATAGTTATAAAATATTAGGCTTCATTCTTATTGTTAACTTATACAAAAATGTGAGAAAGAGTAATTGTTTTGGAGTACCACTTTTTATCATACTTTAAGAAACATATCAAATGTAAAGTCAAAATGATCTGATAAAACAATAACTTATTTAAATTTCCCAATTATAAATTTTACTGCACTTATGGCTACAGTAATTTCATAGATCAAGCATAGAAGAGAAATCAAATGCAAACTCTTCTCTCTTTTCTACATTTCTCTCCTTTCAACTTATCTCATTCTCCCCTTACTATACTTCTTTCCTTTTGGAAGGGAGCCATATAGACATTTTTTCAAGACAAACTAAATCACTTTCCAGGATTAATACAGAAGTGAACAGATTCAATAAAAAATAGTGTTAACAGATGATCCTCAGATATATTAGAAAACAAAAGGAGCCAAATGTGAAATCCTATACTTTATAAGATTATTTTATTTAGCTTTTGGATCAATTCATTATTTTTTGACTTTCTATTTTTGTGTCTATTCTAATAAAATATAGTTGTGCAGATTTAGTATAGACCATCACTAAGCTGAAGGAATAAAGTCAACCATTGCCTTATGTTTGTTGTTATAGTAACTGTTTATAGATAAGAGAATGTGGAAAGTCTAATTCTCATAAAAAATTCTTAGCATTTTTTAAATGGTCTGCATAAAATTTTTAGAAATTATTTCAACCATGTCTTAAAACACTTGGTTTATGATTATACTGGCCAACTAAAGTACATTCTTTAAAAGTAAAATGTGTTATTTGGCAGGCAGCTGGCTACATGGCCATTTATGTGTTTTTATGTAAGAGAATAATGCAAGAGATTTTCTAAGGTGTCCTCTGCACTCCAAGCTTTACTCTTTGAAAAATGTCCAAGTACTTTCCTTTGGAAATCATGTAGCCTATACATATTTTATAAAAATCACAGAATGTGGGAACATGAATAACCTGAGAACATCAGAAACAATGATGTTCAATGTCATATGGTCTAAAATAGTTCATGATGTAAGGCTTCTCCCAGATGTCCTATAGGTTGCTCAACAGTCTAATTGTCTTTGCTGTCTTCTTACAATGACAGCCATTTAAACAACTGTGTTTATTAACTGCCCGCTAGATGAATAACTCTATAGTAGGTATCTGGGGAGACTATTGCTATAAAGGGAGATTTCATATTATATTGTAAAGCCTTCAAGGTCTTTTTAATCTAATATCAGGCACTGATGGGAAGAATATAGTAAATACAACCCTACTTGGCATAGAGGCACTAGTACACGTTCTGTTTCCTTCATGTGTGTGTGTGCCTGTGTTCGTGTGTGTGTATCAATGCAATGGAAATAAGAGAAGTAACAGAAACTATGGAACTATGGATAACGAGATTGCTGGAGTGAATTTTGAACGTGATTTTGGGAGAAAGATGGTTTCTAGTTGGGAAAAATGGCAAGCGTGTGGCTTGGATGACAGGCAGTTCGCTGAACGTGGCACTGCTGGTATAGGTTCTGATAGGATATGATTAGAAGTTTGAATCTGATGTTTGAAAAACCACTGTAGGCATAGATATTACTAAAGGTATACTTCAAGAGAGTGCTTTTTGTGGCTCTGATTAAAATAAATTGGATGAGGAAGAGGCTATGGGAAAGGAGACTGGTAAAGTGGTGGGTACTAGAGGCAATTAAGACCTGGACTTGGGTTATGGCTACAAAATTAATTTGAAATTTTCAATTGACCCTCAGGGGGGTATGTGACTCCAACTTAACATCCAAATGTTGTATTTAAAAATCCTTCGGGAAAAGATTTCCAAACATTTTGCCTATTGCCATAGATACTTCAAGACTGAAAGAAAAAAAATAATTCAAAGGGAACACGAGATGGCAGTAGTTATATCATATTAAGAGAAAGACTGAGGAAAGAAAAACATTTGAAATTATTTTAAAAATAAAAAATATGTAGCATTTTATTCTTTACGTGCTGTACTCTTTTTCAGTTCAGAGATTACTCAGTCATTGGTTTCACGCTTCACAGCCCATCAGAGGTTCATTCTGACTAGAGTAAAAATCCTACTCCATTACATGTGATTATTTCCTAAAATAAAACTGTTGCTGTTTTCTGCAGATTACTGTTCCTCTGTGTTATCTGAGGCAGAAGAGTCCTGGATGGTACATATTAGTTTTAGATGTTCCAGCATTGCTTTTTCTTCCTCTTGTAGTCTTTCATCCTTCCTCATTTCCCACCTAAAAGAAAAATCACATCTTAGCATTTTTGTAACTTCCAAACTACAGTCAACACTCAGTTTTTCAGGGTTGAATATGAGCAGTCACTGATTTACTGAGTGTTTGTCCTTCTTTATTCTTTTACTCAGTGCCTCTTGAGCAACATAGTTCCTTGGCACTGCTTCTGCAGAGTGGGCCAGGAGAATGGGAACGGAAGTAGAGTCAAACCAGCTCTACTCCAGGGGGAAGTTTCTAAGTATTGTTTTAAGTGAGTTTTCTATATTTCTATATTTAAAAAATGTATGGCTTCCCAGAATATGCATGCATATGAATACATCTAGAATTAGCAATTAATAAGCAAATATTTTTCATAGTATTTTCCCCTCACTGATCAACATATCAGTGGCTTTAAGTTGCAGAGACATTTGCCAGGAAGACTTTAGCCACAAGAATAATACCAAGCTGAATTGGATATACCTTAAAGGCAGGTCCATCTATTCCTAGAAATAAGATCAGATTTCAAGTAATCAAGTTAAATCACCCAAGAAAAGCAGCAAATTGTCAGCAAGGTTCCATAGAGCATTTGCTAAAGAAAAAAAAAGACTAAAGACTTTCTAATTCTGGATGATTGGGAGATACAGAACAAAATGTTAGGATATGGAACTATATTTGTATATAATCTTGCAAAGTAAATATCACGATAACCCAAGTATTGTTAATCCTTCCTTTCTCTCTTATATATGCCACTGCCCCAGGAATGGCCATGGCATACTTAATCCAGCACTACAACATGGAGTCGTCTGCATATATTTCCTTTTTCTTTTCCTCATTCCTGTTTTTACCAGCCCCTAAGCCATCAACCATGATATGCTGTCTCAAAAGGATTTTAAAACCAGTGTTGATAATCCTAAAAGACCCTCTGCTAGAAGGGCTTCAAGGGGATAAGATTTCTAACAGATAAGCAGCTGTTCACTGAATGTTTTCCAGAAGCTCCCTATTTTATTATAGTCAGAATTCCTAGATAATAAACAGCCTGTCATACACGAGGAAAGGATAACAATTTGGGGTGAGATTGTTCTGATCTTGTTTGAGTAGTGAAAAGGAGGCATGGGCATTGCATTTTCCATAGAAACCTGCTAATAGGATCCCTGTTTCCACACAGGTTTCCTTGTTGGAGTGTTGGGTTCAATGCCTGGCCAGCCCTAGGAGATGAGATATATATATGGCAAAGTAACTGTTCTAGTGATCAGTTTGGGAGAATCTTTTATTTGGGGGCCTTTGTGGATAACTGTGTGTCAGAGCCAACCAGGAGAGCCATGCTTGGGGAGTGGTTAAGCATAAAGTGTGTCCACGGTAGCATGAGTCCTTACTGTCAGAGAAGCAAGTCCTGGGGTACCCTTACTGCAGGAAAGAGCAACCAACACCAGGCAAGAGGAGGAGGGCCAGAATCTGGAGTGTGAGAAGTTCTCTGAGGCATTCACTATGCCTTCTACTAGGAGAAAAACATCTAAAATCTGTGAACTCGAAAGTATCCTGATTAAGAGCACATGCTCTGGAATCACTCTGTCTTTGGGATGAATCCATACCCCTCACGTACTAGTTGAATCACTTCAGGCAAGTTTCTTAACCTCTTCTATGCCTCAGAGTTCTCATCTGTAAAATGTGGTCAAAATAGTTTGATAGGAACACGGCCATGCTCATTTGTGTATGTATTGCCTATGACTGATTTCACTCTACAGTGTCAGATTTTAGTAATTGTGAATGACACTGACTGAGACCAACTGTCCTACTAAGCCTAAATTATCTACTATTTGGACTTTTACAGAGAATGTTGCTGAATAATGTTCTAGAATGGTGGCTTTAACTGGGGTGACACCACCTCCCTATGGGGAAATGTGGAGAGCATTTTTGGTTGACACAGTGTAGGGAGTGCTTCTAGGACCCAGCGAACAGAGACGGTAAACATCTTTAATATACAGCAAACCTAAACAATAAAGAGTTGTCTTCCTGAAATGTCAATAGCATCCTTGCTGAGCAACATGTGCTCTAGAATCTCCAAAATAATGTTGGAGCATCCCTATTTAATTTGTGATTTTAACTGAAATAGTGTTTAGTGTTTCACTGCTTAGAATACTATTTGCTGAAGAGTAGAGGTTTTGAAGTCAGGTGCTGGATTTGAATCCCTTACAAGCTGTGTGGCCTTGGGCAAGCCAGATGAAGTGTACTTCAGTTTCCTTATCAATAAAATGGGAATAATAACAGCGCCTGCTTCATAGAGTTGCTGTCAGAATGAAATGACTAAGTATACATAAAACATACAAAGTAGTGCACAGTTCATAGCAAACACTCAATAAGTGATAACTGTTAGTAGTAGTATCATGATCATTTGGCATATTGGTTAAAGTTGCAAATAACAGAAATCCTGGCTGTGGTAGTTTACACAAACAAGTGTTTATTTTTCTCACATAATAAGAAATCCAGAGGTGCGTGACTACTGGCATGGGTTATGTAGCTTGACAGCAGCAGGGCTGGTGCCTCTGTGTTTTCTTGTCCTTTACCTCATGGTTCCAAGATGACTGTTGTAGCTTCAGCATCATGTCCTTGTTTTCAGGCAGGAAAAAGGAGGAAGGGGCTAGAGCTGCACCTGACTCATTTTATCAGGGAAATAAAACCTTTCCCAGATTCCTCCCAGCAGACACTGTAGACACACTGTCTAGGTTTGAATCCTGATTCTGCCTTTTACTGACTGTGTGATATTGGGCAAGTTTCTTAACCTCTCTGTGCCTTAGCTGTCTCATATGCAAAATAGGGGATGCTATTTTTAGCAACTTTTAAACATCTTTATTGGAGTATAATTGCTTTACAGTGTTGTGTTAGTTTCTGTTGTATAACAAAGTGAATCAGCTATATGTATATATATATCCCCATATCCCCTCCCACCCTCTCATGGTATACATCTTAATGCATTATTGTAAATAGTAGGTGAGCTATGAATTCATAAAATGTTGCTATTATTTTATGAGACTCTACTTGTATCAAGTGGCTTCCCCACAGCTCCTACCTTGATGTTCCTTCTCCTACCCTGTGCCCTTCACATCGTTTTATCTGATAAATTCCCTGTTTTTATAAACATGTGGGTAAGATGAAGTTGCTACATATTACAGTGGTTTTACTCAGTGTTCAGTTATACATTTCTATGATCATGTTGTTGTTGCCTCTTGTTTTTCACAAGGGAGACATTTCTTGCCAGTTCACTCTGTTCAGCCTAGCATGGCCAGGGCTGTTTTTGTTCTCCTGTAATCCCTTTGTTGTATTTTTCAAGTACAGTCTATAATGATGGCATTCGATCATATTATTGGCATTTCTCCTGAAACACCAATAAAACACTTGGATATAAAAATGTAACTAGAAATAAGCCTCCTGATTTAATGTTATTAAACATTTATGTAGTACTTCATATTTACAAAGTGCTTTATATTATTTATTAGTTAATTTCACTGTTAAACAACATTAACCATCTGGCCAAATTAATGATTTCAAATTGTCCTACTAGTTGGTATCTGAGGAGTGAAAAGTGAAGTCATATTGGACTTTATTCTTCTCAAACAACCCTTTTTGTCCTTCTCCTCTGTACAGCACAGTGCAGACTGGCTTCAAAGGGAGGTTCAAATCAGAGGGGAAAATTATGTCTCTGTTCTCTTCTTCCTGCTGTCCTATAAATGTGGGTTTTCTTCAGGATTCAGTCCTAGACTATTTTCTCTTCTCTCTTGGAAAGCCCCACATCTAACCCCACATATTCAGATGTTGTCTCTACATCTGTAATTCATGTCTCCCAAACAGTAATTCAGTATCTTTAAAATTCATTTTCGTCCCAAGCTCTCTAAATTCAACTTCTTGATGTTATTTTCACTCCCATTCCAATTATATTCATCATTCATATATTTTTTCATATATATATTTTTCGCTTATTCAAACTGACCATTAGCCCCCCACACTCAATAACACAGGGTCTGAAGTTCACAAAGTAATTTACGCCTCTACTTCCAATCTTGTCTGCACTGTCAGTCTCCAGTTAAGGGACAACTTACTCTGCAGTCATTCTCACATTCCTCCCTCTGCAATCAGTCCACAGTTCGGGTGCTGTGATAGTGTGATTTGTAATAAGAAATAAATTTTAATCTTCTTGCCAATTTCTGGCACAGAGGTCCTAAAACCCTTGGAATTTACTGTGCGGAGAGCTATAAAGGTGTCTTTTGTTATGTTAATGGAAGCACCTAGGGTTGGAGGCTGGTTACCAGTGGAACCAACCACATGATTAGAGAGCTGGAATTTTTAGTCCCACCCTCCACCTCCGGGGAGAGGGGCTGGAGATTAAATTCTATCGCGGATGACCAGTGATTTAGTCAATTATGCCTGTGTAATGAAGCCTCCATAAAAATCTAAAAGGAGAGGGTTCAGAGAGATTCCAAGTTGGTAAACACATGGAGATTTGTGGAGAGTGGCATGCTGGGAGAGAGAGCATGGAAGCTCCACTTCCTTTCCCCATGCCTTGCTCTAGGTATCTCTTCCATCTGGCTGTTCCTGAGTTATATCCTTTTAAAATAAACCAGTAATCTAGTAAGTAAAAAATTTCTCTGAGTTCTGTAAGCTGCTCTATCAAATTAATGGAACCCAAGGAGGGGGTCAGTGGAACTTCCAATCTGTAGCCAGGTCTGTCAGAAGCCTAGGTGACAACCTGGACTTGCAATTGGCATCTGAAGTTCGGAGGCAGAGGGTAATCCTGCAGGAAGAAGCCCTTAATCTATGGGATCTGATGTCATCTCCAGGTAGTCCCAGAACTGTGTTGAATTATGAGACACCCAGCTGGTGGCAGAGAATTACCTGGTGATATGGAAAAAAAAACCCTCCACACATTGGAAATGGGTGCAGAATCATAGGTGCTCATGATTTTACTGTCTGAACAGTGCAGTATTCCCCAGATATTCAGAGCTCAAGCCTCATACCACTGCTACACCAAACCTTCAATGACTGCCCTGCCCAAAGAGTTTATTAAGTCTTAGTGTTCTACCTCGGCAGTAGTTCTGTTTAGCTGCCACCATCTCTCCTCAGGGAGAAGATGATTCTCCATATTGCCTTTGGACTTATGTTTTCCCACATTTGCATGTCTACTTTTGCTATTCCATTCATTTGAAACGCCTTTCCATATATCCCAAACCTGCTCATTCTTCAGACTCAGTCCATATCTCACCTCTTTCATAAAGTCCTTCCCAACTACCTAACCCTGATGTGATTGTCCTCCTTTGAGTCCTATAGTACCTAATATTAGCACTATTTTGGTAAATTAACCATATATTGCTTTGTTACTTCTATTACTTTCTTGAGTGATTACATTGCTTTTTTTTTTCACATGTAGTATTTTTCTTTAATATTTATTTGTTTATTTATTTGGCTGCGCCGGGTCTTAGTTGCAGCTTGCAGGATCTTTAGTTGTGGCATGTGGGATCCTTAGTTGTGGCATGCAAACTCTTAGTTGCAGCATGTGGGACCTAGTTTCCTGACCAGGGATCAAACCTGGGCCCCCTGCATTGGGAGCATGGAGTCTTAGCCACTGGACCACCAGGGAAGTCCCCATGTGTAGTATGGTTTCATCTATATTTTCAGTTCCTTGAGGAAGACTTTTAAGTATAACTTTTACTACAATTTTTTTTTCAAAGAAGATATTTCAAATAGCAAACAACATAGTGCTTTGTACACTATGTACACTTTAAGCACTCACAAAATATCTGTTGATTGCTATGTGTTAGAAGCTTAGATGTTCCTATGTTATTCTTAGCTGGATTGAAGAAATAATAATCTTTAACCTCTAGTGTCACAACAGGTAGTAGTTGGTATCTAGAATAGGTATCGTTAAATTGTTATTTGTATGAATCATAAATATGAGGACTCTAAGAGCCTTAAAATTAGTCTCCTCATCCTTTGTTTCTACATCATTAGTTGATTCTTAAGGTCTTAAACTCAGTGATCATACCAAAAGACAACAACTTCTTGCAAGTTCATTCATTTACTAATCATCTCCATACCAGTTCTTAGGATATGCTGCTGTAGATATAGAAGAAATAGAAGACTGGCCCAATTAGCAAAACTCTGGGAAACTCTGTCTCAATGAATGGTAATGGTAGGAAATTAACTGTAGTGCACCTCTACATAAAAGACTGAAATTAGAGGACCTTCTAAGTTACTATGTTGGACTTTTAGTACATGTATAGCTTATGTTATGAGAGATCTGCTTTGGTTTGTAGTTTATTTGGTATTTATCACAATGAGCCACATTTTAGAACAGTTTTACTGTGTATAATTAATTTGCCCATTCATCCAGCAAACATTTACTGAGTACCTGCTAACCTCAAAACACTGGGCTAGGTAATGTAGAGGTGAGTTGAGCTGGATATGGTCTTCTCTTCAGGGAGCTTATTCAGACCAAAAGAGGTCGTCATATGGGCTTGACTAATTATTCTAAATCCATATTCAAAATCCCATAAAGATTTTGTAGAATATTTCAGTTTAGGTATGAAATGTCAGTGAAAATATAAGGCACTGGTGCCATTTCCTTAGGCTTTATCTTAGCAATTGTTTGTGGGAAAGGCATAATTCAGGCATTTCTTCCTTCACTCATGAAGCAATCTGTGGTAGTCTTGGGGAATAATTCATGTCCTTCCTCATTCACTGGAAAGGTAGCAACATTAATGACAGAATGCCTCCTCACTTTTTAAAGGTCATTATCAAATCCTATGGTAAAATTGGAAACTATAGAATTTGATGTCCTTCTTTAAAGACGTTTCTGTAGAAAGGTGATTCTGAACAGCACTTAATCCCAAAGGACAAACTTTAGGGAGGGGACAGATAAAATGCTATCCTAAATTTGAGAAAAACTTCATGAATATTGTGATTCATGAATAACTATGGGAAATCTATTATAAACCAGAAAATCAGCTTTGAATGTAATCACCATGAATATAAATGGCACCATTTTTTAGTAGCTCTTTTTATCCACATAAACCACAGAATTAGAGTCTCTTAACTTTGGAGACAGGTCTTTATAATATTATACTTGATAGATGAGACCTACCTACTTTTTTTTTTAAAATTATTTATTTATTTTTGGTTGTGTTGGGTCTTTGTTGCTGTGCGCAGACTTCCTGTAGTTGCCTCGAGCGGGGTCTACTCTTCATTGTGGCATGTGGTCTTCTCACTGTGGTGGCTTCTCTTGTTGCGGAGCACGGGCCCTAGGCATGCGGGCTTCAGTAGTTGTGGCACGCGGGCTCAGTAGTTGTGGCACGCAGCCTCACTAGTTGTGGCTCGCGGGCTTTAGAGTGCAGGCTCAGTAGTTGTGGCACACGGGCTTAGTTGCTCTGCGGCATGTGGAATCTTCCCGGACCAGGGATTGAACCCGTATCTCCTCATTGGCAGCCGGATTATTAACCACTGCACAACCAGGGAAGTCCTGAGACCTCCCTACTTTCTGATATGTTCTCCAGACGAGGCAAATCCACAACCACATTTACCTAATGTTTTAGAACCGAAGTTTTAAGAAATGTATATAGTTTCAGTTCATCTTCCTTATCATACATTTGGTGAAAATGGAGAAATTGTTATTCTTTTCATGTAACATAGACAATTGATTTATTGCTTAGTTTCATCTTCTCCAAAAAGAATAGTTTAGAATTTCCTTCTATGTAGTAATTTTTTTTTTTTTTTTGCGGTACGCGGGCCTCTCACTGTTGTGGCCTCTCCCGTTGTGGATCACAGGCTCCAGACGCACAGGCTCAGCGGCCATGGCTCACAGGCCTAGCCGCTCCGCGGCATGTGGGATCTTCCCAGACCGCAGCACGAACCCGTGTCCCCTGCATCGGCAGGGGGACTCTCAAGCACTGCGCCACCAGGGAAGCCCCTAGATAGTAATTTTTAATACTTTAAAAGTTTTGTTTTTCTCTGAACTTTGTATTGAATCTCTAAAGTAGTTAAATAATAGGAATCATACATGGGAGCTACGAGGCCTTATACCATTTTCAGTAGGAGCATTAGGGAATGAGAGGATGGCAAAAAATCTCACTTTGATAAGGGATCAGAGAGAGCTTTGCAAACTTATTTCTAAATTAAGTTAGTTATTCCCTCAAGCTAATTAAGGTATACTAGTTTGGGGAGAATTCAGTAGGAAAAAAGAAAGCATTAAGGTAACTCATTCAAACAAAAAGCTCAAAAACGCTTAAGAATATCATTTATTTGTACTGTTTTATTTTCAAACTTAGAATAGAGATTTTATTTTGAATATTATAGAGGTTTTTGTGAACTGTAAAGGATGTTCAGTGTTTATAGAATACAGTAAATGGAAATCACATCCTGGCCTTTGGAAGTTACAAAACATAAGCATTTCTTAAAATAAAGTGAGTTATTCCAACTCCTGTCAAATTACTTTGCCTCAATTTAACACTTCAATATCCAGAAAATAAGGTTTGTCTGTTTATTTTATGAAAATACATCACAGTTTGTTAATATACCACTTAGAACCCCTGAAACCCAATGCTATCTATATTTAATGTATAGAAATATATAGAAATAAATAGAATAAATGAATAGTGAAATATATATTAAATATATATATATAAAAATACACACATCTGAAATCCATACTCAATATAATTAAATATCAAAACTTGCCATCATGAATTAGCAGGTTGGTTGCTTGCTTTAGCCAAGAATTTGTTATATGTTTATGATAACTAGCTATATATGCAGTTTATCTAGCTATTTCTGCAAGAATTCAAATGGATGTTCTTTTATAAGGTAGTTGATTTCTTTTGCTACCACTAATACAGTAAAATGAATCGTTCCAAGCTCAGGAACAAGCAGCAAAACCCTTAATTTGAACTTATAGTCTACAGAGACTATCTGCAACGCAATTTAATTAATATGATTTTTTCTATGTATTTAAGTGGGAGAGTTATATACCAACCAATGGGACAAGTAAGAATGCTAACCATAACATTTTAAATACTTATGGCTTAGGGAAAACATAAATGGAAGCATAGCCATCAGTAGTAATGGAAGCTGAACTTTTCCGTTACCAGTAAATTACCCATATTTCCATAGAGACTTTTTTCTCCAGGGGATTTTTAAAAATTCTAAGAGTTTAGATAGAAGTCCAAGGTCATGCTATTTGGCTAGCACTCACTGCTGATACAGAAGAAATGCCCTTTGCTAGAAGAAGTGTCAAGACTGCTGTATATCGTGAGAACCATATTGCTCTTTTTTTCTCAACAATGTATTTTTCTCAGAGTAATGTACAATTTAATGAATAAAAAAGTCTTTTTCTTTTCTAGCTAAATTTGATGTACTTGGAAGTTTTCATGGACTGTGTTCTATAGACACTTGGTGTCTATCCCATTTACTAAACTGCTATGTTAAAAGTTACATAAGTTATGCCAAGAAATGTTATTCTTGCTCCAAAAATGATTGTTTAAAAAGTCTTATTTTCATCAAGAAGAAAAGGATTACATATTTGCAACTCTAAAACTTCTAAAAATTGAATGCATTTATACTAGCCATGTAAAGCTGATGACAGCCCAGGCATCACAGGTTGATTTGGCAAGCAGACTGGCACAAGGCTAACTAACCACTGCATAACCACTTCTGGGGATAACAATCTGATTGAAAGCACTATTTATAAATGTGAGCTCTATCAGCTGAAATGCCTGTTTGCAACCTCTCATTCAAATTAATAGCATCATCATGTTTAGAAAAGGATTTGAAATATAGACCTGGCTCATATTTTATTTAAAATTGGCTAAAAATTTAGAAAGTTTAAAACTGTTCTAGAACCTAGGAGAAAATGAGAGCTCTACATGGTTAATGGTGCCATTATTCTTCATTGAGTCACTGCCTATGTATTCATATTCACATAGTATCCAACGTTCTTTCATTACTGAATGAATGAAATTATTTACTGAATGCCTACTATGTACTGGCACTGGGGGGGTTTGGAGCATATAATTATGACAGCTAATGCTTACTTAGCAATTTCAATGTGCCAGGCACTGTTCTAAGGACTTTGCATATAGTAATTCATTTAGCCCTCATAGCAACTTTAATTAATTTAAATTTTTTAAATTTTATATTGGAGTATAGTTGATTAACAATGTTGTGTTAGTTTCAGGTATACAGCAAAGTGATTCAGTTATACATATACATGTATCTATTCTTTTTCAAATTATTTTCCCATTTAGGTTATTACAGAATATTGAGCAGAATTCCCTACGCTATACAGTAGGTCCTTGTTGGTTACCTGTATTAAATATAGCAGTGTATACATGTCAACCCCAAACTCCCAATCTATCCCTCCCCCCCACCCTTCCCCCCAGTAACCATAAGTTCATTCTCTAAGTCTGTGAGTCTATTTCTGTTTTGTAAATAAGTTAATTTGTGTCATTTTTTGTTTTAGATTCCACATATAAGTGATACCATATGATATTTGTCTTTCTCTGTCTGACTTACTTCACTTAGTATGATAATCTCTAGGTCCATCCATGTTGCTGCAAATGGTATTATTTCATTATTTTTATGGCTGAATAATATTCCTTTGTATAGATATATATACCACATCTTGTTTATCCATTCCTCTGTCAGTGGACATTTAGGTTGCTTCTGTGTCTTGGCTATTGTAAACAGTGCTGCAGTGAGCATTGGGGTGCATGTATCTTTTCGAATTATGGTTTTCTCCAGATATATGCCCAGAAGTGGGATTGCTGGATGATGTGGTAGTTCTATTTTTAGTTTTTTAAGGAACCTTCATACTATTCTCCATAGTGTCTGTACCAATTTACATTCTGACCAACAGTGTAGGAGGGTTCCCTTTTCTCCACACCCGCTAAAGCATATATTGTTTGTAGACTTTTTGATGATGGCCATTCTGACCAGTGTGACATGGTACCTCATTGTAGTTTTGATTTGCATTTCTCTAATAATTATCGATGTTGAGCATCTTTTCATGTGCCTCTTGACCATCTGTATGTCTTCTTTGAAGAAATGTCTATTTAGATCTGCCCATTTTTTGATTGGGTTGTTTGTTTTTTTGATATTGAGCTGCATGAGCTGTTTGTATAGTTTGGAGATTAATTCCTTGTTGGTCACTTCATTTGCAAATATTTTCTTCATTCTGTGGGTTCTCTTTTTGTTTACGGTTTCCTTTGCTGTATAAAAGCTTTTAAGATTAATTAGGTCCCATTTGTTTATTTTTGTTTTATTTTCATTACTCTAGGAGGTGGATCCAAAAAGATATACCTGCAATTTATGTCAAAGAGTGTTCTGCCTATGTTTTCCTCTACGAGTTTTATAGTATCCAGTTTTACATTTAGGTCTTTAATCCATTTTGATTTTATTTTTTGTGTATGGTGTTAGAGAATGTTCTAATTTCATTCTTTTACATGTAGCTGTCCAGTTTTCCCAGCACCACTTATTGAAGAGACTGTCTTTTCTCCATTGTATATTCTTGCCTCTTTGTTGTAGATTAATTGACCATAGGTTTGTGGGTTTATTTCTGGGCCTTCTGTCCTGTTCCATTGATCTATATGTCTGTTTTTGTTCCAGTACCATACTATTTTGATGACTATAGCTTTGTACTATACTCTGAAGTCAGGGAGCCTGATTCCTCCAGCTCTGTTTTTCTTTCTCAAGATTGCTTTGGCTATTCGGGGTCTTTTGTGTCTCCATACAAATTTTAAGATTTTTCGTTCTAGTTCTGTGCAAAATACCATTGGTAATTTGGTAGGGGTGGCACTGAATATGTAGATTGCCTTGGGTAGTATAGTTATTTTGACAATATTGCTTCTTCCAATTCAGGAACATGGTATATCTTTCCATCTGTATCATCTTCGGTTCCTTTCGTCAGCGTTTTACAGGTTTCCAAGTACAGGTCTTTTGCCTCCTTAGGTAGGTTTATTCCTAGGTATTTTATTCTTTTTAATGCGATGGTAAATGGGATTGTTTCTTTAATTTCTCTTTCTGGTCTTTTGTTTTTAGTGTATAGAAATGCAACAGATTTCTGTGTATTAATTTTGTATTCTTCACCTTTACCGAATTCATTGATGAGCTCTAGTAGTTTTCTGGTAGCATCTTTAGGATTTTCTATGTATAGAATAATCTCATCTGCAAATCGTGACAGTTTTACTTCTTGTCTTCCAATTTGGGTTCCTTTTATTTCTTTTTATTCTCTGATTGTCATGGCTCAGACTTCCAAAACTATATTGAATAAAAGTGGTGAGAGTGCATACCCTTGTGTTATTCCTGATCTCAGAGGAAATGCTTTCAGCTTTTCACCTTTGAGTATGATGTTAGTGGTAGGTTTGTCATATATGGCCTTTATTATGTTGAGGTATGTTCCCTCTATTCCCACTTTCTGGAGAGCTTTTTAATCATAAAGGGTGTCGAATTTTGTCAAAAGCTTTTTCTACATCTATTGAGATGATCTTATGGTTTTTATTCTTCAGTTTCTTGATGTGGTATATCACACTGATTGATTTGCAGATGTTGAAAAATCCTTGATTCTCTAGGATAAATCCCACTTGATCATGGTGTATGAACCTTTTAATGTACTATTGAATTCAGTTTGCTAGTATTTTGTTGAGGATTTTTGCATCTGTGTCCATCAGTGATATTGGCCTATAATTTTCTTTTTTTGTGATATCTTTGTCTGGTTTTGGTGTCAGGGTGATGGTGTCCCTCACAGAATGAGCTTGGGAGTGTTCCTTCCTCTGCTGATTTTTGGAATAGTTTCAGAAGGATAGGTGTTAAGTCTTCTCTAAATGTTTGCTAGAATTTGCCCGTGAAGCCCTCTGGTCCTGGACTTTTGTCTGTTGGGGATTTTTTAATCACAGTTTCAATTTCAGTACTTGTGATTGGTGTGTTCATATTTGTGTGTGGATGATTTCCTACCTTTACTGCATGTTTGCCTTTACTAGTGGGCTCTTCCATTTGTAATTTTCTTGTTTCTCGTGGTGGCCTTTTCCTTTTCACCTAGAGAATTTCCTTTATCATTTGTTGCAAAGCTGGTGTGGTGGTGCTGAATTCTCTTAGCTTTTGCTTGTCTGTAAAGCTTTTGATTTCTCCATCAAATCTGAAAGAGAGCCTTGCTGGATAGAGTGTTCTTGGTTATAGGTTCTTCCCTTTCCTCACTGTAAATATATCATGTCACTCCCTTCTGGTTTGCAGGGTTTCTGCTGAGAAATCAGCTGATAACCTTATGGGAATTCCCTTGTATGTTATTTGTTGCCTTTAATATTTTTTCTTGTTGTTAATTTTTGTCAGCTTGATTAGTATGCATCTCAGCATGTTCCTCCTTGTCCGTCCTGCCTGCGGCTGTCTGAGCTTCTTGGACTTGGGTGACTGTTTCCATTCCCATGTTAGGGAAGTTTTCAGCTATTATCCTTCAGATATTTTCTCAGGTCATTTCTCTCTCTCTTCTCCTTCTGCAGTACCTATAATGAGAATGTTGATGCATTTAATGTTGTCCCAGGTCTCTGAGACTGTCCTTGTTTCTTTTCATTCTTTTTCTTTATTTTGTTTCATGGCAGTGATTTCTACCATTCTTTCAGCTCACTTATTCTTTCTTCTGCCTCAGTTATTCTGCTATTGATTCCTTCTAGTGTATTTTTCATTTTAGTTATTGTACTGTTCATCTCTGTTTGTTTTTTCTTTAGTTCTCCTAGGTCTTTGTTAAACATTTCTTGTATCTTTTCGATCTGTACCTCCATTCTTTTTCTGAGATCACGTATCATTTTTACTATCATTATTCTGAATTCTTTTTTGGGTAGATTGCCTATCTTCACTTCACCTAGTTGTTCTTCTGAGGTTTTACCTTATTCCTTCATCTGGGACATATTCCTCTGCCATCCCATTTTGTCTAACTTTCTTTGATTGTGGTTTCCATTATGCAGGCTGCAGGGTTGTAGTTCTTCTTGCTTCTGCTGTCTGACTCCACAGTGGATGAGGCTGTCTAAGAGGCTTGTGCAGGCTTCCTGGTGGGAAGGACTGGTTCTTGCCCACTGGTGGGTGGAGCTGGGTCTTGTCCCCCTGATGGGCAGGGCTGTGTCAAGGGGTGTGTTTATTGGGCAGCTGTGTGCTCAGGAAGACTTTAAGCAACCTGTCTGCTGATGGGTGGGGCTGTGTTCCTGCCCTGTTGGTTGTTTGGCCTGAGTCATCCCAGCACTGGAGCCTACAGGCTGTGGGGTGGGGCCAGATCTTGGTGGGAAAATGGCCTCCAGGAGTGCCCATGCTAATGAGTACTCCTCAGAACTACTGCCGCTAGTGTTTTTGTCTCCACAGTGAGCCACAGCCACACCACACCTCTGCAAGAGACCCTCCAATACTAGCAGGTAGGTCTGGCCCAGTGTCTTATGAAGTCACTGCTTTTTTTTCCTGGGTCCTGGTGTGCACAAGACCTTGTGTGTGCCCTCCAAGAGTGGAGTTTCTGTTTCCTCCAGTCCCGTGGAATTCCTGTGATCACACCCTGCTGGCCTTCAAAGCCAGATTCTCTTGGGGCTCCTCCTCCAATTGCCAGACCCCCAGGCTGGGGATCCTGACATGGGACTCAGGACTTTCACGCCTGTGGCAGAAATTCTGTGGTATAATTATTTTCCAGTTTGTGGGTCACCCACCCAGTGAGTATGGGATTTGATTTTATTGTGATTGCACCCCTCCTACTGTCTCGTTGTGGCTTCTTCTTTGTCTTTGGATGTAGAGTATCTTTTTTGGTAGGTTCCACCATTTTTTTTGTTGATGGTTGTTCAGCAGTTAGTTGTAATTTCGGTGTTTTTGTAAGAAGAGGTGAGTTCACGTCCTACTACTCCACCATCTTGTCTTTGTCTAGCAACTTTAATTATTGCCACACACGAGGAGTTACCCAGGGTCACACAACTGGTCTGTGGTGGAGCCAGGATTCTAACCCAAGCAGCTGGCTCTAGAGTTAATGCTCTTACCCACTATAGTACATCTACTGCAACCTATGTCTCTGTGTCTCCTATAATAATAAGTGAAATGTGAGCTGCTCACAGTTTAAGACCAGTTAATATCCACTGTGTATTTGTTAACAAATTAATTAATAGGAAAAAACAACAACAACGTCTCTTTGCACCCCATGATGGCAGGCCAGAACTGGAAGACCTGATTTATTTCAGACCCACTTGAGTTGAGATGCCTCAACTTTTACAGTGGTGGCAGATTAGGAGCCTCTCAAGACAACTCCCATTGCTTCAGCTCTTTGGGGATGATGGGACCACTTCCTCACTTCCCATCCTTACTCCTGGGGAAATAATTAGAAGTACTGCTTCCTCTAACTTCATGCTGATATCAAGGAGGTTGAGAGGCATGTTAAACAAGATCTTGGGGCTTCCCTGGTGGCGCAGTGGTTGAGAGTCTGCCTGCCGATGCAGGGGACACACGTTCATGCCCCAGTCCGGGAAAATCCCACATGCTGCGGAGTGGCTGGGCCCGTGAGCCATGGCCACTGAGCTTGCATGTCCGCAGCCTGTGCTCCACAATGGGACAGGGCACAACAGAGAGAGGCCCATGTACCGCAAAAAAAAAACAAAAAAAAAAACTTTACCCTCAAAGAACTTATATTTGAATGGATATCAAAGCTATTTCAAGAAATGTTTTCATCTTATGGCCCCGTCAGTAAGCTGTGGTGCCCTCTTCAATAGCTACACAAAATGTGGAGTATATTATGTGTCCAGACTTGGTCACTCTTTCCAAGATTCTTGCTGTTTCAGCTTAGGATATTTAACATGAAATCACCACTGCAATGTGGTGCCTCCATAGATGAATTTTAAGTTTTAATAATTTTTCATTTTCACCTTTGAGAGTAGCTTTGTATACATTTTAAAAATTA
This sequence comes from Grampus griseus, assembly GCF_964374135.1. Lineage (NCBI taxonomy): Eukaryota > Metazoa > Chordata > Mammalia > Artiodactyla > Delphinidae > Grampus > Grampus griseus. Next base: position 75,192,568 of record NC_139019.1, read on the forward strand.
AAAAATCAAAGCAAAACACGGCCAACACTTTGATGTGAGTCCAAGCTTTGGTAACATGCATAAAAGTAACACCAAGTCCAAGAGAAATTGAAACTCTAAGCACATTTTGCTTGCATTCATTCCTTGTTTCTAATTTAATAAATATTTCCCAGAATGGAGTTTGTAAATCAAAGTAAATATATATATATATATAAAATGCTTACTTATTCCCTTTTGGGTTCTATGTCAATTGTGTACATTTCATAAATATAAACATAAGACATATTTGCTAAGGAATTACATTTGTTGATGTGGCAACCTCATGGCTTAAAGTATAAAAAATTCATACCTTGTCAATTATGAATTGCATTTCCCCCATTTGTATAGAATATGGAATTTTTTTGAGTACTGGCTAAAAATGTACATGATACTATTTCAGATGTAAGTATTGCTTAAAAAAAAAAAAATCAACATCACCCTGCCTTAAGAGATGAAACATCTGAAAACTATAATCCTTTTAAATAAATTTAAAAAAATCTATTCTTTAATCATTTATTCAGCTTTCTTCTCACTATAGCCAATTACCAACCTTATCAGTCCATTTCCTTTTATTTATATTTTAGTCAAATGAGTGTCATAACAGGAAGGAAGTATGAATACCCTTTAATACTTACAGATTTTTTTTCAAATTTAAACATCTTTCTTGCTAAGCAGAATTAATTCACTGACTCACTCCCACAGCTATCACCCTGGATGCCCTTTTTCTATTTCATTGCCATTTTGTGTATGAACACATCACTGGTGTGGTATTTATCTTGATAGGTAGTGAAAAAACAGTCTTGCCTCAAAAAGCCATGCCATGTTTCCAGCCCTTGTTTATAAGGCATCTTCCAGCAGCAATCTCACTGCAGAGTTGCATGTACTAAATGGTGGCCCAACGCAGATCACTGGTATTCTCCCTGAGTAAAATCCTATGTATGCTGTCAATTTAATTGGTGCCACAGATAACTGTGACCCTTTTTCCCCTTCAACTGCTTATAGTCATTTTAAGATCTGTCATCACAGCTTAAGGTATGATTATGTCTAATAATGCTTTATTTTGCAGTGGGTATATCACAGTTATTGCCATATACAGAAAATTCTGACTGACATTTCCAGAGCTTTTTGGTGACAGAGTAAGTAAAGCAGTATATTACCTCTTTCTATGACTGCCAGGTGAATAACCCAACACAACTACCTAATATCTTGAGAGAAGGCTTTACTATTTTGGAGAGCCTTTTCCCCCATTTCACATCCCCACAGCACTGCCCTGCATTCCTCTCCTCTGAGTTTATCTCCCTAATTTAAATTCTAACTTCAAATATATCAGTTGACTAATATTAAACTTAACTTCCAAAAGGAGTCCATTTAAATACCTTCCTTCTGTACTTAATGATACAGATTTAAGGTCGAATATTTGTCATTTTTTAATGGAAATAGCTAGGAAGCGTTAAAAAATAAAGTGAACAATTGGCATTGAAATATTTGGTAAACAAAATCATTTCAGTTATTTCTGTCCTACCACCTAACCTATTTGCCATAACCTATGAATTTGGCCAAAATGCAGGAAGTCTAATTCAAGCTGACATTCAAAGCTTATTCTCATTAATGTCTAAATTTTCGTGTTGAGTTCCTGCTACTGTATTACAATTCCGATTTCCATATCAAATTTATTAAGTTTTCTTTACTGTTAAAATCCATCATCGGCCCAGCAATATACACTAGAACCAATAATGTCTATTGATGTTTAATATTCCTAACTTTGTTGTAAATTCAGTTTTTAAAAACAAGGTCTTTGCCAGCCCTTTTATTTATAGGCAATAGAGTATACTCAAGAGGATCTTACCTAACAATTTAGAATTATCATTACAAAATGTAAAAAGCCTGTTGTGGGCCAATTCATCTTTAACATTAGCCAGAAGACGAACTTTGCCCAAAGAATTCTTTGGAAATATAGTATATTAATGACCCAATGGAATAAACACTTGACCATCAAAAAGCACTGAGTTTGAAAAATTGCTTTATCTTAACCCTGCTTTATACAACATAAACAGATTCATTACTGCTGAAATATGCTGCATCTCTAATTTCATTTTCACAAAACTTCAACACACCACTGCAGAATCCCGATTAGTTCTCTCAGTAAATAACTATGGCATTACCATTATTATTGGTCACTGGAAGTCCCTATTTAGAAGAAGAACAACAGGGAAATTACTACACAGTATTCCCCACCCCCAGCAAACACATAAAAACACAAGTACACACACACGCATAGATAATAAAACACTGGAAAATGATAAGAATATTCAAAAAAATGCTTTATCTTTAGCTGTGATTCAGCTATTCAGCTAACTTTATCTAATGGTATATTATTCCATTAGTTTTAAAACCCAGGAAAATATTAGCAATTGAATATTATGAGGAAAAATGTCAACCTAATTATGAAATGAAATTAAGCTATCAAGCAATGGAATACTGTGAATCATTAACCTTAAATTCTGTATTACATGGAAGCAGAAAGCAGATTTCAGATAAAAGGCTCAGACTGCATACTGTGAAATATTTTACTTTTACCTGCTCCTAGATTCTGTGGGTTTCTTTTCTGTTTCTTTTTCTTTCCTTAATAACTCAAATTTTCAATTACTAGAATTTCATTTCCATTCAGTTGCTATTAAGCTAGCATTGCCTGTGGGATCTAGAAATTGAATTGATGAAGTATAACCAACCTTTTTATAGAGAAGGGCCATTCCTCTAAACTCTCCTAAGCTTTGAAATTCTTGGTGTTGTGTTGTGGAATCCATTAATGTTACAGAGGGAAAATGACAAAAGATAGTAATGCAAGACTCTAGGTACCTATGCTTCAAGCCATGAGTCATGATGCTGTCAAATGGATGGGTATTACAATTTGCTAGGTGATGGTAATTAACTAGTCTAGACTCCTTTCAAAAACTACTAAGCTACTTAGTGAATGTTTCTTAGAAGCTATACAAACTTCATAGATCAGATAACTGAACAAAATACTGGCATATAGAAAAATATTTTTGGAGTGCCTACTATGAGTCAGGCAATATATTAGGCACAGGGGATAACACCGTGAATACAATAATTATTGCTCCTTCTCTTATGGAACTTATATCTGTGGCAACGAAATTTTGGGCAAGTAATCAAATTGAATGAATTAATGAATGGCAGTAACTGCAAAAGTCAATGGTCATGTCCTTTATATTTCAATAATTTTTATAGTTTTCTATATATGGATCCTGCATATTTTGGTTAGGGTTATTCCTAGAAATTTTATGGTGTGTATGTTGCTATTATTCAGAGATTTTTTTTATTTTACTGTATCTTCAGTTTCTTACTGGGATATTGATATTTTTCAATATTTTTCTTATATTTCATAGCCTTACTGATTTCTAAGAGGATTTTATGTGGTATTTTGGGGTTTTCTAAGAAATATTCTCTGCAGTTAATAACCATTTTCCCCTTTTCCTCTCCAGCAGTTAGTCCATTACTTCTGATTTATGTCTTATTCCACTAGCCAGAAATTCTGGAAGAATGTTAAATAGATTGGGAATTCTGTTCCCCCTTGATTTTAATAAGAGTTCTGGTTTTATAATTTATATTATATGATGTGATCTGTCTTCTTAGATATCCTTTCTTTATGGGATAAAGAAAGGGATAACCCTGCTATCCCACTCCTAGGTGTCTTCCTAAGACAAAAAGAAATTTACATTCACATAAAACCCTATAAACAAATGTTTATGGCAGCTTTATTCACAATAGCCCCAAATTGTAAACAACCCAGATGCCCTTAAACTATTTCATACAATAAAATATAACTCAGCCATAAGAAGGAACAAACTGTCGGTTCACACAACAACTTGGGTGAATTTTCAATGCATTTTCCTAAGTGAAAGAAGACAGAATCAAGTGGCTATATGCTGTGTGATTCTATTTTACATGACAGACACTCCTAAAAAAGCAAAAGTACAGAGAAAAAAGCAGATCAGTGCTTTCCAGGGGTTAGGAATGGGAGGAGAGATTATCGATAAAGGGGTAACTTGTTTAGGGGGTTGATGAAATTGTACTGCAGGGAACTCTAGTGGTCGACACATGACTCTCTGCATTTGTCAAAACACATAGAACTGTACACCACAAAGAGTGAATTTTATTATACGATAACAACAACAACAAAATCAACTAGGTTGTGGGGGGAATATGAAATACAGACTGTGACATGGGAATCACACAACATTACAAATGAATTACATAACTACACTGAAGGGGGTGGACAAGAAAGGAGCCAAACTAAGAAACTCTGGAAAGCAGTGTTTTAACTGTTTTAAGACTAAAGACAAAAGAGCTGTTCACGAACAATGTTCTCTAGTTGGTAATTTGTTTCTAACAGAGGGATTAAGAAATGTAAAACTACTCTCTTAGATTAAAAAATTTTTTTTTAGATTTTAAAAGTATTTTTAGATGCTTTTAAAGATATTTTTACTTATGTTGATATAGTAGGGTTATCAGAAATTATAGAAAATGGGAGTCATGTTTCTTACTGTAAGAGAAAGAAGTTACAAATAAGGGAAGAAAGCTAGAATGAACCCTGTCATGTTGGATTAAAATTGGAGATATCAATATGAACTTATTCTTTTAATATATTTACATATAAATGATACAGAAATAAATTTTGATGTGTTTGTCTGCATGAGTTAGTACCTACACATGTGTTTCCTAGCTCTATCCACTGAAAGGAGCTAGAAGGTACCCCAGTAGCAATGAACAGCTGGCACCTAAATCTTGGTTTATAAATTCCACTCTGCTATGCAAAAGACAGGACTCCTCAGAGAAACGGCTACTTCTAGGGCTAGGGCAGGAAAAACACAATATGAGCCTGGAGCATCAGAAAGTAAGGATGTTACGGATTTCCCTGGTGGCACAGTGGTTAAGAATCTGCCTGCCCCACCATCACCCTGATACCAAAACCAGACAAAGATACTACAAAAAAGAAAGTTACAGACCAGTATCACTGATGAATATAGATACAAAAATCCTCAACAAAATACTAACAAACAGAATCCAACAACACATTAAAAGGATCATACACCATGATCAAATGGGATTTATCCCAGGGATGCAAGGATTCTTCAATATATGCAAATCAATCAATGTGATACACCATATTAAAAAAGTGAAGAATAAAAACCATATGATCATCTCAATAGATGCAGAAAAAGCTTTTGACAAAATTCAACACACATTTATGATAAAAACTCTCCAGGAAGTGGGCATAGAGGGTACCTATCTCAACATAATAAAGGCCATATACAACAAACCCACAGCAAACATCATTCTCAATGGTGAAAAACTGAAAGCATTTCCTCTAAGACCAGGAACAAGACAAGGATGTCCACTCTCACCACTATTATTCAACATAGTTTTGGAAGTCCTAGCCACGGCAATCAGAGAAGAAAAAGAAATAAAAGGAATCCAAATCGGAAAAGAAGAAGTAAAACTGTCACTGTTTGCAGATGACATGATACTATACATAGAGAATCCTAAGGATGCCACCAGAAAACTACTAGAGCTAATCAATGAATTTGGTAAAGTTGCAGGATACAAAATTAATGCACAGAAATCTCTTTCATTCCTATATACTAATGATGAAACATCTGAAAGAGAAATTATGGAAACACTCCCATTTACCATAGCAACAAAAAGAATAAAATACCTAGGAATAAACCTACCTAGGGAAACAAAAGACCTGTATGCAGAAAACTATAAGACCCTGATGAAAGAAATTAAAGATGATACCAACAGATCGAGAGATATACCATGTTCTTGGATTGGAAGAATCAACATTGTGAAAATGTCTATACTACCCAAAGCAATCTACAGATTCAATGCAATCCCTATCAAATTACCAATGGCATTTTTTATGGAACTAGAACAAATCATCTTAAAATTTTTATGGAGACAAAAAAGACCCCGAATAGCCAAAGCAGTCTTGAGGGAAAAAAATGGAGCTGGAGGAATCAGACTCCCTGACTTCAGACTATACTACAAAGCTACAGTAATCAAGACGATATGGTACTGGCACAAAAACAGAAACATAGATCAATGGAACAAGATAGAAAGCCCAGAGATAAACCCACGCACCTATGGTCAACTAATCTATGACAAAGGAGGCAAAGATACACAATGGAGAAAAGATAGTCTCTTCAATAAGTGGTGCTGGGAAAACTGGACAGCTACATTTAAAAGAATGAAATTAGAACACTCCCTAACACAATACACAAAAATAAACTCAAAAAGGATTCGAGACCTAAATGTAAGACTGGACACTATAAAACTCTTAGAGGAAAACATAGGAAGAACCCTCTTTGACATAAATCACAGCAAGATCTTTTTTGATCCATCTCCTAGAGTAATGGAAATAAAAAGAAAAATAAACAAATGGGACCTAATGAAACTTCAAAGCTTTTGCACAGCAAAGGAAACCATAAACAAGACGAAAAGACCACCCTCAGAATGGGAGAAAATATTTGCAAACGAATCAATGGACAAAGGATTAATCTCCAAAATATATAAACAGCTCATGCTGCTCAATATTAAAGAAACAAACAACCCAATCCGAAAATGGGCAGAAGACCTAAATAGACATTTCTCCAAAGAAGACACACAGATGGCCAAGAAGCACATGCAAAGCTCAACATCACTAATTATTAGAGAAATGCAAATCAAAACTACAATGAGGTATCACATCACACCAGTTAGAATGAGCATCATCAGAAAATCTACAAACAACAAATGCTGGAGAGGGTGTGGAGAAAAGGGAACCCTCTTGCACTGTTGGTGGGAATGTAAATTGATACAGCCACTATAGAGAACAGTATGTAGGTTCCTTAAAAACCTAAAAATAGAATTACCATATGATTCAGCAATCCCACTACTGCTCATATACCCAGAGAAAACCATAATTCAAAAAGACACATGCACCCCAATGTTCATTGCAGCACTATTTACAATAGCCAGGTCATGGAAGCAACCTAAATGTCCATCGACAGACGAATGGATAAAGAAGTTGTGGTACATATATACAATGGAATATTACTCAGCCATAAAAAGGAACAAAATTGAGTCATTTGTTGAGACATGGATGGATCTAGAGACTGTCATACAGAGTGAAGTAAGTCAGAAAGAGAAAAACAAATATCGTATATTAACGCATGTATGTGGAACCTAGAAAACCGGTTTGCAGGGCAGAAGTTGAGACACAGATGTAGAGAACAAACGTATGGACGCCAAGGGGGGAAAACTGCGGTAGGATGGGGATGGTGGTGTGCTGAATTGGGCTGTTGGGATTGACATGTATACACTGATGTGTATAAAATTGATGACTAATAAGAACCTGCAGTATAAAAAAACAAAAACAAAAAACAACTAATACTAAACTTTCTTTGGGTTGTTCATATGGAAATATGTTAATATAAATGTTTCAGACATTGCATGAAATTTCTAAAATTCTTATATATTCTGGTATAATGTTATAAGTCATAATTCTAGTTATTACTTTAAAATGTATATCTCAGAAATTTAAAAAAAGGTGGTAAAGAAGGTAAAATGAGCAAATCATAAATAAAGCCAGCGATTTCAAAAACAAAACAAACAAACAAACAAACAAAAATTTGCCTGCCAGTGCAGGGGACATGGGTTCGATCTCTGGTTCAGGAAGATCCCCCGTACTGCGGAGCAACTAAGCCCATGTACCACAACTAATGAGCCTGTGCTGTAGAGCCCGTGTGCCACAACTACTGAAGCCTCTGTGCCCAGAACCAGTGCTTCGGAACAAGAGAAGCCACTGCAATGAGAAGCCCACACACCGAAATGAAGAGTAGCCCCTTTTTCGCCGCAACTAGAGAAAGTCTGCGAGCAGCAACAAAGACCCAACGTAGCCTAAAATAAATAAATAAATAATAAAATTAAAAAAAAAAAAAAAAGAAAGAAAGAAAGTAAGGAGGTTAAAAAAAAAAAGATGGGAGTATATAAAAGAGGCTTAGGAGCCAGCCTGGAAAAGTTAATTGACAAAGTTGGAAAAGCTTGAGCAACAAAATAAATAATGATTGCATTACATTATAACCGAATAATAAAATAAATATTCATGAATCCATACTAATATAAATAAGTAAATAAATAGGGGGATATGTGACAACTCTTACTCAAATAACAATTCTAAATAATATATACAGAGAAATAGAAATCACTATTAAAACACCATGGCAATATTGCCACACAATACAATGGCTACTAAAATTAATAGGTAAAAGTTTATGCAGAAATTGGATATTTGCATAAGGTCAAAGTATCTCCCTCAAATATTTAGTAATTACAAAGGAAAAAGAGTAACAACATTAGAGAATCCTAACAAACACCAGCTTAACTAAGTGACCAAGAGTAACATCACCAGTAATAAGACTTACTGATGTTATTTAATCCCTGATATGTGACACTGAGAAGGGCCCATTGCCTCTATGGTTTCCTTACCAATAATGCACAACCTTAATCTAACGAGAAAGCATCAGACAAACAAATTGAGGCACAGTCTACAAAAATAACTGACCAGTACCCTTCAAAAGTGTCAAGGTCATGAAAGACAAAGACTCAAGAACTGGCATAGATTGGAGGAGACTAAGGAGCCATGACAACTAAATGCAATGTGGGATCCCGGAACAACAAAAGGACAGTGGTAGAAAAAAGTTCTGTACTTTAGTTAAGAGTAGTATCCTAAGGATTATTTCTTAGTTTTGATAAGTGTTTTTTGGTTATGTAAGATGTTAAACATAAGGGGAATCTGGGTGAACGGTAAATGAGAAATCTGTGTACTATTTTTGTCACCTTTCTGTAAGTTAAAGATGGCACTAAAAAAATGCTGTAGATGTGCCATCATCTCATAGCACTTAATGCTTCAGAGAAGTTTAAGCCCAGCCTAATTTTGTCCCTTTTTAGGTAACCTGCTTTATTTTTTCCTTCCTGGATGCTTTAAATCTGTTTTCCTCTTTCTTAAAATTTACTACATATAAAAATTAATTTGATTTTCTTTAGTGCCAACTTAAATCCTTTTACTTTTTTCCAAATCTTATCCACTTCCGTTGTTACTTTGGCCTCTTGTTATTGCATCTCATTGCTTCTCTTGCATTACATATTGTAACCTACGGGTTTCTACAGTTTGTTCAGAGGCTTGCCTTATACCCTATGGAGGATACTAGATTGTTCTAACCTTTTTGTCTGATCCCCATATTAAGCATGTTTCTGTGTGTTTGTTTATTTGTTTTTCAGAGTGATTTTCACATTCCCTCAAGCTGGAGCATATTTTCACAAGCACTATTTGGGTTCTTTGGTCATTCATCTTTAAAGTAAGAGAACTCCATCTAGACCACTTCCATCATCTTGTGATTCATGGAAAACCATTGACAACAGGATTACTGACTGATCTTGGAGTTGTTAGTTTTTATCAGTTTTAGTGTTTTTATAGTTATTTCATTGGGTGGTTGTAAGAGGTTTTACTAGGGGGTGTTAGGTAGCATGCACTTTCAATCAAGCTACCTATTCAAAATGTCAGCATTTTTGCAGTATCTCCCAAGATGTTTCTGTTGAAGAATAATATTTGTACTGTGAGAGTTATATCTGGAACTCCTGTACTCCAGAATCAAAAACAAAAATGTGAAGCAATAGTTTCTATTTCACAGGCTAATTAAAGCAAGAGATTTGGTATTTCTTTACAAAAAGAATGATGAAGGTAGATAGTGGCCTGGAAACCAGTGAACCTGATTGCAAAATGAATATTTAAAAGCCCCTCTGATTTAATGTGCTCTTGTTTCCATTCCCTTTATTCTTTACAAAGACAAAGAGTCCTCTGTAAATATTGCTTTAAGGATTATCAGGCTTCAATTTTCAATTTTGTCCAAAGGCCATAATTTAAACCATAATATTGGCTTTACAAATGTAAACAGTGATTGAACCTCTTTCCTTTAGCTAATAGAAATGCCAATGAAATTAGAGTCAATTAAATAATTGCTTTATTAACCTAATGTATTACTGCTGTAAGACGTGCTGTGACTCATCCAGTCAGGAGGGGAGCTAGGAGAGAACAAAACTACATCAACATAAAGACAATGGAAACCAGCATTTTGTAAAAACTTGATCCAATAAAAAGAATAAAACATTTATTGAAATTTTGATATATCAATTTCATTCTTTATAGTTTAACCATGACTGAAGATGGAAAAATCCTAAGAGATTTTAAAGGTTAAAGATCTTTCAGAATATGTTAAATGTCCCCTCTTCTGCCAAGTTTTCTCTGTCCACCTCTGTCTCCAGACTCGTCCTCTGCTTCTCTCAGGCAAGATATCTCACTTTTTCCTTTATGGTAATACAGAGGTATGTGATTACTGACTTCTAGTGTTATATACCTTGAGAGATGATTTGCAATTATTTTTTAAACTTCTGTATTCCCTACCATGTGGTCCCCTGCCTTTTTGAGGACTGAATTTATCATCTCAATAATTTCAGAACCTAGTGAAGTATTATACCTGGTAATACCACTAAGCAAATACTTGAGGAATGAATGAGTAAATAGGTAGGTAGCACTGTGGTATCTCTAGGAAGGTGCAGAGCAGGTTCTCAGTAATTAAAGCCCTTCTTGTAGCTCACCTTTCTCCTGCGGTGCCCCAAGTGTTCTGGTATACCTGAGCACAGAACAGCAAGAGGAGAATTTTGTGGGTCTTCTTTTTCTGACCCTGTTTCAGACTACACCAAAAGTATGGCCAGAGTTGGCTACTTTGGAAAGATGTTATGGATGTTAATGATGGAAGGATGGATGAAAGGATGGAAGGAAGGAAGCAGGGGTGCAAAGAAGGATGACCATGTATTGGGTGCTATGTTATCCCTTCCATATATATTATCTAATTTAATCCTAAAACAACTATTCAGAGTAAATATTATTATCCCTATTTTTACAATTAAGGAAACTGGGACTTTTAAATGTACTTCTTTGTACCAGGCCACACAGCTGTCCAGTGGCCAAGCTAGAATTTAAATTTCAGTAGGCTCATTCAAAACTCAGTGCTTTTCTTAGAATATGGGAATTAAGGAAGTTTTAGTTCTACAAAACTGTAATGACCCATTCTGTGAGTATCCTAAACTTGATGCAGTTTTATTTTTCAGCTTTGAACAATAGGATTCAGAAATATTTGCCTATCATTTCTATCATACTTAGTTTCGTTTGGTAGTCATTCATCTGTTGGACATTTACTAAGCCCAAGCACACTTGGAACACAAGTATGCCTAGGACACAGTCTCTGGACTCAAGTTCCTTTGCCCTTTTCTTAGAAGAATTCTCATTCTGGAAAGCCAACCTACTTGCCATCCCATTTATGGTTTCTTTGCTTTCTCTTCTGCCTTTTTTTTTTTTTTTTTTTTTTTTTTTTGCGGTACGTGGGCCTTTCACTGTTGTGGCCTCTCCCGTTGCGGAGCACAGGCTCCGGACGCGCAGGCTCAGCGGCCATGGCTCACGGGCGTAGCCACTCCATGGCATGTGGGATCTTCCTGGACCGGGACATGAACCCACGTCCCCTGCATCGGCAGGTGGACTCTCAACCACTGCACCACCAGGGAAGCTGTCTTCTGCCTTTTAACAAATTCCCTAGCCACAAAAACATACACCTCATACTCCTTATATTAGAATATTTTATCTGCTTTCTGTTCTTAGTCTAAAAGGAAGGCTCATATCTTCTCCAAGGTCAACAGAAATCTCCTATTGTTTATACATGAAAATATTTAAGAAACTTAGGTACAGATTTTGTACTATTGTCATGTAAGTTATATTAACGGGGAGTGAAATTGACTTTACAAACTACTTATATATGTACATATATACATGTACATATATATGCATATAGTCTTTAGAAAGTATTAGACTCTAAACGTTCAACTCAGAGGAAACTTAATCTTTGGTATCTCTTTAAGTCATCATTTTATCTTCAGTTTGTACCTTCTGTATTTTGTCTATGAAGAATCTACAACTCAGAATGACTTCCAAAGCATCTGCTCAAAGTATTGGCATAGAAAAGGGATTAGGGCTTAAAATTAGAAAACATGAGCTTCAGTCCTATCATTCACCATCAAGTCACTTAATCTTTCTGCATCTTTTCTAATCTGGAAAATGGAAATAATAACAGTAGTAGTAGCTACCTTATAACATTATTTGGAGGATCAAATGATATTATTAAATGAAGGGTTGCAGAGCACTATACAAATGTATTACAGATCCATAATCCCTCATCTGAAACCCCTGAGGTCATTTTCAGAATTCAGACCTTTTTTTAGATTTTAAAAAAGGTAATACAATACACATTCTTTTTATTAGGAAGCATTCGCAACAGGGTCTAGGGCAGTACCCTATAACCCAATATATTAATATATTTGCAGCAAAACATATAAACATCATTTTAAGTGGGATAAATTAAGACTATAAACTTACAAAGACTTTCAGCTTAAGAGCTTTCTGTAGTTCAGAATTGCAGATAAAGAATTGTGGGTCTCTGTTTTATCTGCATATAAGTTTAGGCCATTTAAAAATTTTAAAAAACTACGTAACTTTTAATGATTAGGATTGATTTCATTTAGTATAGTACAGATAATTCATACTTTCGCTTTTATGGTTTTCTTTCCTTACTGGTATATCAATGCCAATATTTACTGACCTTCATAAAGTAGTGAATACTATTTACATTTGGAAGAAGAGAAGAGGTAAGAGGACATCTTTCAGAACAATAAATGATAGCGATGTTCAGGTAAGCAAGGAATGAGTGACAACAAATAAGTCAATCTGCAGGTGTTTATGTTATTTATGGTATATAAAATAAGAAAGAAAATGTATGTGAAAAGTACATTGTAAAGTTAGGAATACTATATACTATGTGCCCTGCATTGTACTTGACATTATGGGGAAACAAATTCAACATAGGATCTGGTCTCTGCCCTTGTGGACCGTACAATCCAGCACAGAGGTAGAGCTAATGTGTAAAAATGAAGGGAGTTATTGAGAGCTAAGCATTCTCCATTCATTAGAAATTGGTATGGATAGGAGCTGACAGAAAAGGTTTTGTGAAGGAAGTAGTACTTGAAGGACACCTTCAGTTTGGATAGAGTAAAGATAATTGAGCAACAATGTCATGTCAAGCAAAAACATGAGGGTAGGAACATGTGTTCCAGAGGCAGAAAAGGGCCAGTGTGTACAGAGCAACAAATGAATCTTAAGTCATGTAGTAGAGCCATTTGTGGAGGGATTTAAAAGCCTAGTGCGGGTAGTTTGGAATTGATGGGCCACGCAGTAGGAAATCCCTGCAAGCTCTTGTGCTAAGGAATGAAATCCTGAATTCAGACAAGCTTAGTTTGACAGTGAAATATACAAGTTAGTCAGAACTGGGAAAGACTGGAAACAAAGAGGTGGTTGAAATAATCCACGCAGGCAGGTAATAAGGATAAGACGGGTGTGAGGAAGGGGACGGGTTGTCATGGCTAGAGAGTTGTTGAATAAGAAGAAGAAAAGGTAAATTTGAAATATCTGATTAGAGGGCATGGAGACAAGCAATAAAGAAAACTGGCATTTTTCACCAATTCAGATTCAGACTGGCAAGCCAGTTGATGCAGACAGGGACAGACAGTGAAAAGAGGAGTCTACTGGGGGTATGGGAGGGGAGGAGAAAAAGATGAAAAACAAAGAAAACTGAGATCAAAGGGTTATTTTTAAAAAAGCAAATTACAGAACCTAAACTCCCTCATATTCTTCACTGATAATTTTGTCAGTGATGATTAATGTTCAGAAATGATGGTGACTCCAAGTCATCACAACATTCTCAATCATTAAAAAAAAAAAACCCCACAAATCTAGCACAATGTACACCAAGATAATAAGACAGAACACTTTTATAACACATTTTATAAAGACTGTCACCAAGTGTTGAAACAAAAACCTGAAGAGTTACCCAGAGTTAACTTAGGGTTATTCAGAAAAATGCAAATTAACTAGAACATGCTATTCCAAAGCACGAACAAGATAGTCATAGAACCCTGGAATGGGAAGAGACTTTGAGGCATTGATTTTAATTTGCAAGTGTTCAGACCTCTCTAATTGATGAAGAGTTTATACCTAACTGTCAGAAAACTCTTCCTTATATCATACTGATATCTCTTTAACTCATATCCATTAGTAAAAATCACACTCTGAAACAACTCAAAACAAGACCATCTCCTGTGGTAGGTAAGTGACTGCCTAGAGCCAGAGGTGGGAAATGTATTGAGAGCAAAGAGAACTTTTTAGGATGACGGAACTCTTCTGTATCTTGACTGTAGAGGTACAAATTATTTAATTCAATTTACTTGTATGAAATTACCAAAATTCATTAAATTGTATACTTGGAATTTCAAACAAAGGCTATCTTCCATATTAGGTAAGAGCCCTTCAAGTATTTGAAAACAAATATACTTTTCTTTATTAATTGTACTTATATATTTGGATATTTAAGATGCAAATACTTGATCCAGAACATGTTAGTTAATTTGCTCAGCATGGAATGACTAGCAGGACTTTTTTTTTTTTTAAAGAAAACAATTACTAAAAAACTTAAATATAATAAATATGAAATAAAATATAAAATAAGCAGATAATTTGATAGTTATTTATATAACATCTCTTAGGTCACAATCAGTAATTTAAGAATATTATCTTCAATAGATTGCCTGCTTCATTCCAAGGTCCTAGAAATGCTCAATTTTCTGTAATTTAGCATTAGTTTGGAAAATACAGTGTTGAAGATAAAAGACACTTTATGAAAGAGTGAATGGAAGCCCAAAAGAAGCAATAAATTGGGCATTTGTATAACCATAGTGGAAAGGCACCATTTGGTTAATATATTAACTTTCATTCAGTAGATGTTTCTGTCCCTACAACCTTTGACATTCTATTAGTAATATTAGTAGTTTCATATCAGGTTGATTAAATTGACCACTAAGGTGTGTGAGGTTGGTAGAAAGGCAGACAAAAGAACATACTTGTTAGTTGCCCTGAAAATTTTAAAAGTATCAAAATGACATTGACCTTTCCAATGAGCATGATTTATAATCACATTTAATTGCATGTTTCCCACCAATCACCTTCATTTCCATTATCCAGTAGTTATATGGAGTTATTACAATCTAAAAAACAAAGAAACAAAAATCACAGAATAACTCCTTTATGTTTGTATCTTTTGATACCGAAACCCAGAGCAGTGTTTTCATGATAAAGGAGACTGAATCACTTCTAAAACTTTTAGCCGGGTTTGGGCCTCCTTTGGTCTATTATGAAAAAGAAAAGATCTAAACAGTAAAATGACTAATATGTTTATTAGTCATTTGCACACCATTTGACTAAACATTATTTATAATTCTGTAGTTGAGGAAAAAAACTAGATGTACAAATCATTAAAGGTGAAAGGATACGGTATAGATAAAAGACCTCATTAGAACTATACCATTTGAATTCTTGAGAAACTCCACATGTAAAAATTATTTTAGGAATGCCCTTTATTGAAGTGTTACCTATATACAGTAATATTAATGAATTTTAAATGAACAGTTTAATGAATTTTGGCAGTTTCATACAATTAAATTGAATTAAATTGTTTGAACCACCACAATCAGAAAAAGAGGAGTTCCCTCATCCTAAAAAGTTTTCTCATGCCGCTTTGCTCTCAATAAAATTTCCCAACTGTGGCTCTAGGCAGTCACTTGATCCACTTTGTGTCATTATAGTTCTGCTTTTTCTAGAATTTCATATTATTGGAATCTTATAGTACCTGGACTTTAGTTTTTAATTTTTACACATAGCAAATTTTTGAGATTCATTCATGTTTTTGAGTTATTAATATTTTGTTCCTTTTTATTGCTGAGTAGTATTTCATTGTAGAGATATACCACAGTTTATCCATTTCACAGTTGATGGATATTTGGGTAGCCGCCCTTTTTGCTGTTGTGAATAATGCCGCTATGAACACTTGCAACCATATCTTTGTGTGGACATGTGTTTTTAACCTCACTAGGAGTGAATTGCTGGGTACAGTGATAAATATAGGTTTAAGCCAATGAAGTACTGTCAGACTGTTTTCCAAAGCAGCCGTACCATTTTTCATTCCTAACAGCAATGTATGGAAGTTCCAGTTGATTTACAGTGTTGGGTTAGTTTTAGGTATACAGCAAAATGATTCAGTTATACATAGATAGGTCTATTCTTTCTCAGATTCTTTTCCCTTATAGGTTATTACAAAATATTGAGTATAGGGCTTCCCTGGTGGCGCAGTGGTTGAGAGTCTGCCTGCCGATGCAGGGGACGCGGGTTCGTGCCCCAGTCTGGGAGGATCCCACGTGTTGCGGAGTGGCTGGGCCCATGAGCCATGGCCACTGAGCCTGCACGTCTGGAGCCTGTGCTCTGCGATGGGAGAGGCCACAGCAGTGAGAGGCCCACGTACCACAAAAAAAAAAAAAAAAAAAAATATATTGAATATAGTTCCCTGTGCTATACAGTAGGTCCTAGTTGGTTATCTATAATAGTTTATATATAGTAGTGTGTATATGTTAATCCCAAGCTCCTAATTTATCCCTCCCTGACCTTTCCCCTTTGGTAAGCATAAGTTTGTTTTCTATGTCTGTGGATCTATTTCTGTTTTGTAAATAAGTTCATTTATATCATTATTATTATTATTTTAGATTCTACATATAAGTGATATCATGTGATAGTTGTCTTTTGCTGTCTGGCTTACTTCACTTAGTATGAAAATTCTATGTCCATCAATGTTGTTGCAAATGGCATTATTTCATTCTTTTTTATGGCTGAGTAATATTCCATTACATTGGCTGTACCAGTTTACATTCTTACCAGTGGTGTAGGTTGGTTCCTTTTTCTCCACACCCTCCACACCTTTTTCATGATGGCCATTCTGACTGGTGTGAGGTGATACCTCACTGTAGTTTTGATTTGCATTTCTCTAATAATTAGTGATGTTGAGCATCTTTTCATGTACCTGTTGGCCATCTATATGTCTTTTTTGGAGAAATGTCTATGTAGATCTTCTGCCCATTTTTTGACTAGTTTGTTTGTTTATATTGAGCTGTATGAACTGTTTGTATGTTTTGGAAATTAAGCCCTTCTTGGTGGCATCATTTGCAAATATTTTCTCCCAGTCCATAGGTTGTCTTTTAGTTTTGTTTATGCAAGAAGAAGTAAAACTGTCACTGTTAGCGGATGACATGAGACTATACATAGAAAATCCTAAAGACACTACCAAAAAACTATTAGAGCTCATCAATGAATGCAGTAAAGTTGCAGGATGCAAAAGTAATACACAGAAATCTGTTGCATTTCTACTAACAGCAAAAGATCAGAAAGAGAAATTAAGGAAACAATCCCATTAATCATCACATCAGAAAGAATAAAATATCTAGGAATAAACCTATTTAAGGAGTCAAAAGACCTGTACTCCAAAAACTATAACATGCTGATGAAGAAACTGAAGATGACACAAACACATGGAAAGACATACTGTGTTCTTGGATTGGAAAAATCAATATTGTCAAAATGACTATACTACCCAAGGCAATATACAGATTCAGTGCAATCCTTGTCAAACTACCAATGCCATTTTTCACAGAACAGAGCAAAACTTTTGAAAATCTGTATTGAAATACAAAAGACCCTAAATAGCCAAAGCAACCTTGAGAAAGAAAAATGGAGCTGTAGGAATTAGGCTCTCTGACTTCAGACTATACTACAAAGCTACAGTAATCAAAACAGTATGTTACTGGCACAAAAACAGACATATAGATCAATGGAACATGATAGAAAGCCCAGAAATAAACTCACACACCTATGGTCAATTAACCTATGACAAAGGAGGCAAGAATATACAATGAAGAAAAGACAATCTCTTCAGTAAGTGGTACTGGGAAAACTGGACAGCTGCATGTAAAAGAATGAAACTAGAACATTCTCTAACTCCATACACAAAAATAAACTCAAAATGGATTAAAGACCTAAATGTAAGACTGGATACTATAAAACTCTTAGAGGAAAACATAGGCAAAACACTCTTTGATATAAATTGCAGCAGTATCTTTTTGGATCCGCCTTTTACAGTAATGAAAATAAAAACAAAAATAAACCAAAGGGACCTAATTAGTCTTAAAAGCTTTTGCACAGCAAAGGAAACCATAAACAAAATGAAAAGATAACCGACAGAATGGGAGAAAATATTTGCAAATGAAGTGACTGACAAGGGATTAATCTCCAAAATATACAAACAGCTCGTGCAGCTCAATATCAAACAAAAAACAACCCAATCAAAAAAAAATACGTAGAAGATGTAAATAGACATTTCTCCAGAGAAGATATACAGATGGCCAAAAAGCATGAGAAAAGATGCTCAACATTGCTAATTATTAGAGAAATGCAAATCAAAACTGCAATGAGGTATCACCTCACATCGGTCAGAATGGCCATCATCAAAAAGTCTACAAACAATAAACACTGGAGAGGGTGTGGAGAAAAGGGAACCCACCTACACTTTTGGTGGGAATGTAAACTGATACAACTACTATGGAGAACAGTATGGAGATTCCTTAAAAAACTAAGAATCGAACTACCACATGACCCTGCAATCCCATGCCTGGGCATATATTTGGAGGAAACCATAATTTGAAAAGATACATGCACCCCAGTGTTCATTGCAGCACTATTTACAATAGCCAAAACATGGAAGCAACCCAACTGTCCAATGACAGAGGAATGGATAAAGAAGATGTGATACATGTATACAATGGAATGGAATATTACTCAGCCATAAAAAAAGAATGAAATTATGCCATTTGCAGCAACACGGATGGACATAGATTATCATACTAAGTGAAGTAAGTCAGAAAGAGAAAGACAAATATCATATGATATCACTTATATGTGGAATCTCAAAAAAGTTATACAAATGAACTTATTTCAAAACAGAAACAGACTCACAGACTTGGAAAGAAAACTTATGGTTACCAAAGGGGAAATGGGGGGGGGAGGCATAAATTAGGAGTTTGGGATTAACATATACACACTACTATATATAAAACAGATAATCAACAAGGACCTACTGTATAGCACAGGGAGCTCTAGTCAATATTCTGTTATTATCCTATATGGGAAGAGAATCTGCAAAAGAATGGATATATGTACATGTATAACTGAATCACTTTCCTATACACCTTTGTATTTTTCTTACTGAGTTGTAAGAGTTCTTTATGTTTTCTAGATTCAAACTCTTTGTCATAAATATTCTGTGAAAATATCTCTCCAACCTTGGCATGGATTTCTGTTTTCTTAACTTTGTCTTTTGGAAGACAAAATTTTTAATCTCAATGAGAATCCATTTTAAACTTTATTTCTTCTTTTACAGTTCATGCTTTTTATGTCCTATTTAATTTTTGTCCAACATTTTACCTAATCTGGTATCTCAGATATTTTCTCTCCTGTGTTTTCCTTTAGAAGTTTAATAGTTTAGGTTCTCATATTTAAGCCTAGTACTAATTTTGAGCTAATCTTTGTGGAAGTTTTGAGGTAAGGATCAAGGCTAATATTTTTCCCCACACAGATATCCAATTATTCTAGTACTATTTGTTGAAAAGACTATGTTTTTTTTCTCCATTGAACTAGCTTGGTATCTTTCTCAAAAATAAATTGATCATGTAATTGTGGATTATAAAAATTTTCATTGTCAAGTGTTTGTTGCTAGTTTATAAAAATGCCAGTTTTTATTTCTACTTTGTATCCTGCAAATTTTCTAAATTTATTCATTAGATTTATTTATTATTTATTTGAAGTATAGTTGGATTTACAATGTTGTGTTAGTTTAAGGTGTACAGCAAAGTGATTCAGTTATATACATGTATATATTCTTCTTCAGGTTCTTTTCCATTATAAGATTTAATAGGTATTTTGTGGATCCCTTAGGGTTTTCTACATTTATGTCATGTCATCTGCAATTATAGACACTTTACTTTTACCTTTTTCCATTTGCATGCATTTTATTTCATTTGCTTGTTTTATTGCACTGGCTAGGATCTTCAGTAAATGTTAAATAAAAGACATCATTGCCTTGTTGCTGAGTATTATGATCTCTGAATATTATGTTAGCAGTAGGTTTTTCACAGGAGCCATTAATCAAGTTGAGTAAGTTCACTTTTGTTCCTAGTTTGCTCAGTTTTTTTTTTTTTTTTTTTTTATCATGAAATGGTTTTGTCAAATGTTTTTCTACATCTATTGCAACGACCATATGGTGTTTCTCCTATACTTTTTTTTTTTTTTTTTTTTTTTTTTTTTTTGCGGTACGCGAGCCTCTCACCGTTGTGGCCTCTCCCGTTGCGGAGCACAGGCTCCGGACGCGCAGGCTCAGCGGCCACGGCTCACGGGCCTAGCCGCTCCACGGCATGTGGGATCTTCCCGGCCTGGGGCACGAACCCGTGTCGCCTGCATCGACAGGCGGACTCTCAACCACTGTGCCACCAGGGAAGCCCTCTCCTATACTTTTTTGATATGTAAACTGCATTGATTGATTTTCAAGCACATGTAAATAATCTGACTTAAAAATAGAACATACGAAGGCTAGAACATAATAATGTCATTACAAATGGAAAATAGGGCTTCCCTTGTGGCGCGGTGGTTGGGAGTCCGCCTGCCGATGCAGGGGACGCGCGTTTGTGCCCCAGTCCGGGAGGGTCTCGCATGCCGCGGAGCAGCTGGGCCCGTGAGCCATGGCCACTGGGCCTGTGCGTACGGAGCCTGTGCTCCACAACGGGAGAGGCCGCAGCGGTGAGAGGCCCGCATACCGCAAAAAAAAAAAAAAAAAAAAAGGAAACTAAAAATGTGTCCTAATATTACTTATTTAATATAACTTTCTTTTAATCAGCCCCAAAATATCAAATGTAAGTTATCTTACTTAATATAGGTTGGATTGGGACCAACTCAAAGGAAAGAAAGTATCTAATGTTTTCCTTTCTTTTCTAATTTAAAACTTTTTATGTTTATTGAAAGTGCTCATTTCTAGTTGTTTTGACAGTGCATTAAAAAGTTGACAACTCCATATTGCATTCATTTAAAAAAATTGCAAGTCATTTGCCTAAAATCACATTTTTTTCTAGAGAAAAAGAGCTTGTCTTTAAGTAACTTATTTGTACCTGATTATGTAGGAAAATTGAATCCCCAGCTAAAAGTTTTAGCAATGATTCAGTTTCCTTTACAGTAAAAACAAAAATATTTCTGTGATTAAATTTAACTGCGGTATTGGGCTACTGCCTGATGCTTTTGATTCCATGAAAGTTTAATTTCATTCTAGACAGAAAACACTTGGGTGATTAGGGGCAGTAATAAGTACCCATTCCCACAAAAACTGAACATAAAATGAAACAATTCATCATACAAAAAATAGCCTCCATAAAAATACAGTTTCCTGAAAGGTAAATTATAAAAGTATGCATTTAGCCAATCATTTTAAATACCATAATTATGCAGGCTGCTCATCAAAAGACTTTTAAGACTCATTAAAATCATAAAACAATTCTAATTAAATCCATATTTAAATTAAGTTTCTATAACTAACCTACAGGGTACTTTAAATCAAACAACAAAAAAAAGTTGTATAAAAGATCCAATTAATTGTAAGTTTTTGTAAGAATTAAAGCCTAATTACTCTATGATTAAGTTTCCCCCAAATGTAATCATCAATGGCTCTATTCAGAAGATTTAGCCTTCTGTACCCCAGATGCCAGTGGAGGGCCACAGTCTGTCTTTGACACCAGCAAATCTATTCGTCTGAAACCAGCATGACTGTGGAAACTTTACCACCACCCCCACTGAGGAACCAAGCAGTGAGAACAAACAAAGCTGCATATTTTATACAGATAAATGTCTCCCTATCTGCAGAGGTCCCTGTCTGATTAAATGGATTCATGTTCATCAGCAAATTTTAAAAAAATCCATCTTCAGAGCAGGTTTTGAAAACAATGGTCATTTCAAAGCTTCCCAAGCCAATGGGAAAAGATGCACGAGAAAAGAATAAGATTTGCAGCTTACAGAAAAAGAGAACTAGGCCTTCTAAGCAGACAGCACTAAAGCATTTCCTTCTAACCCTATGCAACTCTTCTTTCTTACTCAGCTACTTGAAATGTTTTTCATTTTTATTAGCCCAACTTCCCACGGGAAAGAAAATTAAAAAAAGCTCTGTGACATCGCTGCCTCTTGTGTGTTCTCTGAAACTAATTAACCCTATGAAGTTATTAGGGCAGCATCATTTTTTCTATGACATCACACAAGGTGAAGGTCACTTCTATAATAATCTTGGCTTCATTCATGTGGTGCATACCCCACAAAATATAATTTATTGTAATTTCCCCAGTGCCCTGATAGCCAAGTGATTAGTTATGGTACATAAAAAGTTCAGATGTATAACATATGATTTATAACCTCTCTTTCTGATAATCTAATTTTCTTTTATGGTAAAATGAAATTTACTATTTATGTTTTATAGATTGTTATTTTGAGGAAATGACCATTTAAAGTACCTTCATATGGACACTTGCTGATTGCACAGTATCTGGAAGCAGAAGCATCCAAATGGTTGGGATATAAAGGCAGTTTTTTAATCCAGCTGACAAGAACTTTTTCTGAACTATCCTGTCTGTGCTGGTGGCAGAATGTTTGTCTGGTGACAGGTTAAGTTAGGCCAGAGCAACCTGCCATCCACTTCAACAGACATCAGGGTAAGAAATGGTGGCTCTGGGCAGATGGAGCTGATGAGTTCGGGATCCAGCTACAGCAAGATTTCCTTCCCTTCAAGTGCACTGTCCCTGACTTGAAAAGTCCCTAGCTCTTTGCCATAAAAACCTCTTTCCAGACTTTTTAGTTGTGGAATTGACTTTCCTGCATGTCTCTGCTTTTAGAGAAGGGACCTTTTAGAGCTTTGACCCTTAAATCGCTTCTCCTCTACTCATTACTATATCATCTTCAATTTTGTTGCGCTTAAATCGTGTTATATTAATGCTAAGTTCAGGTGTTAATACTGAAAATGGTTTCTACTCTAAGAGAAAGCTCCCTCCGCCACCCCCAGTTGATTTGAGAGTCTCATATGAAGGGTGAAATCAGCACACATAGTCACTACAGAAAAGGGTAGACTGGAGAGGAAATGTGAGCAGGCTTAGGTAGGTGAGACAAAGTGTGGTCCATTCACCTGGCTCCTGACTATGAAGAGGTAAGGACATGAAAAAAGCTGTATCTACCATGGTGACTTGCCAGGCCCAGGGGGAGGGGGTGGCTTTCTTTGCTTGTATCAGGTGTAAAATGGAACAGCACCTGTGATCCCTGGTGATAAGGATGATGTATTGGTAAGCCACACAGCTAATAATAATGTCTGTTAATTATTAAGTACTTACGAAACACTTTACATGTACTGATTCTTTCAATCATCACAATTATAAAGCAGTTAGTATTGTACCCACATTTTATAGCTGAAGAAACTGAGGCCCAGAGAACTTAAATCATTTGTCTAAAGTAACACAGCTATTATATGGCAGAGCTGGCTCTAGTAATTTTTTTTTTTTTTTTTTGCAGTACGTGGGCCTCTCACTGTCGTGGCCTCTCCCGTTGCGGAGCACAGGCTCCGGACGCACAGGCTCAGCGGCCATGGCTCACGGGCCCAGCCGCTCCACGGCATGTGGGATCTTCCCGGACCGGGGCACGAACCCGTGTCCCCTGCATCAGCAGGCGGACTCTCAACCACTGCGCCACCAGGGAAGCCCAGGCTCTAGTAACTCATAAACATTATGCATACTGCTCTTTCAATTCTTTGTATTCTGTACTTGTTTAATAGCAAATACTTATGTTGCACTTAAAATGTGCCAGACGCTCAACTAAGAGCTTTAAACAAATGTGCCAGGCACTCAACTAAGAGCTTTAAACATATTAGATCTACTTGGTTCTCACAACAACGCTATGAAATATGTACTGTTATTATTCCCATTTTTTTCAGACTAGAAAACAAACACACAGAGAGATTAACTTGCAAAGGTTATGAAGCTACTAAATGGGAGAGGCTGGATCTGAACCAAGGGAGTCTGGTTCTGGAGAGTCCATGCTCTGTACTGCCTCCTGTGTATTTTCTTCTGTTGTTTCTAAGTACATTGTAAAGATTTAGCCTGTCCCAACTGTTCTAAGGGAGAATTAAAAGAGGTCATTTTGGGCCAAAGCACTAGAAAAGGTGTTGTCTGGGTCTAGGGGTAGGGGTATGGAAGCAGGAGTCAGGGAGGAGCAGAAAGGTGATCATCTGCACAACCGAATCCAAGGGAAAGGCAAAACCAACAGAGGCAGAGCAGCCGGTCAGTGTCCCTCCCCAGACAATGGTTCTCCTTCAGGGCTCCCTTTGGATATCCTGGTTCCATCCATCTAAGGAAGGAAGCAGCTGTTCATAGACCATCTCTTCTCCTTGCCCTCCCCAGGCTTCTAGCTACCCACTCTTGCTGAATGCTGTTCTCCACACCACTATTCTAGCTTTTCTCCTAAAATTCTAACCACCCCTCTTGGTGGGTTTACTTTTGACTGAGCTTCTTCTGCTTTCTCCTCTGTAACTGGATTGTATCCTGTACAAATTCAGTCCTTGGTCTGAGCTCTCTCCTGTCACTGAGAGCTCACTGGGTTTAAGTATTGCTATGAGGTGAAGTCCTGAAAATCTATAGCCTCTTCAGAATGCCTTGACCCCATCTCCAGTAATATGAGGTATATTCTTACTTAGATATCATGTTACCTCAAATCTTAAAAATCCAAACTGAAGTGAATTGTCTCTCTCCAAACCAGTCTCCTGCCATTCTCTCCTGTCACTGTCAGGCCATGGAGAGATAACCTGGAGCAGACTGGCCTCATCTCTCTTGCCTCCTGACATGATGTTGCTCATCTTGCCTCTGTTTCTTGTTCTTTTTCTTTCACCTAGCAAGATTTCATTTTCTCACTCCCTGCTATAGACTGAATATTTGCATCCCCCCCCCCCAAATTCATATGTTGAAACCTAATTCCCAATGTGATGATATTTGGAGGTAGGTCCTTGGATAGGCAATCAGGTCCTAAGGGTGGAGCCCTCATGAATGGGATTAGTGCCCTTATAGAAGAGACCCCAGAGAACTCCCTTGTACTTTCCACTGTGTGAGGGCACAGTGAAAAGACAGCTATCTATGATCCAGGAAGTGGGCTCCCATCAGACACCAAATCTGCTGCTGTCATGATCTCAGACTACTCAGTCTCCAAAACTGTGAAAAATAAATGTTTGTTGTTTATTAGCCATCCAGTTTATGGTATTTTGTTATAGCAGCCCTAAAGGAGGACGTAAGACACTCCCTTAATCCTCCCCATATTTCTAGACCTTATTACATTTCTACAAATCTTCTCTGATTATCTCAGGTCTCAGTAACTCTCAGCTCCTTCATGTTGAATGTCTATACCCCAAAATGTAACATTTAATCAATTCTGTCTTGCATTTTTTTGCCATGTATTCATCTGGGTCCTAAGCTAATCTTAGCTGAGTATATGTTACATGTCAGGCCCTCAAGTACTGTCTATACCCCATCATTCCATCAAATCCTCATGGTAACTCTGTGGGGTCTCATTATATTCTCCAGATTAGAGATAAAAATACTGAAATTAAGAGAGATGAAGTGACTTACTCAAAGTCATTGGGCAAAATGGCAGAGGTAAAATTCATACCCATTTCTCTCTGAGGACTAATCAATAATCTTTCCACTCCATGTTGACTAAATCCAATTTCTTTAAACTAATTTTCTAAATTCCTGAGTTTGATTTCTTTTCCCTATGAAAGAATCTGGGTTTTAATCTGCAGCATATGTATAACTATTATTTTAAATCCTATTATGAACAAAATAAGGCATGAATAAATGAATATATAAATAAAGCATCAATGACTTCTATTAAAAATCCAATAAATTCTAATGTAGATTTTTAATTGATGATTTCATATTATCAAAATAGAACAAAAGATATTACCAAATTTTTAAAAAATTAATTTTATCCAAATTCAATTAATTTTATGCAAATTCCAAATTACTTTTATCCATTCATGATAAAAACTCTTACCAAAGTGGGTATAGAGAGACTATACCTCAACTTAATAAAAGCTATTTATGCCAAACAACAGCCAATATTATAGTCAATGGTGACAGCTGAAAGCCTTCCCACTAAAATCTGGAAGAAGACAAGGATGCCCACTCACCACTTCTGTTCAACATAGTATTGGAAGTCCTAGATACAGCAATCAGACAAGAAAAAGAAATAAAAGGTATCCAAATTGGAAGGGAAGAGGTAAAATTGTCATTATATGTCAATTCCTATACTATATATAGGAAACCCTAAAGACTCCACACAAAAACTACCAGAACTGATAAACGAATTCAGCAAGGTAACAGGATACAAGATTAACATACAGAAATCAGTTACATTTCTTTATGTTAACAATGAAATATCAGAAAGAGATTGTAAAAACAAACAAAAAAAAACAAAACAGTCCCTTTTAAAATTTGCACCAAAGGAAAAGAAAAACACTTAGGAATAAACCTGACCAAGGAGGTGAAAGATTTATATGCTGAGAGCTAAAACATTAATAAAGGAAATTGAAGATGATACAAACAAATGGAAAGATATCCCATGATTTTGGGTTGGAAGAATTAGTATTGTTAAAATGTCCATACTGCCCAAAGCAATCTACAGATTTAATGCTATCCTTATCAAATTACTCATTACATTTTTCACAGAATTAGAAAAAATAATCCTGAAATTTATATGGAACCATAAAAGACCCAGAATTGCCAAAGCAATCCTGAGGAAAAAGAACAAAGCAGGAGGCATAACCCTCCCAGACTTCAGACAATACTACAAAGCTACAGGAATCAAAACAGCATGGTACTGGCAAAAAACACACACATATGGATCAATGGTACAGAATAGAGAGCCCAGAAATAAACCCACACACCAACAGTCAGTTAATCTTCAACAAAGGAGGCAAGAATATACATTTGGAAAAAGACTCTTCAGCAAGGCGTGTTGGGAAAGGTGGACAGCTGCATGTGAATCAATGAATTTAGAACACACCCTCACACCATACATAAAAATAAACTCAAAATGGCTTAAAGACTTAAATATAAGACATGACACCATAAAACTCCTAGACGAGAACATGAGCAAAACATTTTCTGACATAAATCGTACCAATGTTTTCTTAGGTTGGTCTCCCAAGGCAATAGAAATAAAAGCAAAAATAAACAAATGGGGCCTAATCAACTTGCAAGCTTTTGTACAGCAAAGGAAACCATAAAGAAAGTAAAAAGACAACCTATGGACTGGGAAAAAATATTTGCAAACAATGTGACCGACAAGGGCTTAATTCCCAAAATATATAAACAGCTCATATAACCCAACAACAACAACGAAAAATAACAAAGAAAATACAACCGGGCTTCCCTGGTGGTGCAGTGGTTGAGAGTCCGCCTGCCGATGCAGGGGACATGGGTCCGTGCCCTGGTCCGGGAAGATCCCACATGCCGTGGAGCGGCTGGGCCCGTAAGCCATGGCCGCTGAGCCTGCGCGTCCGGAGCCTGTGCTCCACAACGGGAGAGGCCACAACAGTGAGAGGCCCACGTACCACAAAACAAAGCAAAACAAAACAAAAACACAACCCAATCCAGAAATGGACAGAAGACCGAAATAGACATTTCTCCAAAGAAGACATACAGATGGCCAACAGGCACGTGAAAAGATGCTCAGCGTTGCTAATTATTAGAGAAATGCAAATCAAAACTACAGTGAGGTACCACCTCACACTGGTCAGAATGGCCATCATTAAAAAATCTACAAATAACAAACGCTGGAGAGGGTGTGGAGAAAACGGAACATTCCTACACTGTAGGTGGGAATGTAAATTGGTGCAGCCACTATGGACAACAGTGTGGAGGTTCTTCAAAAAACTAAAAATAGAGTTGCCATATGATCCAGCAATCCCACTCCTGGGCATATACCCAGACAAAACTATAATTCAAAAAGATACATGCACCCCTATGTTCATAGCAGTACTATTCACAACAGCCAAGACATGGAAACAACCTAAATACCCACCAACAGATGAATGAATAAAGAAGATATGTTACATATATACAACGGAATACTACTCAGCCATAAAAAAGAATGAAATAATGCCATTTGCAGCAATGTGGATGAACCTAGAGATTATCATACTAAGTGAAGTAAGTCAGAAAGAGAAAGACAAATACCGTATGATATCACTTACATGTGGAATCTAAACTATGACACAAATGAACTTATCTACGAAACAGAAACAGACTCACAGATATAGAGAACAGACTTGTGGTTGCCAAGGGGGTTGGGGAGGGATGAATTGGGGGTTTGGGATTGGCAGATGCAAAAGGTCCTACTGTATAGCACAGGGAACTATCTTCAACATCCTGTGATAAACCATAATGGAAAAGAATATGAAAAAGAATGTATGTATGTATGTATCTATCTATCTAACTGAATCACTTTGCTGTACAGCAGAAATTAAAACAACATTGTAAATCAACTATACTTCAATAAAATTTTTTTAAATTAATTTTTTTCAATTTGAAATATTTGAGAATCAACAATAAAGTCACATATATCCTAGTCATGTGTAATTCAAAGTTGTATAAAATAGATATTTAAAAGTCGGAATAGTATTTATAGAACCTCAGACAAATTTAGTTATCAGTCATAGTGATCAATTCATAGCTCTCTTTGTCAAGTCTTTTCTTCAACAGGATACGGCTGCTTTAGCACCTAGTGGTTTTACTGATGGATAAATGACAGTGGTGGAAGATGCTGTCGGAAATCTGTCCATAGCGCCCTCAGAGCCTCTTACATTTTCTGTGCTCTACATCCTGACCACTAATAGCCGGCACCTGCATCTTTATAGGAGATGCCAGAATCTACTCTGCCAGTATGCAACAGTTCAAATAAAACAGAACTAGCACTTAAACTCATGACCGCTGACTTGAGAACTGGATGAAATGACACCCCTCACTCCACCAAACTAAACCAACCCACAAAGCAAAAACAATTCCAACACCAGTACAACTATTATCTCCTTCTCCTATTCCATGTCTTTCTGCTCCCTTTTATAGAAACTCTGCTTCTCCTTGATTGGTTCTCCTCTGCTGTATTCCCCACTTAAAGAGCACGTCTCCATCATTCCTCAGAGCTGCTATTTCCCCAGAAATGTAGAATTTGAACATATATATCAGGACCTTAAGTGATTAATTTCTTCGAATTTTTAGAGAGTTTTTTTTAATGATTAAACTATAGTAGCATTTGCACAAAAAGAGTTTTGTGGAAGCATGATAATTTAAAAATAACAAGTGAAGCTTCTTTGGCTGAAGTAGAGAAAGCAGGTCACTCTAAGGGCGACCCCCAGAGTCTTTGGCCGGTGGTGCAAGGACAGAAAGCAGCAGCCATGAGGGAAGGTGCTTTTCTTTAATAAAATGCATTAGGGCTCACAGCCGTGTCCTTAGCATTACCAGGAGTAGGCTAGCATCTACAGAGCTGCTGAACACTGAAAAGCTACTGTTTCTTGCTTCTCTTGCAACTAAAATATGAATGTAAGGATTGTAGAAATGAGGAAAGATGGGGGCGGGGGTGAAGAGAAACATCACAAGGGTAGTATGAGTAACGGATTAGATGGCCTGGCCTGTCACGCTACATTTGAGGTACATGAATACAGGCAGAGAGAGGACACATTTCTGTGTATTGTTTACATGTGCTAGGCTCAAGAAATGAACACTACTGTGTTTAAGAGAGAAATTATGCCAGCAGTGTGGCTTAGGTGTTGACCTCTGCCAATGTCAGGGACCTGGCTAGAGACAGGAGGAACAAGCTATTAAGATCTGCAGTGCTTTTTCCTCTGCCCACAGAGGCTTCTGCACAAGGAAATACAACAAAGCAGATGCCAAGAACTGGGGAGAGAGGTGTGGGATCCCAAATAGACTTGTAAATATGACATGAGTTGGTGCCATTGTATCTATCACTATTGCAACCCAGTGACCCGGGGTAATTGTGGGAAAGAGCCTCAGCACTGTCAGTTAGTTAGGATTTCACCTGAAGCACTGCTGCAAACTTCATTGCAGTTTTTGTTTGTGAACTCAGTAAAATTAACCAATATGGAACAATGTTCCAGCTCACTTAACTAGTCACAAATCGTCCTGGATATGATAACTCCTGCCTAACAGGGTCTGTTGCTCTTGATTGCTCTGTCTCAGAGCCTTTTGCTCTGAGATGGTGGTCTTAAATTCAGAGTGTCATGGGTGGCATTTCAGCAGCATTCCTAAGATGCTGGTACCACGGTTCTGTTTTCTTAGAACTGTCCCCCTATATGTCCTCTGGTGAACAGACGTCCTAGTTTTAATGATGGTGTCCATGTGTACACACAGAAACATGTAAAGTGTTCATTATTCCTAACAGAAGTACAGAAACTTAGAGAAATAAAGCACTACTTGTCATTTTCGTGATCAACAATTGCAATAGAGTGCATAAATGCTTCAGTTTACAGAAATAGCTGGACCTTCCTGAACCCTCCCAGTGATTAATTAGAAAGCCTGTCTTACAGATTTTTCTCTCAGGTGTAGTAACCTTGTAGCCCTTACCATTAAGAACTTATAAATAAATGCTTGGTTAAGCATAAACAGGGTGATAGGCAGTGAAAGAGTGATGATCTCGGTTTTTATGCAATATGCTCACTCTGTCATTTTAACTTGGAGGACAAAATAATATACAAAACTGAAAGTTGCAAAAGCAACTATAGTAAGCAATTTTTTATTATCCACTTAAAAATTATTACTAGTCCTCACTGTGAATGATCATCTTTGTGATTAATTTTAGTCAATAAAAATTTACTAAATCAGATGTTTAAATTTACTCTATAAAAAGTAAACTAGATCACAAAGCAAGTACTCAACAATCAGTAGAAGCCTGCCCATTTAGCAGATACTTGATTTGTACAAATTTTTTAAGTTACCCAACATATTAAATACAGCTCTTCATCTCCTCCCCATATATTTTATGCTAATTAACGTAGGTAACTGCTGATTCCTTCCATTATCCTATCTTTTTAAATGAACTTTAAGAAATAATATGTCAAGCTGGGAGCTTTAACATCATGAAATGATATCATAATCTTCAAAATTTTAGCTTCTATTATGAAAATGGTAATAAAAAGTGAAGTTAACCCCATTATAACTATGGAATCAGAACCCCATAAACATGATAGCATATTAAGAAAAAAAACAAAGATCAAACTGGCTGATTATAAACAATATATTTGGATAATTAGCTAAATTTGTGAACAACTTAATTGATTCATCTTAAAAGGATCTTTAAAGCAATAACAAATTATTTTCCAAAATCTAGGCCACAGTGTGTGAGTCCAATCTTTCACTTTTGTTACTGGAGCAATGTGGTTTATGCAAATATGACAAATTTGTACTTCTCTGATAATTGCCAGTTTAGTCGAGGATTTCCTTTAAACCAAAATTATGACTTGAGACATACTCTAAAATATATTCTTGAGGTATAATAAAGAGTTTGGATCAACATGTTTCTCTTTCCAGCCCACATTCAAGTACTGTAGCTGCCAAAGAGGTTGCCTTATACCTTGAATAATTTCCAAACAAAAAATTCCCAATTTACTTGGATACGAGAGCTGTGGTTTATATGTGAACAGGGAATAAGAGAGCCACCTAAAATATCAGTTTGATTCCTTGCAAATCCTTCTTCTGTTACAAAAAGTTAATATCACACCTGCACTCAAACAAATGCATAAAACTTAAGACCATCAAGTTAAATTGTAAGCTCTTTATGGAAAAATAACTTTCTGTAGCTTCCTTTGTAATTCCTCTGAAGATTAGCATTGTGCATCCTACATACACTGATCGAAAGAGTTTTACCTTTTTATTTTATTTTTCCAGGAAGAAATGAGAAGGAAGAATATATAAAAGATAACATCAGAAAGGCAGTCCAGTTTTCTGGGTATTTGACTCATATCCTTTTTTTCTGGATCTTTAAAGCTATTCATCCATAAAACTATTTATATGCTCTAGTCTATCAAGGACAATTTATAGTCACTCAAAATCTCACTACCCAAAAATAACTTCAATATTTGGTGAGTGTCTTTCCAGGCATCTATGTTCTTATGAAGACAAAGCGGTGAAAATATTTTTTAAGATGGGATAATTCTATAAATGCTGGCTTTAATAACACATAATAAATCAAAGGGAAAAAAGTGAGGTGAAAGAGAAAAATCATTGGACTTCTGAAAAACATTTCTTCACTGAGTTGTTAGAATTCCTTTAAAATTTCTCTAAATTTAAGGAAAAAATATTATGAAAGGATTATAAGTGACTAAAGTCAGTGCTTAAAACAGCATCTCTTGAGAGCTGATTGTAAAGGATGTGCTGACCCATGTGTGGTCTGGCCTACTGCTTCCCTTTTTTCTCTACCCTCAGTTGTTCATATATGTGCGTGCACATTTGTGTATAAGTATTTTTACACTCTCAAGATTTATAACATTGAAACATATAATAAGATTTCTGTGATTGTTTAACCTTAGGTATTTTTACCTGTATTTCATTTTGATTCATTTCTTGCTAATAGTAACTATCGCGGGTGCTGTAATCCCTAAATTCTTACCTGCTTGAGAACACTGTCTTTATGTTTGAAAGATAACTTGCCTGTAAATGAAATTCTTAGATCACGTATATTTGCCCATGGCTCCACTGTTCTCTGTCATTAGTGTTGCTTTGAAGAAGTTTTAGAAAAAAACGTTTTTTCCCCTTTGACGTGACTTACTTTCTCAGGTAGGATGCCCATATAATTTTATCCTTAAATACCAGAAGTTGTATTAGCATATGTTTTGGTGTTGATTATTTTATATTAAATTTTCTCAGATATAAAGGGCCCTTGTAATATACAGATCAAATCTTTCTTCAGGAAAGTTTTCTTATATGTTAGATCATTTTTTGTTCCATTTGCCTGATATTTTCTTCAGACACAGTAATTTTTTTTTTTTTTTTTACTGTTGGATCTTCTTTGCCACATCTATCATCTTCTTTATAATAATTTTTATATTGTTCTTTTTTCCTAATTTGGTTTGTGAGATTTATCCTCCATGTTTTTATTTCCCAATTCTGACCCACATGACTTTGTTCTCATGAGTATATATTCTAATTTTTATTGCCTTTAATGGGGCACTCATGTCTGTAATGATTTCTAGTTTCTCTTTCATTTTATTCCTGAGTTTTCTAGCTCAATTTTCATCTTCTGTTATTTCACTGTATCACTATTTTGAACGCTCTTTTGATAGTTTGTTTTCAAGAGGTCATCTGTTATCTGTAATTTCTTTGAGACTCTGGAGAACTTTTTTTTGGACACTTCCTGTGTTTCTCTGTGCCATTCCTCTTCAGAAATATGTTCTTCACCCATCTTTTCATTATGTTCCTTTTTTTCACCCCAGGTTTTATGCATAGGTCATAGTTGGCTGCTTTCCGCTGATAGGGCAGGCAAGATACCTTATGAAGAACAGGCTGGTTTTTGTTTATTCGTGTTTTGTGGCTTCTTCAAGGAAGCCTCTCTGAAATATATATACTCTTATCTTCTTCAAGAGTTCTTTTAATTCTTGCATCATGAGTTTCCCAAAACTCATACCATGCGCTGGCTGATTCTCATCTTGTTCCCTTTCTCAGTGTGTCTCTGTCACATTCTTTCAGACTCCTCTATAAGTCTCATTACTGTTCATCAATCATTTGTGGATTAAGCTTTCACTCCTTCTTTCCCCAACTGACATGTGATGTTTGTGAAATACTCCTCTGGAATGGAGGAATTAGCAATGGATCAAATTAGATCTGTTTTAGAAAATACCACATTGCCGTTCCTTTTTGGTTGGAGAAGTGTAGGGCATATTTCAAAGGTAGTATACTTTTGAGTTATTTATTTTGAAAGGATTTTATGTTTTTATATCAAGGATTATTATGTTTCTTTTACTAGCCAATTCAGAAATTGAGTCAGCAATGTTCTTTTCTCCTAATTAAGTTTTAGTTATAGCTAGGGGCATCCTAGGTGCCTGTGGCCAAGAGCTCTAATATAAATAAAAATGCAGTATCATTCTCTGTTCTATTATAATTATTAACTGAGTTAAAGCAAAACCCACTGAGATGACTATTAAGCTGCAGTAGAAACTTTATGAAATGTGTGGTCCCCAAAAGCACTTTTACATCAGTCCTTTCTGATGTAAGGTGTCAGAAAGAGGTAAGCTTACATATCACTTTCCTTTGAAAAGCATACTTTCCCAGACCTTCAGAACTTTTCCAAGAAGCTCTGCCCTGATTCTAGTCTGCCCTAATTATCTTTGGCGCTGAAGGAAAGTGAGAGACATCGCCTCAGCCCCTCCTCCTCATCTAGGGTGTTGTCATTAAAGACTGGGGTAGATAAAAAACTATTCTTCTGACTTGAACAGGTTTGGCTCAAACTGGCTTGAATTTTTTTATGTTTTTGAGTATAATTTCTCAAGTATCCTGCAAACAGTCTTTCCCTGCATTTCTGTGGGCCCCACAGCAATATCACAGGTAAAAGGGGTTTTAAAAACAATTACTATGTAAGGTCCAGCGCGGTGACTATAGTTAATAATACTGTATTACATAATTGAAAGTTGCTGAGAGAGTAAATTTTTTTTTTTTTTTTAACTTTTGGCCACGCCACACAGATTGTGGGATCTCAGCTCCCCGACCAGGGATCGAACCCCAGCCCTCAGCAATGAGAGCGTGGAGCCTTAACCACTGGATCACCAGGGAATTTCCGAGAGTAAATCTTGAAAGTCCTCATCACGAGAAAAAAAAAATTGTAACTATGTATGGTGAGAGATGTTAACTAGACTCTTATGGTGGTGATCATTTCGTAATACATACAAATATCAAATCATTATGTTGTACACCTGAAACTAGCATAATGTTATATGTCAATTATACCTCAATATAAAAGAAAGATTGCAACATGGATTGAGGAGACATACTACTTTCAAGAATGATAAAACTTATAGCACTTGTCTGTCCATCTCTAATCTTTTTCGTACTTCCAGAATATAAGGAGGCTCAAAGTAAAACACTTCTTTGCCTTACAATCAGGGTAAACGTATTCCTTAGGTCATGAAAATCCACACTATGGTTCCCATGTTTTTTATACTATATTAGGGCCTATGATGAGTCTTAAATCAAATTAGACATAGTTAAACAATTGTAGCCATTGACTGTTAGTTAATCATACGAAGCTATCAAATATTTAAGGCCATATATTTCCTGGTTAAAAAACAATGAATATCTGACATATTTACAAAACAAATAATCTGTAGTAGTCTACTGTAATGTAATTTATTCTCCAGCATAATTAATATACTTTATATGTCTGTTTCAGCTGAGGACTTAAAATATTAACAAATATTTTTTTCAGGGAAAATATCCTTAAAGCTAATTTAGAAAATCTAAAGCAGAATAACATTTCACAAACTGCAGTTAAGTAAAATAAACAAACAAAATGGCAGACCTCATACATTTTGGCTTACAGGGAGACCCACTCCAAGATTCTAATGAGAATTCTGAGCATACAGTAAGAGAGAACACTTATCTCTGTGAATGACTTTTTAAAAGTATAAAGCTTCGGTTTGAATTAACTAACATCTATTATTCAATAGTTCAATTCCACAGACATTTACTGTACATACAGCACAAGGCAATGAATTAGGTGGTATTAGGTATAAACAGACATATAAGACATGACCTCATGGAGTGAACGAGCTAGTAACTGGGAGATAAAGCAATGTGTACAGGTAACTGCAATAGAAGGCAGAAGGTGGTGATGCTATGAAAAGTACAAACAGAAAGGCTAGGATAGCAGAGAGGCCAGGATATTCACATCTAGCTGGGAGTAATGGAGAAGTCTTCTTGTAGGAGGCAGGCTTTAAGTTGAATCGCAGAGGATGGGAAAGATGAGGCTGGAGCATATGAAGGGCACAGCCTGATCAGAGGCATGGAAATGTGAAAGTATTAGAGTGTTTATGAACAAATGGAACACAGCTTGTCCAAGGGTGAGATGTGTTAGGCAGCAGTGGAAAGAAGCAAGTGTTGTACCTGAATGTGGACTTTTTCTTATTCACATAAGAAAAAAGTTGTTTTCCAGTTTCTCTATGCATCAGAATCACCTTGGGGATCCTGTTAAAATTCCAGTTCCCAGGCCTGTCCCAGAGCTTTGGCTGCAGTAGGCTGAGGTGTATCTGTGCATGTGCATTTTCAATGAGCACTCTAGACCACATTTTGAGAAACACCCACGTGGGGCTTGGAAAGCAATCCTTCAGGAGTTAGAATGTATTTTTAGTTATTATAACTTTTGCGTGCGACAATTTGGTTAGTTTCAGAAACTCTGGTTTTTTGGCTTTGTTTATGGCACTGAATACTTTCTCTAATATAAAAATAGATAATGAGTTCTAAAAAGAATATCGATAAAATTGAATCGCACACACACACACGAACAGTTTACACCTCCAGTTATAAGACATTTCTCTTCTACCAAAAAGAGTGTTCAGAAAATAAGCTGTGCAAGCCCAAGAATTCTGCTGAGTTTCAAGTGTCTGTATTCAGAAACAGTGCGAGACATCAAATGCTCTGCACATCAGTAGATTCATGTAGAAAAGAAATTTAACTAAGAGATGAACTAGGCTGGGGGGCACTGAGGAGGACTTCTATGTAATTTGACCTGTCAGTGTTATGTTGAAAAGGGCTGTGCTCATGCTTACATAAATCTTCATGCTGTTTCTACTAATTAATATGTGTAAAAACCTTAGGAAAATTTTCCACAGGGGTAATGCATCTCTTTACCCCTTTACCCCCTTTAGAACTCATTTTTCTTCTAAGCTTTTTTAATGGGGGTTAGAATCCTGCAGTATGAATCACATTCTTGATTGTTTTGACAGCATTGCCGTATTTTCATCCTTTTGGTGTTTCTTAATTTCAGACCCTGCATTTTGACAGCTCAACCCTGTTGATTAATGCCTTGTAGGAACCCATATAGGGCCTGGCTGTTAGTGATCTGATTTTGTGCTGGAATGCCTGGGCTGGTATGTTGAACCCATTCACCACCTAGGTGGCTATGTGTGGACTAAATGAGCTGTGAAGGGTTTCCTCTTTGCCCAATCACAGTCTTCCTTGCGGAGCCCCACAGTATGCAGCCACTGCTCCCACATGGTTTGTCACAACCCATCAACAGAAATAAATGATTGCTATTCTCACCTGTCAGTGGGCTTGCCTCCACTTCAGCTGGCCTCATGATTGGAAGCTCAAAGGGAGCATTTCCCATCTTTGTAGAGCATGATTATGACTGAACGCACTGCTCCCCTATGCATCTTGGCCAGTAAAAACACGCACGGAAAGCAAATTAATTGGCTGTTTTGCCCCAGTGATTACACTTGAAGTCTGCAGAAACTGATACTAGGAAAGCAAGATTAGGTCGGTCCTGACTTTTATCTGCTTAGTGCAACATGATTAGCAACTGCTTCATTCAAGGTTAGTGCACTTGCTGCTGCGGAAGAAAATCTTCATAACGTAATGATGCCACATACCTTTAAGCTGATAAGCATGTTCTGGGCAGAATTCAAAAATCCCTTTGGGAAGGAAGCAAATGAGGATATGTAACAGAGAACTCATCAAATGGCTTTAAAGTCATCCTTATGTCTGGCACTTCTGAAAATTATATTCCTAGGAAACTGGCTCTGCAAGCTATATTTGCAGAGCGTCGAGATGGTAATTGTGTCAGTTCAGGAGACAAAGAATAAAAGGAACCAAGGAGCAACATGAAGTAGAAGGTGACACCTTTCAATGAACTAACTAAAAATGAGCATATGCTTTTAAAAGAAACAGAAAGCTCTTCTTTCTCATTATCAACAGAAAGAGCAAAGGAGAGCAAAAGATGCAATGGCAGGGCATCAAGTTAGACCTCATAATTAAATTCAGAGATGCAGCAGATCAAAGAGGAACTGTATTAAAAAATTAGGTCTAGGGTGTGGATCTGAGTTTCCCTGTTAACAGCTTTGCCTGGAGTATAATGACAAGAGGCTTTATCTAACAGAATAATAAACAAAGTTAGAGTGTACAAGTAAAAGAATGCCTGACACTTTATTTTAAATATGATAGTGTTTTAGATTTAGGCCATGTCTCCAAAGCTAAGCAATTTTTATTATTGCCCTATCTTTTCTACCACCACCCAGGGATAAGAGAGTGAAAAAAAAACTGTCAATAAATGTCAAAATCTGAGTTCCTAACTTCCATTCTCTCTGATTTTCTTAGAGGATCTTTTTCCATCTCATTGTTTGCTTTTTAGCCCACAGATGGATGCCCCAAGAGTAAACTAAATCTTCAAATGGTGTATAGTTTAGAAATACTATTAGTGTATTTCATGTTTATTTAATTTAGCTCAGTTTCACCTCTGCCACAGAAAGTGACACCTGTGGCTTAAAACCTAAAACACCTCTCTCTGCTTGGTACCAAGATTCAAATGCATAGAAGTTTTTCCCCATATCATAGACATTTTGGTTTTCCAAACTCTTGGTATTTTTTTCCTCTTTTACTTTCCTTTACCAGCAGAAATTACTGTCTTCCAGTGTTTGGAGACATAATGTTTTTGGGCTCCTAAGTCACCTGTCTTCTAGGTTAAGCTTGCATGTCATCGTGGTGGACTCCTCCTTTCACATGGTTAGTGGTCCTTGTTGTAGGAAGTCTTGCCGCTCAAGGCCATATTTATCTCCACCCTACACTGTATTTCCAGTTTCCTCTGTTAGAGTACACTGGATCTCTTACTCCTCCTCCTATCTTATTCTTGTCTTGGTCTACTCAAGTGAGATCTATCTCCTTGTCTCCGTATATTTTGCCTGCTCTTTTGGGTCCTACTTGCCATTCATTTTTTCCTTCTTGTCTTTACATTTTTGGCCTACTTTTTTTAGTTTACAAACACCATTCCCTACTGGATCTCATCTGCTCATTGATCCCAGTGAACATTCTTTAACTTCTTTAACTCCTGGATCTTCATATTTCCTTACAAAGCATATCCCTAACTGTATTCTGAGATACAACTAGGCATTTCATACACATGCACACACACAAGTAAAAACTGGTGTCTTTTTAGAAATTTTGTGCCCATACCTGAATAAACACTGGGAAGTCAGAGATCACCGGATATGTAAATAAATACATGATTGTTACTCGGCGTTAACACATAAGTTGTACTTGTTAGCCAGTGGCTGCCTTGATCTATGCTATTTATTCTATGATCGCTGTCAACACTAGGAATTTTCTTGTGTGATTTCAACATATACTTGTGATATTTAATATTTATTCGATAGCAAGGATTCACACTATACAAATCTCCCATGGATTTGTAGCTGAAAAAGAAATTTTTAAATACAAAGTAGTCTTGTGTTACTCAAACTTTCCCCAATCAAATAAGCAAAAAGATTGAACTCTTCAAAGTGAAAATGAACAATCTTGTCTCTTGAGCTCCTGTTTTTATATTGTTCATAATTAGAATTATGTAAAGTATGTAATGTCAAGTTTGGGAAACAGTGTCTTACAAAACATCTGCTTCAAGGATTTATAATATACAAGTTTACGTTGAAGAGACAACTTGATCAAGAAAAGTGAAGGCTTTGAGATTTTATTCTGCTTGCAAGCTAGCAAGATAGCCTGCCAACAGTTTCATAAAGGCTGGCAAAAGAGGCAAGGCCCTTAGGAAAGAGGCAAAGACCTAATTACTCAAGGCACCATGGGCAACACCACCTCCATGTTCACATTTGTTACCCTTGCCCCTCAAGTACCAGAGGGCAATGCAGATGCTTCACGCATAGTGGGTTTGTGTCACAGCTGAGGAACCTCAAATTTAGGAAATCCAATCTTCTAAGAGGGCTGCCAGCAAACCTGCCCAACCTTTGCCCCGAGGGAGTTATTATCTTTTTTATCCTGGTAGAGAAACAAATCTGCTCTCTGCCTTGAGGGAGTCACTACTTCTATCTTCCAAGGCTGTTTGCTTTGCAAACATCCTTGAAATGCAAACACCCTTGCAAAGATAGTCTGGGACAAAAGCTATCACAAGCCAGGTAGAAACACCATGGAGCACTGCCTCCTCTATAAAGTTTTAAATAATATTAATTATTTAGAATAATTCTATAGTCTAGGTTGCTGTGGAAAATATATTATGTATATTATGTTATTTAATCTATCAATAGCTCTATGAAATAGGTACTATTATCCCCATTTCATAGATAAGCGAATTGAGGCACTCAGTAAGTAACTTGACCAAAGAGGGTTTGACTCCATATTGCTACACAGTATGATGTATATATGATATTAATATTCTCATGTAAAAAATAAACTAGTCGAAACCAAATTTTGATGCATGCATTTCAGAAAGGAGGCATAAG
Organism: Grampus griseus; assembly: GCF_964374135.1. Classification (NCBI taxonomy): domain Eukaryota; kingdom Metazoa; phylum Chordata; class Mammalia; order Artiodactyla; family Delphinidae; genus Grampus; species Grampus griseus. The sequence continues at coordinate 75,233,295 of NC_139019.1, forward strand.
ACGTAGTTCCTGATAGGTTACTAGAGCAAGTCTAGATTTGACTACTTATAGTTGATATTAATCCCATACAAGTGTACATTCCTTTGTAATTGACCATGGCATTCCACAGGTATTATCTTTCATTCATTCAAAAATTATTGATTATCTACTATAGGCAAGGCTTGGTTCTAGTGAACACACTGTTATTGCCTTCATTGAGCTTAAAGTATAGTCATAGAAACATATTAAACAAATAATACATAATTACTTGTTCAATTACAATTGTGCACTCTTGGCCAGGGTAAGCTCATTCATTTCTCCCAGATTCAGTTGCTATTTATATGCTAATGACCCCCTCCCAGATCTATAACTTTGTCTGTTGGCTTCATATTTTTTTATCTGAAGTTTTGCTAAGTATCTGAGGTGTTTCTCCCCACGAAAGGCTTTTTCTCTAGCGTTCTCTATCTCAGTGAATGACAGTGCCATTTATCCGGTGGCCAAATGAGACATCTGGGCACCGTGATTTTCTTTTCTCTTTTGTCCGAAAAAACATCAAGTCCTATTTTATCTAGTAAATATTTTTTGACTTAATCCCCTTTGCTGCTAACCTAATTTAGGCCACCATTACCTCTGGCTAGAATCACTGCAATAGTGATTTAGAAATTGGTCCTGCAATCTCCTGTCTTGCCCACCCTCTCTAATCCTATCTCCACTTTACAGCAAGAACCAACTCTCTACAAAGCAAACCTGGTTAAGTCATTTCCCTGTGAAAACCTTTCAATGACTCTCCCATAGTCCTCAGGATAAATGGAAATCTTTGCACAGCACACAAAAGTTCTTTATGGTGGGGACCCAGACTTGTCTTTCACCTTCTTAACCCTTAAACTCTGCTTTCCAGCCATATACAACTTTGTTAACACATGTGAAAGTACAATGTTCTTTCTTCCCTCCAGTGCTACAAGTGTTTTCTAGTTTGGAATATTATTTTGCTTCTCTGCCTTCACGTCCCTGCCCTTCCCTCCAGCTCTGTCTGGCCAATTCCTATTCTTTTAATTCTAAAATGTCATTCCTGCTATGAAGTCTTTGCTATTGCTCCTAATCTGGATTGACTTTCTTGCCTCTGTATTTCAAGAAGCACCTGTACTTCTCTGATCATGAACTGTAACTGCCTTTCTACAAATTACATAGCACTTTGTATAACATAGTACAAAGTACTAGCACATATATATCACACTCTCATTGAAATTTTTTTAAATGAATGAATGACTATATGCATAAATGAGTGAATGAGTAAACAAACGAACCACGTCTCCTATAGTTTTCCCTGCAACTAATGTGACGCATGAAAAAGAGGGGCTCTTTAAAGATCAGACCCTTCCTTCCCTTACTAAGTAATCATGGACATATTGGAAAAGAAATGGAAATTAAATCCTCAAAAGAAACGAAAAGAAACCCTTCAAAATAGACTCTTATTCATTGAGGCAAACCTATGATATAAGAGAAGTTCATTTTCATTTTGGCCTCCTCTCACTTCAACATCCTTTCCTGATTAGCATCACTGCCCCCTCCTCCAGCCTCTTCCCCTAATTAGATGCCCCAAGTGCTTCTGCTGAGCTTAGCAGAGCCCTCTACTCTCACTGCCTCAGGGCTTGCACTCTGAGAAATGGAGAAATGGGCCTTGGTCCTGGGCCATCTCTATCCTTGCCTTAATCAAACCTTATTTCTTCTTCCCCTTCTTTGCAAACATTAACACTGGCTGAGGTCCTAATGGCTCCTAGTGGCTTAAGGAATTATATTAGCATTCCAGGAGTTAAAATGCCTCGGTTCAATTGAAAGTTAACAGTAAATACTTGAGCAACTGTGACAAGCTACCGAGCTTCAGGACACCCTTCAAATAATAATCCCTAGTTAAACTCTGTCCCCTATGTTTATGTGAGGGCCTAGCTTGAGTTTTGACACAGAAAAATCATTAAAATTTTTGAATTATATGCATGAAATCTAATATTTGTTCAAGATGAGGGTAATCTAAATGAATATGTTAAAGTGACATTAACTTGCTTTTTTCTGTTGAGGAATTCATTAATGAAATACAACAGGCAAACAATTTCAAAGAATAAGGGAACAGAAAGGGAGAGCTTAGCTTCAGAAAGGCAACTTTTCAAGCTGTAGAAAGCATTGGGTGACAAATATTCAGGGAATCAGAAGACAAGATGGAATGACAGAGAAGGAAAGGGAAAAGGATCAAAAATGGCAATCAAGAAGAGAGAAGGGCAGAGCGGGAATCTGAATTTATTACCAAGGAGAGCAGGAGTTAAGGCAAGTGGTAAGAAAGTGGACCTAGTGCACATGAAGCAGAAATGTTCACCCACCAGGTACATTTTACACAGGCCAGAGGAGAGACCAATGCAATCAGCCTGGCAGGGAGAAGGAAACACCACTGGCTGTGGAATGAAGAAAAGGCAGCAAAGAACAAAGAAGATTTGACCTTAGACTTAGTGTGAGGGTTGTGAAGAGTCAAATACTTTTAAAAAATGATAAGCTGAAATATTGACAGAGAATGTAGGTATGTTTTTGTTTGGAGCTAAATATGAGATGAAGACCAAAAGATTTAGGAATTAAAGCCCCTTCTATTTTTATTATTGCTAATCTCATTTATCTAACTAGTCTACTTGCTTTCTGTATTTCTCTCTTTTAATTTTCCCTGGTTAATCTTCCTAAAATACATTTGATTATATCATTCTAGTTATTGCTTTATACGTTACCTTTTATGGGTCTCTGCCTTATCTCCCACTACTTCCTGCCTGGACCTCTTTCCTCCTCTAACAAGCTTCTTGAAAAGGGTGGGCTTTACTGCTGAATGCATTTTCTAGTGGTCACAGTAATCTACCTGGCCCAATTCAATGAACACTTTTTAGTCCTAATCTAACTTGGTCTCTCTGGCATTTGAACTGATGAATGCTCATCCTTTCATGCAACTCCCTCCCCCCTTGCTTCCTTGCACTCTTCTTACCTAGTTGTCTTCTTCTCTACCTGATCAGTCCCCATAGCTCTTCCTCTGCTTGTCCCTGTCTTCACCTGCTGTAAACATCCCTGAGGACTCTCACAACCCAGACCTCCCTGATAAGCTCCAAATCCATATTTACAACTCTAGCTACTTCCACCCAAATGAACTGCCACTTCAGATTCAATGTCCAAACCAGAATTCGCTATCTCACTGCCTCTTCCCAGCCCCATACTGGGCTCCTCTGTTGTGATTTTGGTGTATTTAGGCAAGACAAGTCAGTTCATCCCATCCAAAAGAGACTCTCCCATCATGCTTTGTTTAGGCTGGTCCAGGACCCCCAGTATATCACCTTAACATTACTCTGTCAGCTTGGAATTACAGACCAGCTGGTTCATTTCACCCTAAGTAGGTATTGATTCTAACCATAAGGAACAGAGAGTAAGATAAGAATATAGTAAAAGCAATATCTGTGGAAGATAACTCTGGAAGCAAATTGAAGGCATTTAGGCTTGAACCTGGAAATTCAGTTGGAGACTCTGGGACTAGAGGAAGAGGACCATCTGTGAATGACATGCTGAGAGAAATGTTGGTGGAGCCAGTTCCATGCAGCTGGAGTAGAAGATATGTTTAGTCACTGCTGTTTAGGCCTTTACACTTAGCTTTTAACACTGGTCAGGGGAACAAAGCCATTCATTTGTGGTAGTAGGAGGTAAAAAGCAGAGACTGCCTGGTTCTGGAGGACCCTGGGCTCCCATTCACACTAAAGGGCTCGGTCTGTCCTGAGCAGATCAATGTCAACACCACTTGGGGCTGTATTTGGGGAGGTAAGCCATTTTTCTCCACCTCGTCATTTCCTCTTCATAGAAAAGATTCACACAAGTTTTCTCTAAGAACTTCCCTGTGCAGGAGTACAGGCATACCTCAGATATATTGCAGGTTTGTTTCCGGGCCACAGCAATAAAGCGAATATCAGAATAAAATGAGTCAAATTTTCTGGTTTCCCTTGTTGTCATTTCAACAATCTCCACAGCATCTTCACCAGGAGTAGATTCAATCTCAAGAAACCACTTTCTTTGCTCATCCATAAGAAACAAGTCCTCATCCATTAAAGTATTATCATGAGATTACAGCACATCAGTTACATCTTCAGCCTCCACTTCTAATTCTAGTTCTCTTGTTCTTTCTACCACATCTGCAGTTACTTCTTCCACTGAGATCTTGAACAACTCCAACTCATCCATGAGGTTTGCAACCAACTTCTTCCAAACTCCTGTTAATGTTGATATTTTGACCTCTTCCCACAAGTCAAGAATGTTCTTAATGGCATCTAGAATGGTGAATCCTTTCCAGGAGGTTTTCAATTTACTTTGCCTAGATTCATCAGAGGAATCACTACCTATGGCAGCTATGGCCTTATGAAATGTATTTCTTAATATTATAAGACTTGAGGACTTCCCTGGTGGTGCAGTGGTTAAGAATCTGCCTGCTAATGCAGGAGACACGGGTTCGAGCCCTGGTCCGAGAAGATCCCACATGCCACAGAGCAACTAAACCCATGCACCACAACTACTGAGCCTGTGCTCTAGAGCCCACGACCCACAACTACTGAGCCTGTGTGCCACAACTACTGAAGCCTGCATGCCTAGAGCCCATGCTCCGCAACAAGAGAAACCACTGCAATGAGAAGCCCGTGCACTGCAACAAAGAGTAGCTCCCACTTGCCACAATGAGAGAAAGCCTGTGCACAGCAATGAAGACCCAACGCAGCCAAAAATAAACAATAAATAAATTTAGAAAAAAAAAAGAGTTGAAAGTTGAAATTACTCCTTGATCCGTGGGCTGCAGGATGGAAGTTGTGTCAGCAGACATGAAAACAACATTAACCTCACTGTACATCTCAATCAGTGTTCTCGGGTCACCAGGTGCATTGTCAATGAATGGTAATATTTTGAAAAGAATCTTTTCTTCTAAACAGTGGTCTCAACAGGGAATTCCCTGGCGGTCCAGTGGTTAGGACTCCATGCTGCCACTGCAGGCGGCATGGGTTCAATCCCTGGTCGGGGAACTAAGATCCCGAATGCTGCGTGGCGTGGCAAAAAAAAAAAAAGGAAAAGAAAAAGAAGGTCTCAAGAGTGGGCTTAAAATATTCAGTAAACCGTGTTGTCAACAGATGTGCTGTCATCCAGGCTCTTTTGCTCCATTTACAGAGCACAGGTAGAGTATATTTAGCATAATTCTTACAGGCCCTAGGATTTTTGAGATTGTAAATGAGCACTGGCTTCAACTTCAAGTCACCAGCTGCATTATTAGCCCCTAACAAGAGAGTCAGCCTGTCCTTTGAAGTTTTGAAGCCAAGCATTGGCTTATCCTCTCTGGCTATGAAAGCCCTACATGGCATCTTCTTCCAACAGAAGGCTGTTTCATCTACACTGAGTCTGTTGTTTAGTGCAGCCACCTTCATTCATTATCTTAGTTAGATCTTTGGATCACTTGCTGCAGCTTCTGCATCAGCACTTGCTGTTTCACCTCATACTTCTATGTTATGAAGATGACTTCTTTCCTTCAACCTCATGAACCAACCTCTGCTGGGTTCAAACTTTTCTTCTGCAGCTTCCTCACCTCTTTCAGCCTTCATAGAATTGAAGAGAGTTAGGGCCTCATTCTGGATTAGGCTTTGGCTTAAGGAAATTTGGCTGGTTTGATCTTCTATCCAAATCACTAAAGCTGTCTTCATATCGGCAATAAGGCTGTTTTGCTCTCTTATCATTTGTGTGTTCACTGGAGTAGCATTTTGAATTTTTTTCAAGCACTTTTCCTTTGCATTCACAACTTGCGTAACTGGTGCAAGAGGCCTAGTTTTCAACCTATCTCTGCTTCCTCGATAACTGTAATCATTTCTAGCTTTTGATTTAAAGTGAGAGATATGTGACTTTTCCTTTCACTTGAACACTTAGAGTCCATTATAAGGTTATTAACTGGCCTAATTTCAATACTGTTGTATCTCAGGGAACAGGGAGGCCCAAGGAGAGGGAGAGAGATGGGGGAACGTAGAGCAGTCAGAACACACACACATTTATCAATTAAGTTTGCTGCCTTACATGGGCGTGATTTGTGGTGCCCGAAAACAATTACAATAGTAACATCAAAGATCACTGACTGCAGATCACCATAACAAATACAATAATGATAAAGTTTGAAACGTTGTGAGAATTACCAAAATGTGACACAGAGACACGAAGTGAGCAAATGCTGTTTGGAAAATGGTGACGATAGACTTGCTCAACACGGGGTTGCCACAAACCTTAAATGTGTAAAAAACTTAATATCTGCAAAGTGCAATAAAACAAGGTATGCCTGTATCAGACTAGACAGCCACAAAGGAACAGGAAATAGCTTGCTGATTGTTTTTACACATTTGTAATTCTCTGCTATTGCCCTCTCTTTGGTGATAGTTTAGGAGAATGGAAAAGTACAGAAAGAGATTAGATTAAAATCCATATTTTAATCCTCTAGTTGCCAAATTTTCATGAATCTATGTTAATTAAATAACTTGAATCAGGCCCTCATTTACACATTTACTCCTTAATTATTGTGATTATCTTCACTTTAAAATTCTGCATCAACTGAAAATGAGTCTAATAAAACAAAAAAATATTGTGACATATTAATGTTGACATGAGGAAAATATGAACATTTCAAAGGCTTTCTCCCCCTATTTTACTGTATGTACATGTAGAAGGTGAATATGAGGCAGTTATTCAAACATTTCAGATCTCAAGTATCTAGATAACTGAAGGAAACCTTTGAAACTTACATTATTCCCATCTCGGGCTTCCCTGGTGATGCAGTGGTTAAGAATCTGCCAGCCAATGCAGGGGGACATGGGTTCGAGCCCTGGTCTGGGAAGATTCCACATGCTGCAGAGCAACTAAGCCCGTGCACCACAACTACTGAGCCTGTGCTCTAGAGCCCACGAACCACAACTACTGAGCCCGTGTGCCTAAAGCCCATGCTCCGCAACAAGAGAAGCCACTGCGATGAGAAGCCTGTGCACCGCAACGAAGGGTAGCCCCCACTCCACACAACTAAAGTGAGCCTGTGCACAGCAATGAAGACCCAATGCAGCCAAAAATAAATAAATAAATAAAATAAATAAAATAAATAAATTAAAAATGGATTTCTATAAAAAATTATTCCCATCTTTTAATTTTCCATTTTGTTTGTTGAGTATAGACAGTTTCAAATGACTTATATGTCATTTTTAAATTGCCTTAAAATTGAAATAGATAGTGTAATCAGAGAACTTCACAGGAGAATAAAAGCTTCACTCTTACCAAATGTACATTCTCAATGGTGTCTGATTTCACATCTTTTGTACATAGTAGCTTCCTCCACAAATGAGGAGTCATGAAGGTTAGCTTCCACAGTGATTCACAAAACCAAGCAGGGAATGAATCCCTAATGTCACATATGCTATATATACTCAGGATCATCACAGGCTGAACTAGTGGCCCACTGAAGAGCATATTTAGTTATACATACCCAAACTGTAGTTAAGCTTATATTTTAAAATGACCGTCTTGATTTTTAAAATCTTACTTTCTTAAAACTTATTTCAAAGAGTTATTAGACAGGGATAGAGAAGACAGAACTATAGTCTAGGAAGAACACTTTTGCTCTTCATATATTCAGATATCAGTGTTTGGTTAAAAAAAAAAAGAAAAGGAGGGAGGACCACAAAATCTATCATGGTGTTTTAAGGTGTTGGTATTGAGGACATAAGAACATATATGGGACTGAAAGTACATGATACTACAGGGGTTGTATGAATTATAATCAGAAAACACTTATAAAGCAGTAGATTTTCTTATCAAAAAAGAAGGTAGCAATTTGCAAATGTCTCATTGTTGGGCTCTCTTATAACCTTGGGTATATTGCCCAATAATATATGATCATGGGGTTCATTGAGTCAAAGTAATGAAATTCATAGAACATTGAATATATGCACTTTGGTTACAAAATCATCATGTGGTATAATAATAATGTAACACTAACATAAATACATCTGTATTCTGGAATGGAACAACATTAGTAACTCCAGAGTCTTTAGGTGAAGGGTGCGGACCTAATAATGGAAGCCATAAAACTATATTCCCACCTCAGTATCACATCAAAAACCAAACAAATATACAAAACCCAAAAGGACCGAAGCAGTAATTATATTCCCTAAACTACTTGAATGACTGTTCCTGGACTACCTATAGTTTTCCAAACTCAAATGCTGTTTCTCACCTTTTGCTTTTTTCATGCTTTTCCCCCCTGTGCCTTGAACACCTTTGCTTCTGTCTTTCCCCCTAACTCCTACTCATCCACCTAGACGGAGTTCCAACCATGCTGCTTTTGTTGCGGCTCCTCTGCATCACCAGCATTCCAAGCATATCTCTAGTAAGTCTAAAACTTGAAAGGATTTGCCCCACTGTAAATGATCTGAGGGCAAAGAGTGTGTGTACCTTTCATCTTTGATTCCCCTGCTTTGGCACAGTGCTCGTCACTTAGTGAGCATTCAAGGAATGGCTGTTGAACTAAACCAAACTGCAAAATCAACATTCCAGAGGAGTTCTGAGGAAAAGAGAGATTGCCGACATCCCATAGAGTTGATCCTGTGCTACAGTTAAATTGGAGTGCTTCCTCCAAGAATTTACCCCGTGTATCTTGCCTCTAAACCCTGATTTATGTTCCTTCCTCCCCACAGCATATTTCCTCCCAGTGTCATCTGCTGAAATCCCACCCATGCTTCAAGGCCTCCATGAGATTACCTGTTCTCAATGAGCTTATTTCATTTTCCAACTGGATGTTATTCCTCTGCCTTTAACCCATAGATTTTTGGCTTTTATGACAATTTCTAAGTTAAGCTTTGGACTCTCATTATTTATATATTTATGTCCTAAACATCTTTGTGCTTTTGCACTGGCTACTATTAAACTTTTATACATACCAAGTACTTTATAAACAGTTCTTTAATTGGATGCAATGAACCTAGGGCAAAAACAATTTTTAGTAATGATATATCTGAAATAGATTATAAATATTACATTACCTAGATCATGAGCTATAAAGAAAAAGTTTTCTTTTAAAAAATTCAAGCTATATGAATAGATTACAAAAATATATACCATGTTCACAGAACTGAATGTAGTAAACTTATATAAGAAGAGACAACTAACTAAACCAAATCCTGTGAATCTTGATTCAGAGTCTATTAATTAAGAATTTGTAATAAATAATTTGATCCATTTATTTATATTTTCTGTACGTGGTGAGCCAATTTAAGAGGATAAACAGTGCTAAAAGTCTTAAGCCTTTAAATATGGGAATCAAAACTATTAATATTTACCTATTTTAAATATTAAAGCAGACTCTTCTACCTGGAAACATATATGCATTGGGAAGATCTATAATTCAGACTCCTCACTAACCACTGATCTATTTTTGTGAAGTTTTATGTGCCCCTTCAAATTTGATTGTTTCACTGATTTTGTAATTTAAATAAATTCAAACCAAGTTATTAGAATTCTTATCATTCATTTTCTCTCTTCCAAGATAATTAAGTGTTGGGTTTTAATCCCATCAGGAGAGGGTTTTTGGTTTTTGTTTTTTAATTTTTATTGGGGTATAACTGCTTGACAATGGTGTGTTAGTTTCTGCTTTATAACAAAGTGAATCAGCTCTACATATACATATGTCCCCAAATCTCCTCCCTCTTGCCTCTCCCTCTCACCCTCCCTATCCCACGCCTCTAGGTGGTCACAAAGCCCTGAGCTGATCTTCAGGACAGGGTTTTGATAATGTCCTTCCCTCTGCAGACTACCATGTGTTATCCCTTGTGGCCCCAGGGGTGGAGCCTGTCAAGCTTCCAGAAGGAGCTAAAGTTTAGAGTGACTGCTCCACCTAATGACCAGGACCAGGAATCTGCCCCTTCCTTGGCCTCCTCTGGGAGTTGCCATATGACAACTCATTCCCATCCAGCCCACTGACAATAAGTAAATGGTGTGTATTTCAATGTCCTTACAGATGAGCTACAAGTTCCACCAAACCATGCCTGTAAAGATTACTTTTGTGAAATCAGACATGAAAAGATGTGCATTAGGGCCCTCAGCTAGGTCTGAAGTAAGTGGCCTTCAGTCAAGGCAAATGCAAGATATGCTCTCCTGGGCCAGAGTCCTCAAGAGGCCAGATGAGGGAACATTCTGAGAGAAGGAGGTTCCTGAAAACCAGGGAGTAAGGCCCAGAGGACAAAGGAAGGGAAAAACATTATAAGCTTTGCTTCCTCTCCAGCCATTCTGCCCATTCTGTCACCAAGAGGCCTGAGCATTTAAGATTTCAAGGTCATGGAAAATCTAAGTAGTTCCTAGGAATGAGGCAGCTACCTCCTTATTCTCTGGTAAGTTCCTCCTATCACTGAAGGAACAAATACACAGTCTCCTTTCCTTCCCCTCCTCCCCGAAGAACCTTGTCTTTTTTTGCTGAAACCCACTTCCCCTGCTCAGAAAGAAACAGATACAAGGGTTGGGAAATTAGGATATATGTGGCTCATTAGATATTATATCAGGGTCCATTTTTCTCACCCATGCCTTTACCTACTAGGTCCAACCAAAACTGAAGTGTGTTTATTCTCCTTAATGATCTCACTTCTTCAATTTTAGCAATCACTCTTCCTTTTTCTCTCAAGCCATCTCCAGACTATGTAAGACTTCTTGTAATAAAATATTTTAGGGTTGAAAGGAACCTTATAAGTCACTTATTACAACCACTAGCCAAGTTCTCCTGAAATCCTAGTCAAACAAGGACAACTGGCCTACACTGCAAAGCTGACTGTTTTAGCTAATCAGATAGAGGAATCCATGCCCATAACTAGTGGGAGAAGAATGAAGAAGATTCTTGGGCCTTTCTCTCTTCTCCCAGGCTACCAACATATGTTTTCATGGCAAGTCACTGAAGATAATATTGCATTTAATATATCAGTTAAGAAAGGAAGACAAGAAGAGGGGGACAGGATGGTATAATGACAGGATGGAAGGGTCCTGTGGTTTTTTGAGCAGGTGGGACCATTTATTTATTCAATGCGTAAGCCTTGATCCCATTTATTTTATTTTGAACAATCAGGAAAAACAGCTTTCTAGCTGGTAGCAGGAAGGTGATGTCGAAAAAAAGCAGAGATTCAAAGAGCAAGAATGCTATTCTTAAATTGGAACCTAACCTGGAAAATCAGTGAAATGTATGAAGGGACCATTCGTGACCAATGACTGGAATGCCATTTTGTATTTCTTTGCAAAGATGCACTCTTGCATAATTAGCTTCCATAATCATAAAAGCACTCCTCAATGCAATAAGGCATAAGGCATTTTATTTGTTTTCCTATATGATGTTTATATAAAAATGTTACGCTTTTTTCAACCATACATCAGATACTCCTTATTTCTAGCATTGCCAATATGTTTTTATTGGTAAAAATCAAATATATTAAAACTATATTCTGACTAAATAATACTTTATCATGTTTTGCTGTTGTTGCTTTTAACTTGGAAAAGTTCATCTCAGATTTCATTTTCACTGTGTTACAATTCTGTGACAAGGGTTCTATTAATACTAAATAAACAGGTAAACAGGCATAAGGAAACTTGTTCAAGTCAAAGAGTTAGTTAGGGACTAGCTAATTGTTTGTGGTGCCATGTCTGGGGGCATATGTCTCCTCAGTCCCACATCTGGACTCTTTTAGCTAAAAAATGTGCTTTGAGTGGACTGTGCTCCCTTGTGAGCTGGGTCCTGCTGATAGTCCTTATAGAAACTGACTGCGAATGGAATATTCTCTGTCTGTTACCTTTTCTCATCAGTTTGTCACATGTCCTGTTCCAATGAGCTCCTCCTCTGAAGAGACAGGAGCCACAAATGCAACTCTGTCATGTCAATCATTGACAAACATTCTCCAAGTGAAATTAATATGCAAGACTCGGGCTTCCCTGGTGGCGCAGTGGTTGAGAGTCCGCCTGCCGATGCAGGGGACACGGGTTCGTGCCCCAGTCCGGGAAGGTCCCACATGCCGCGGAGCGGCTGGTCCCGTGAGCCGTGGCCGCTGAGCCTGCGTGTCCGGAGCCTGTGCTCCGCAACGGGAGAGGCCACAACAGTGAGAGGCCCGCGTACCGCAAAAAAAAAAAAAAAAAAAAGCCAGACTCTGCATACAGTTTTGTAAGCATTCCTACAACGCACAAATATGCTGAATCTATCTAAGATTGTTCTTTTGAGCCAGAAAGTATTATGAAAGGAACAAGTGAGACTATATTTTCTTTTTCAGGAAGCATTAAAGATGTCTTCTTTAGTTATTACACTAAATACTCTGACCAACAACATATGCTTGCTAATAATTTTTGTCTTGCAGAAACATGATTGTTTTCTAATGGGAGGCATTTGAAATGCCTTAGCTAAAGACTGATTTAAAGAAAAGCCTTCTTTTGGAATCATCTCAACATCTATCAGGTGGTATTATTTTTCCAATAGTCTTTTACTCTGTCCTTTGCATTCTAAAGAGCTTATGTCCAACCTATAATTATTTTCTGCTAATTAGAGTAATTCATGATTAATTATTCAAAATGATTCCTGTCCAAAATCAAATCCATTTCTTGTCATGACATTTAAAAAAGATACAAATAAAGTATTATCAGAATGCAAATTTCTGTCAGAAGGGAATAGTTTTTAAGTTTTCTTTAAATAGCATTAAAATCTTTCTCTACCAGCACAGGCCCCGTGATTCCCTACATCAATTAATGTGGACTAAAGAAGGGCAATTGGACCATGAAGTGATGACTATTAATGGTTTTGATAATTACTAAGGATTACTTACACTGACTACATAGGAGTAGGTAATTCACAATATTCTTAAAGAAGAGCTGCAAAGCAGGAAGACCTAACGATGACTAAGGGCAAACAGTAAACACGTTAACGTGGGAACCTGGATGTCCAAAGATGTATTTTGACATGGATCATGCCTCTTTGTGGACACTCACTCGAGTCCGCTGATGGCTAAATCTCCCTTTCCTGGGAGAAAAGCCCGAATTCCACTTCCTTCCTTCAAGAGGCAGCCCCTTCCCCCCTTATCTCCTAGGGAGGCCCTGGACCTTTCTGTCTCTAAGCCAGGATCACACTTGTCTGCCTCCTGTGCCTTTATCCCACTCTTGGCCCTACTCATTATTGGATGAGACACAAGTGTCTTTCCTTAGAAGGTGAGATCTTTTCTACTTAAATTTTTCTTAGGCAATAGCCTTAACATATGTGTGCTATACATAATCAAATTTTCTACGTACGTTTATTGAATACCTTCAGTGTGCAAAGCCTTAAAGTTGCATAATCTAAATGAAGAAATTTGAACAGACCAACTCTGTATGACATAAACAGTTCTATTAGATTCAAGCATGGAAAACAAGATGTATATGCATAAATGTAAGAGTAAGAAAAAAAAGGTTTTTAGAAATAGAAGCTACTTCTGGGATTCAGAGGACAAGAAGAGAAAATTATAAATCTAGGAAATGCTGAAATTGTTGCCAGAGGAAAGTACACTGCTTCCACTTTGACCAGGACATGTAACCATCGTGTACTTCACCTTCATTAAAACTTTTCAATTTATTTGCTTTTTTCCCAAATGGGGTTACAACTTAACTTTTATAATAAAAAATTACTATAAAAGTTTGTTTTATCAAACATCCAGATTTTCAGAATAGCCATGACAAAAACTGGGGAAAAAAAAAAAAAGAAAACTAGATGATAAGTGACCTTAGAAGTCTGTGATGGTGACAGTCATGCTTGCTAAATAGTGCACGTGTTTCTTTTCAGTTAGAACCATGTGACTAGTTCTGGCCAATGGACTGTGAACAGATTTATTGCGTGTCAAAACACTTAATTGCCAGTAGGAGGACACCCTATACCTATTTGCTATCGCCATGGCAACAAAAGAAGCTGTATGCTGAAATGGCAGATTCAAAGACAGAAGTGGCCTTGGTTGCTAGGTCACCACATGGAGGATACTGCTCTGCAGAGTTGCCTGGACTTACGGTCACTTTGCTTTCTTCAGCATACAGAAGTCATTAACATTAATCTGTGTTGTATGTGGCTCAGTCAGGCCTCAAGGTACATCTTTGTGCTGCAAGAAACTGTTTCGTATGGGCCCATTTCTCATCTAAATACCAGAATAAGTTTACGTTGGCAGCGTATTAGGGTCTCCTTAAACACTCATCAACATAAATGCAGAGCTCCCTTTTTGTGCTTGCAGAAGTAATTCTATGTCTTTCACATTTGGGAGACAGCATGAAAGACTGCATACTGTTTAGTAAGAGGGCTATTTCTTTTAAAAGCTAAACAAACAATTAAAAAACCATTTGTATTACTTTGCTTTCTGTAGTTCGCTGGGTACACAAGGAAGTAGTAAGGCTGGAGATAATGATAGAATAATTTTATTTATCTAACTATCTGGAAAATTACTTTGCTAGGCAATTCTTTGAAAACTATTGCTGATTTTTGGTTTATATATCAAAAGTGTTAATATTCTAGTATTAATATTAAAAGTATTAATATTCTAATATTAATATTAAAAGTATTAACATTCTAATCATTGCATCTGGTTGGATGTTCAAAGAGCTTAAGAATTATCATGACACTATTTAAATAAAATATTAGAGACCAGGCAAATGTCCAATGACAGATTATTCATGTAATAGACTTGAGACATCCTTTCCATGAAATATTTTGTAGCCATTTAACATGATAATGTAGAACATCAACTTTCAGATGGAGTGTGCTAACATTCATTTATCTGGCTAGAGATGGGAAGAGTTACAGCTAATATGCTAGGAACTGTGTGGATCTTGAAGCCTATCTTATTTATACTACAGCCTGATTGTCAAAATTTGCCTATATCCTTTGAATTTTGTGCAAGTGAGCATGTGACTTGCTTCAGGGGAAAAAATAGAGAACTATCATGAAAAGAATATCTAATGATATGACAAGCAATAAAGAATAAAGACAAAAGAAAATGAGCTGGACCGCCAACTCATGGCAGCTACACAGAATTGCAGGGATGGACTTAAGAAGGTATATTCATTAAGTATTAGACAAATGATCAAAGAAACTTAGCACTAGGGCAAATACTTGGCAAAACCAGAGAGTATGAATTGTCTGCTTTGAAAGCAGAAACTTGTCTAACTTGAAGTGCAATTATGTTTCACATATACTTTTTGAGGCCATCTTTTCTTTCTCAAGTGTAATTCTAGTTGTTGGCCATGGGATTTATTTTTCTTTTCTTCCCTTGTTACTTTAAGAAAATTGAGGCCAGCTGATGTGTTTTTACTCTCTATATTTGAATCTGAAGCGAAACAATTCCCATTGAGTGTTCTGGTGGAACTTTATTTTAGTTATGTTTTAATAAAGTCTTATTTGTATTGACTTCTGAGGCAGCATGGCATTCCCTAACTGATAAACTACTTGGGTTTACTTTTTTATGGAGAGATTTTAATTTAATATGATAGAGTCAATCGTTGTTTTTCAGGTTTTATGTGCATGCCTGGAAGCCTTTTAATAACTTGCAATAACAAACAAAATACATGTGACTTTTAGGGTAGACACTCTTGTAATTGATATTTCTACCAACTCAGGGTGTTTATTTATTTTGCCAAAAAATAAAGTGCATTCTTTTCATCCTTGGGGAATAAAGAGTAATGGAGTTGCAAGTTACTAAAAGGTTGTGAGAGATTCAATAATTGCAATGAAAAATTTCATACAGATCTATTTCTTGCTTTAGACTTGATCCTTGCATAACTCACAAACAGTAAAAGATTTTTTCCATATTGTAATAAATTCATTTGCCTTTCTGCATAAAGTAATTAGGGATCAAGGTGTAACAGATATTTAAAAAATATATTAACAGATAGTAGACAAGGTTTGTATGCACAGAAAATTATATTATTTTAACTTTGAAAATTGTATATTTTCAATACTGAAGAATGGGAGTTTGAACACAGAAGTGATTTTGATAAATGGCAGAATTCTGCCTAAGGCCACAGAAGAAGCAAGAACAAGGAACATAAGAAGAGGGAATCCACAAATTAGTATGTTATGATTATTCTCTTTGATAGCATTTAACAACAGCTTTGAAAAGATCCAATGTCTTCCTTCAGAAGTTTAAACTTATTTCTTCCATATCTAAGTAGCATGCACTGTAATTCAAATTGACATGGTTCCCTGAGAAATAGTGGGACAACCCTTGGATAGCGATGAAGCATTACTGAACAATGTTTTTGGATGATACACACTAATAGAAATTTGAGATTGAAATGGCCTTTTCAAGGCAGTAGATTACACCTATGAAAACACAAGATAAGTATTTAAGTTTTTTTCTCATTCCTTGATATTGACCCTCACTGAGTGTACGTGCATTAGTCAATTTGACACCTCAAGGATCCCTAATTGTTATGAAGATGTCAGCAGTCCGGTAACATTTTTTGAAAGGACTATTAAAAAAAAAAAAAAGTCTGAACGTTACTCACCCCAGGACTGAATATAATTTTTCACAATAGTTATAGGGTTGATGAAATACTGAATGGGTTGGGGGTAGAGAGGTTGCAGCAGGTGGGGTGGGAAGAGGAAGCAGAGGAATATGACGATTTCAGTAATTTCCTGTGGTGATCATGCTTTGTCTCAGCTCTCAAGAAACAAAAGTAATAGCTACTATTTATTAAGCTAAGCTGAGAACTTGGAGGTATAGAACCACTGAGCCTCAGTTTCTTCGTTTTTATATAAGGGAATTGTCTAGCTCACAAATTACTGTGAAGATAAAATTATATAATATATATAAAAGCTGTTCCAAGTTAAATTATACAAAAGTATTCAAGGTTTAAAATCCATAGGTAGAGTTTCGTAAATGAGAGAACACTGAAAAGCCTTCCAGGAGACTACCCTGTAGATGTGTTCTTGATATAATGGGCACACTAAAGAAAAAAATGCTGTATAATAAAAAAAAAGGAGTCAAATCCAGAGAAAACCATAATTCAAAAAGATATATGCACCCCAATGTTCATTGCAGCACTATTTACAATAGCCAAGACACGGAAGCAACTTAAATGTCCACTGACAGAGGAATGGATAAAGAAGATGTGGTATATATATACAATGGAATAATACTCAGCTGTAAAAAAGAATGAAATAATGCCAGTTGCAGCAACATGGATGGACATAGAGATTATCATACTAAGTGAAGTCAGACAGAGAAAGACAAATATCATATGGTATCGCTTATATGTGGAATCTAAACAAAATGATACAAATGAACTTATTTACAAAACAGAAACAGACTCACAGACATAGAAAAGAAACTTATGGTTACCAAAGGGGAAATAAGGTGGAGGGATAAATTAGGAGTTTGGGATTAACAATACACAGTACTATATATAAAACAGATAACCAACAAGGACCTACCGTATGGCACAGGGAACTCTGTTCAATGTTATGTAACAACCTATAAGGGAAAAGAATCTGAAGCGGACTCTCTCTCTCTCTCTCTCTCTCTCTCTCTCCCTCTCTCTCTCTCTCTATATATATATGTATATATGGAATCTGAAAAGAAATATATATATATATATGTATATATATGTAACTGAATCACTGTACTGTATACCTGAAAATAACACGATATTGTAAATCAACTATACTTCAATTAAAAAAAAAAAGGAGTCATGGTTGAAAGAAACATTGCCTAACACAGACGTCATCTATGTCATCAAAGACTAGGAAGGTCCCATGCATTGCAAACCTTCAGGATATTCAAATATAAAATCTCAAATGTCCTTGACCCACCACCAGGTGTTGCCACACTCATTTTCTTACTGCAAATCTGATTTTTATATATTTCTAAATTTAGTTTTAAATGGTCAAATAATTACATCAGACTTACAAATAATAACTCATGCAGTAATTAATATAGTCCACTCAGGGGAAAGAATAGTTTGAGGTTTTTTTTTTTTTTCTGATCTCATTTATGTTATTACTTTCATTGTCGCAAAAAGTTTGAGGTAGACTTGTAAAATTTTCCTGCTTGTTTACAGTACTAAAGTAAATTTCCTGAGTCATTTATTTCTCTCTTGCCTGTATAAAAATGTTGTATGATAAATATTCCAAGAAGAGTCTAATATCAATATTGGTCTTTTCTCCTAGAGTTTCTATTCCTTCTAGTTTTTAAGCTTGAATATCTTGGAGTTCTCTTAGAGTCTTGCTTTTCCAGCCACATATTTATGTTCACTGAGTCCTATGTACACTTCCTTTTCATTGTTTTGACTCTTTATTCCTAGCTGATTGCTAATTTCATTCAGATGTTGCTCTAATAATCTTCTCCACAAACTTTCTAAACTCACTTCCTATGATACTGTGGCAAGCCAAGCAAAGTCTCCTCCTTCATCGGAGATGTTTTGACTTGGGGCAGGGTGGTTGTAGGAGTCTGTATGGTTTTCTTTTGGCAGAGAAGACCTTTCAGCGGGGACGCTGGACCTGAGACCTGAATGATGAGAAGGACCAGCTGTTTGAAGAGTGGGAGGAGGAGAACTCCAGGGAAAGAGGGGAGCAAGTGAAAAGGCTGTGGTGGAGGTGTGAGCTTGGTGTATGTGAGCAAAGGAAGGCTGGCAAGGAGGATGTGGGGAGTGAGAAGAGATGGGGCCAGAGATGGGAGGGAAGCCAGATCACACGGGACCTCGCAGGAGTTTGTAGTTTTCCTAAGAATGCTGGAGTGTCATTGAGGGGTTTTAAGCAAGGAGATGACAGGATCTGATTTAATTTTTAAATAGTCACTCTGGTTGCTGATAGATTGGATGCTGTGGAAATGGAGTCAGGGGACACGCCAGGATATTCTTACCTCCTTCCTCTAAATTGCCCAAAAGTTCCTCTCTTACTGACTTGCCTATAAATAGATGTAGTCTTGTATTATTCCATGTTAGGTGTGCAGCACACAATTTTACCAAATGCTCTTTGAGGGACTCCATATCTTGGCCTCTGTGTCTTAGGACTCCTTTGTGCTTTCCATAGCATTTAGCCAAATGCTTTGTACCTGACAGGTATACAACAGATAGTAATTTTTTTTAAATTAATTTATTTATTTGGTGGTGTGGTGTCTTAGTTGTGTCAGGCAGGTTCCTTAGTTGCGGCACATGGGCTCCTTAGTTGTGGCATGTGAACTCTTCATCGTGGCATGTGGGATCTAGTTCCCTGACCAGGGATGCAACCCAGGTCCCCTGCATTGGGAGGGCAGAGTCTTATCCACTGTGCCGCCGGGGAAGTCCCGATAGTATAGTAATTGTTGATGGAGCCCTATTATATAAACTACCCATCCTACCAAAACAGAATATACTTGAGCAGGTATGAAAACAGGGCTTTTGAGTCTTCTATATTCACTGAACCTCATTCCATGCCAACATCTAATAGAGTTCATCAACGTGACTGGAGCTAACCAAAAGTTTGTTGAAAATCATCAAATGCTACACTTAAGATATGAACATGTCATTGTGTGCAAATTTACCTTCAAAAGAAAAAAAAAGAAAGTAAACAACATTTGCACTCTAATGATATGCATACTGTAGTGTTTAGGAAGAAGTATATACCAATGGCTGCAACATATTTTGAAATGAATCAAAAAATAAGATGGATTCGATGGATGGGCAGAAAGATAGATGGATAGATGCAAAGGCAAGTATAGTAAAATGGCAGAATCAAAGTGATAGGTATATGGGTATTTAGTGTAAAATTATTTCAACTTTTCTGTACAGCTGTAATTTTTCATAGTAAAGTATGGTGAAAAATTAGCTGAAAGTGATAACTAAAAATATTATATTAACAAAATGATTAAGTTTATAGTCATTGTACTTCTATGTATCTGAGCTTTCAGGAAAACTTCTAATCCTTACATAGAACATATATTTAGTCTATTAATTTATGACTTTGAAAAGTGCCCCAACTTCATATTGGCTTTATAAATTAGAGTTCTGGTTATATTCACCTATATTTCCTAAATGATAGTTATGGCTCTGATAAAATTTTCTTATCTATACAATTCATAAAATAGAGTTCAGACATTAAATCATTGTTAAAATTGAGTATTTTGTGATACTTAGTGATAATAAAAATAATTATATTGTTACTTATTGGGCAGTATACTCTAACCATAGCACTTCATCATGAGTGAGAGCAAAAAGCACAATCAACTGAATATAGCAACAATCTCTCCCTGACTCACTCTCCCTCTCTCTCTCTTTCTCTCTCTCACTGCCCCATCTCCTCTTCTTCATCACTTTTTTTTCTGATGCAGAGAAACTGCACAGGGTAGGTAAGCATGGGACTTAAATAGGAGGGGAAATTATCAACATTAATGTAATAATATTAATATTCTATAACTATATTTGTCTTTTTTGAGAATGAAATTTCTAAAAACCTGAAGCACTCCTGTGCTACTGTATAACATAAAGATGAACAATTTTTCTCAATTTGCAAACTTTTGGGTTTCACCTTTCTTTAAGTTCTAGACAGTTTATTTTAATGTATTGCTTTTGTGAATGATTTCAATGGAAAAATCTGTTCTTTAGTTATTCTTTTAAAACGACAGAATGCACATTCTCACATTAACACCTTTTTACTCTAGGAAAAATGAATGGAATGCCTATCTGAAGCACACTTTTAACTTTCAGTTTGTATTGCTGACAGTTGATATCTTTGAAGGAGACTTGGAGTGGCAACACAAAAGTATCCCTGCTTCAGCTGGGCCAACCTGTGGATAATGTTTGAAGTCAGCGGAAGCTTTAAGTTTTTAAAAGGTCTGCCCAGGTGTCAAGAAATATGAGAAATGGGCTCAGAGTTGTGTGGAAATGAATAGGTTGCATGCATTTTAAGGCAGTCTTACAGGAACACATTGAGAGATCTGGCATCCTTAAAATTGAGCATATGTCCTATCAACATTCCTAGTACAAAGTATTTTGTTACTGCTTCTGTGCAATAAATAGCCCTGTGCAAAGGCACATCATTGAACCAAAGCATATGGAGGTGGCTATTCAGCAATTCTGAGCTATGCTGCAGCCTTACTCACCTTTTTTCTACACATTTGCCAATGGAAATTTCTGCTCTAGAAATTATACTGTAGCAAAAAAAAGAAGTATATGCATGAGGGTGGGTTCCATTTCTCAGTACATAGCAACATGAACCTGTGCTTTTGTCTGTTTCCTGAGACTATTGAATCAAAAAACATATGCACCTATGCTTTAAGGAAGCAGTAACTCTTTAAATTGCCCTTTATATTTACGAATACTTAATTACTTTATTTTGCCAAAACTTAAGTCATTAAAATCATCCTGAAGCTTGACTTAAATTTCAGAAGTAGCCTGCAAGTTGTATAATCTTTAACTATGTTCCATTCAACACATTTAAGAGATGTAAAAACTCACAAGTGATGATATAAAGGATAATTTACGCTTGCAATGCATTTTCGTCCAATTAATAGATTGCCTGTGTGTTGCATATTTTGCATGACAAAAGAGCAGAATATTAAACTGCCATTCATAATGAAAATGCACTTTGCAAATTAAAAGTGCCGAAACAGAAATTTTTCACCCTGTTTAGGAAATAAACAGTCCTTAACCAATTAAACTGCATTGTAATAATTCTATGATTTATTGCAAGTTGTTTAACTTTCAAAACTCGGCTAACCCATATTAAGGTCACAATCCATCATGTCTTGCTTGGAAAGCCAGCAAATAATGGCTGTTGTATTAGCTGCTTTTGATGATAGTATGAAAGAAGTATTAGCACTTGTCAACAAAACTGCTTACAACATAACATTAGCATGCATGGGCTGCTGTACCTATTTATTATTCTGGCAGCTTCACACATATTGTTACAAGCTTATAAAACATTTTGTCGGGTGGAAACCGAATGTACACTGTTTGGTTTTCTGATAGACTGGCAGCATAAATGTCTGGGCTGACTTAGTTTAGTTTAAGTGTAAATAGAGACACAAATTCTTCAACCTGTTCTCTTATTGATACTGAAAAGTGCTGAATTATTCAGCATCCAACTCTTCTGTTTGTGTCTATCACAGTTATCAATTACCCATCAGTCTTCTTGTCAAAACAGAATGGATTAATCTGGCTGAAAATAAGACAAATAAATGGATACTGTAACAGGGGTGTGGGGTTGCCAGACTGTCAAAGGGAAATCCAGGCAGTGACATTTGCCGTCAAAAATGGGATCTCTGGCTTAAGTGAGCAAATGATTCCCCTTTGTGAGCCAAGAATGCACTTAGCTCACCGTAAGTAAATTAATCTGCCTTCTTTGACTGCTAATGCATTAGCACTGAGGTAATAGTTCAGTTTCTAAAATTCCTTTATGTTTAAATAATTTTGGTCATTGCTATTATTCCTCACAGGAAATGCAGCTACATTCAGGTACTTTATCTTGACAAAGAGAGGGTTGCCTGGTAAATAAGTGGACCCATTTAACAGTGAAGTTATTGCTGATAGTTTTGTGCCACTTCATAGCTCTCAGCTGATGTGATACCAAGTAACTTTTGCACAGATGGCTGGTGGAACTCATCCAGCATCTGCAAAGTCCATCCCTGTTTTCTTTCCCAAACATTTTATTTGGAAATCTTGTTTGGCAAACTTCCTGAGACTCTGCCTAGCTGTTCAAAGTACATATTTCCAATCTATCTCATTTGGCCCTTCCATAAAAAAAGAGCCAGCAAAGTGCCTTCTTATTTGGCACAAAAATTGCAGCCACAGACTGAAGCAACTTTTAGGTTCCTGGCCAAAAATTTACAAGAATTTTATCTTAGATGCTTCCATACTGGACTGTTTTACATAGTCACCATTAACATCTGAAGCCTTCACATCATGACAGGATCAAAGCTCCCCAGTCTGTATCAACTGATAGCTTAACTTTGCTAAAAGTTCCCTCTTGTTCTCATTTTCCTTTGTATCCTAACCATCGTGGACATGGTTCTTACTTAGACTGAAGGGTGGTGAGTTATTTAAGAAGAGCTACCTGCTGGAAAATGGCTCCATCCACTTGATGATGAATGAACATATTACTTTTGAATGAATCATCATCTTTTTTTTTCTTTTTCTTATAGATCATGTAAAGAATTTTAAGCATTTAAAACAAAAACAAAACAAAACAAAAAAACCTTCCTATATATTTGGGGGGTTTGAAAGAGGTCACACTAATAATCAAATTCCAGGTGCAACTTCCATAATTCTCTTAAAGACTCTGACAGACTGGAAATTTCCATCTCACATTCCCAGAACAATACCTCAAGTTTCTCTTCAATGTAAATCAGTTTCCCAGAACTTCAACATTAAAAGGAAAGGTACTAATTGGCTTGGTCACAGCTCATCTTTGCTAAATCTCCTTTGTTTGGTAGATAATCTCAAAACTACCTCAAGAAGACAGCTATTTAAAATGTGCCAACACTGAACCTTCTCTTGAAATGAGGCAGTATTTTTGTTACCAATTTATTGTTTTACTTTGTCTCTCTTGACCTTCTTCTTCTCTTCAATAAATAACTCTTTTATACGGAAAGGTAGCATTGTACAATTTTGCATGGCCCAAAAGTATTTTCAAAGTTTTAAGATTTTTTTTTCTAAAATTAATTCTTTGCAATACTAGCAACTAGGTTAATTGACAGGTGTGTATCACGACCTTATTTCCAAATTCCAGATGTCATTTCCCATTCTTTGAGGAGCGTTTCAAAATGCATGCCTGCCATTTCAGGCCCAACTGTTTAGTCCCAGTCTAAACGTTCTCTCCCAATGGTACCCTTTTACCAAAATCCCAGTCAGTGGCTAAGTCCTGAAGAGTCTGCCTTTACAATGTCTCTTCTGTTATCCTCCCTTCAATTACCACTATCACCATGCTTTTGCAGTCCCTACGGATTCATTCATACATTCATGCATGCACCAATTCACTTATTCAACAATTCTTTGAGTGCCTAACATGACTGGGTTCTCTCTGCCTCTCCTTCCGACACCCCTCTCCCTCTGGCGTTCTGCCTTCAGCCTGAAATGCCCTCTTCTGCCAACCTACCCATTCTTGAAATTTCAGTTCAATGCAACCTCTTTGGGCATTTTTCTTATTCCTTCACCCATGTGTTATTTCTTACTTCTTCAAGTCACTTGAGCATTTTACTATTTCCCTTATCACAACAGGGGAGAATTTCTATCTCAGTCTCTAACCGTGTGACTGTGGGCAAGTTATATGCCCAACTGAAGCCTCAGTTTCTCCTCTAAAATTGGGGATATTATTACTCCATAAGGTGTGAGGTTAAATGAGATCATGTGTATCACATTCTTAGAACAATGCCTGCAAACATTCAATATCTTGCTTGTTATATTATTATCGTATGCAGCAGGGATTTACAAATGCCTGCTGTAACATTTGTATGTTGAGAGATAACAATTTTATTGCCTTTGGTGTTTCTGAGGGGCTTAAAAACTACATTTACGCACTATCCCAGGTGGTGGACCAGGGCATCGCATTCTGGGCTGAACTCGCTGGCGCCACGCTGTCTGTCTTCATATCCTGGCCCTTACCATTTATTAGCCCATTTTTTTTTGGCGGGGAGCAGGGGCTGGTGGTGGTGGGGAAGTCAGGCAGTTAAAAGTTGCTATATCGAATGGATAGTTGTTAAGATTAGCTGAAAGTAAATGTTTAGCAGTGCCTGGCTCATAGCAAGAATTCTATAAATGTAGCTTCGTCGTTATACTAGAGGGGTGTCAAAATGCTCCTTGACCCAATTCTATGTGGTGAGAAAGGGCCATCAAAGCGAATGCATAATTCCCTGAATTATTGTCACATCCCTCTAAAAGGCCTTCCTGAATAACACTTCTCCCAATCCCAGTCTATCTTGTATCTCCCAGACTGGCTAAAAACTGTCAAATTATATCACTCCCCAAACAGAGGGTGGTTCGCATTCTCCATCTACTGGGACATCAACCTCTCTTTCCAGCTTGCAGGGGCTCCCTTCTCCTCATTTTCGCCCTCAAGGGGACCGTTCATCTTCTAACACTTCAGTTACTGTCCTCCTGGGTCCGTAAACTCTCCCAGAGGCCACACTCTTTCTGGCCTTGCATCTTCTCTCATATTGATCACTTCCTTCCCTGCCCCATGTCTAGAAACATCCTCCCTATCTGCATCCATCTTTCTACATTTAAGATGCTTGCCTCTGCCACAGGCTTTCTGACTAACTTGCCCTCAAAGATCTATCATCCAAATGCTCGAAGCATTTAGAGATTTTACCACACAATTTAGCTATCAATTACAAATTGTCTTACAGCATTTGCCATGTGTTTGTTTGCCTCTCCAGATATATTTCACTATCTTTTCTGTTTCCTAGCTCATTCTCTTCTTGGCTAATCCACAAAGCTCTACGGACAATCTCCCTGGTCTCTCATGGTAACCATGCCAGTTGTCCTCTAACTGTCCTTGCTATTGGCCGAGTCTGTTTTTATGCGCCAGGAAGAATTTGCCTTCTTTCGAAACTCTAAGATTTTTCGGCCATTTCTTAGAACAAATGACATTTTTATTCTACAACCAGCCTCACCTGATTAAGGCAGCACTATGTTGTTTGGGAGAAGCATGGACTTTAAGGTATTAGCGTTTTAGGTTCGAGTCTTGGTTTCGCCACTTTCTAACTTGTGTGACCTTGAGCAAGTCACTTTTCTGAGCCTCAATTCTGTTCAGTATAAAAATACTAATACCTAGCTCACAGAAAAGGTATGAGGGTTATAGGAGATGAATAATAAAGTGCCTGACACATAACAGGGAGTGAAGTTTAGATACTTCACCCCATATTCATAATACCTACAGTCTATTCTTACTTGACATACACATTGACACAATCATGATTACTCTATAGATTAGTTTTTTTTCCGGTACTTATGCATCCATTTAACATCACTCACCAAATGATTAATTCCCTAGGAGTAGTATACATACTAATCTTAGTATCTGCAAATTTAACTAAGTGCTTTGTCATGAAACCTGTAGAAGCCAAACCTTACCAGTTGTTCAGAGCTGATTAACATTGTAACTTATCTTTCAAATGAAACACTGGTCTCTTTTCTCCCTCACATTTAAGGAAATTGAAGGCCAAAGGCTAAAATTCCCTTGGTTAAGGATAAAATGCAGAGGAATGGAACTACCGCGTACATGGCTTGCCTTCCAGTTTTTGAATTCTGGAAATGTATTCCAGGATAGTGGGGTAGGGTTTCACAGGATAGCTAATGAAAATTTCCTCTAGAGCAGTCACAGTTATCAAGCCAAAATGAGTCTCAAAACTGAAATTACCTTCAAATTTTAATGAATCCCTCAGCAAACACTTGTTCTGGTTGGGTGTATCCAGACTTTGGTGGAGAAATGAGTGGTTTAAAACTGAAGACCTGCTTTAAGCAGAGTTTCTGAGTGGGGAAATCACAATAAAATATTGAATTCCTAGGTTTAAATGGGAAGCAAACTTGTACCTGCTTTTTTCTTTCTTTCTTTTCTTCTTTTGAGGACAGTCTAAATTGCTCAACCTAGGCTGTTTATTGTTTCTAGCTACAGATATTTTCCTCTTTCCTGGGGACAATCTAACCTTCTGAGTCAGAGTTAGCATGCAGGGATTAAACAACCTCTGTGGGCAAGATATCGAGCAGAGAAAGTTCAAAACTTTATATGACTCATATATGACTGAAATAACAGTCTATCACATATAGTGGTGAAGACAGTTTCTAGCCTCACGGGTTTATCTTTGAGACTAGAAGAGGTCTTGAGAAACCACAATTCTTACCACTGGCTTTTAGGAGAAGGGTAGACAGGGAATACTTCCCTCCTTCCTCTTTAAACTCTTATTTAAAGGCTGTTGAGAAGTTCTGACTCAGCAACTTTTCAAGTTTTTCAGTCCTTTAAAAAGGTTTACATGTGACCTCAGCTCTGCACAACACAGGCTTATAATCAGTCTTCTGTTTGGAAAACCAAAGCTTTAGAGAAACTGACTGAATAATGCCACAATAATGGTATTTCAGCTCAACAATGAGATTTTCTCCCATACACACACACACACACACACACACACACACACACACACACGCACACGCACACACACATACACACACACAGCCCCTGGGAACAATTCTCAGGAGCATTTTATTGTTTTGATGGGATAATAAAATATGAGGTTATCATAGTAACAGTAAGATACCTTTACTCCTTCTGGAAGGAAAAGGTACAGCAAAATATTTTCCTAAGTGGCAAAGTGGACAAGAGCTCCTCTCCATCCTGTGTAGACAGTGTCTAGCCTTAGAAGAGGGATTCCCAGAGCGATAGTTTCACCCCACGTTGTGAAAGAGGTTAAAAATATATCTTTTGTCATAAGGTATTAGCACTGACAAGCTTATTATAGCAAACCAAGTCTCTTCCTCTACTCCTTCTCCCTGGGCTAATTTACCACATCTGAACTGGGTTTATGGAGGGAGGGCTAGGGCAGGTGGGATGCATATAGTAAGTCAGCAAATAAAACTCTGTAGAAATTCTCTTGAAGATGAAACTGCTCCATAATTATTTCTTTGTTTATTTTCACAGTGATTGTCACCTTTGTCCACAGACTATTCTAGTAGAAGTTTGTCATTATGATGATCAGTCCATTATAGCACATACACATAGCAGATATTAGTTATCTCATATAATCCCCATACTTGTTCTGTAAGTGAGGTATTAATGTTTTTACATCTGAGCAAAACTGAAGTGCAGAGAGGTTAAGTGACTTGCCCACGGTCACAAAGTTAGCAAGTAGAAAGACCAATAGTCAAACCCAAAACTCTATGACACCACAGCCCATGCTCCCTCCACATGATGTCATGCTGCCTCAACTGGGTAAGGCTGGCTGTAGAATAAAGATGTCATTTATTGTAAGAAATGGCAGAAATAGTTTGGAAGGAAGGTGGAAGGAATTTAATCATTTTCTCTTGTTCAGATTTTCACCTCTCTCCTATATATCTTTATTTTCCTCACCTATTCATTTTTCCCATCTTTATTGTCCCCATTTTTATAATTGAATAAATAAGAAGATTGGTTCTTGAGGTAGAAAATGGTGGCAAATGTGTGCAGTTTCCTACTTAGTGGAATATGGGGAAGCTCCTGAATGGCCCTGACTCAAAAAAAACCCCTAATTTCCCATTCACCTACCATAGTTGCTGAAATTCCCACTATTAGAGAGTCACTCCTTTGGCTTAAGTGTACTTTGTCTCTTAAAGTTAACTTTGCACATGACAATTTATCATGTTATTTACAACTTTTCCCAAGATTTATGCTACCAATGTAATCAATCACAGAAAATGAAACTTTTGTTTAGTAATAAAGCCGCATGAAAGGTTTAGACAAGCCCTTTGTAGCCAGAGAAGAGAACAAGTTCTTTGGGAAAGGAAAACTGAAAGGAGTAGATGCTGAAAGAAACAGATGCTGGGAAGGGCATGGTGCTCCGTGGAAAGCAATCTTAAAGTATGTCAGCCTTTTATTTAGGGTTGCGTGGATCTAGGGAGAAAGGAGGCATGTGCAGACTTTTAAATAGGTTTAATTTCAGCTTACATGTCAGGAAGTCTTCCCTGACTCCCCAAGACCAGATTATGAGTACTTGCTCTGAGCATTTTAAAATATCTCTACTAAGATCTGTAAACAACTAATTTTGCTAATCACTGTCTGTCTGGCTCTATCACCAGATCATAAGTTCCTTGAGAGCATTCATTAATTCATTTGAGGAATATTTTTAATACCAGTGTAAAGTTCAGAAGGAAAACTATACAGATTTTAATATCCAAACGGTTGGAATTTTTTATCACTTTTTATTTGGAGATTGTGTGTAGCTTGAGTATAGAAAAAAAAATCAAACACATGCTTCTACCTCGGGATTCTGGAGATGAGTAGATATTACGCAGTCACCTTTCAGTAGAAGGCTATGAACAGTTACTGGGATAATATAAAAGGGGATCATGAATATATTTAAGAAATGTTTCTGAGGTAAGGCAAAAATGTCTTAGGAGTTTTTCATTTATGCTAGGTTACTAAGAACATATTTCATAATCTCACTACTGACTTAAGAAATGTATAGATAGGTTCAAAATGTTCAAAGTGTAGAAGATTTTGAGACTCTAAAGAAAGAAACAAACACAAGAAATTGAACACGCAAGTGGAAGAACCAAAAACGAATGGATTTAGTGTATTGCTAACTTGTAAAAGAGTACTGGGTGAGAAGCAACTTGACAATGATTGTTTAGAATCAATAACCCTTCCAAAGGAAAAGTTAAGAAGCAAACAACGAAAGCCCCTCAAACAGAAGGTTTTTTGAGAATTTGTCCGCTCATTACCTTGCTTGAATTATAAAATTGCTTCTTTGTCCTGATCAGAAAAATCCTGATATGACATTTGGCCCCTGCTGGCCAAATTCTGTCACACGATCCCATAATGTCATTAGTAATCATTGGGTAAATCATCATGGCCATTAACACATGGAAATAGATTTGCCTACTGGAAAGGTTATCAGTGGATAACAGTGCATGGACCAAAGCCCTGTAACCTGTTGCATCTCTAAACTATGGCATGCACTTGAGGCCACTCACATAGTAATTCCTGGCACCTCATCACTTGCTATAATGCAGAATATAGTAGAAAATGGGTCTCAATCCATGGACTCCGTTATTGGAGGGTGTGGGGAGTTTCTGACTGGCAGAAAGTCTTTGCTGCAACGTGGATTTACCTCTAAGGAGGCCCATGGGTGTGGGCCTGACAGCCCTGCTCAGCACGGTGCACTAACGAACCGTGCGCTAGTTGTTTTCCCTCTGTTAAATAAATCCGGCAGGGGTTATGAAGATGCTTTTAAGATTTCTGTTTTACTTCCTTAAATAAAACTACAATTTCAATCTGCTATGAACCATGGACATTGCCATTCTCTAGGTCAAAAAAATGGTTGAGTATCAGCAGTTCTATAAGATTTGACCTAATTGTTAAATGGTCATGCAGATTTGGTACTACAATGTAACTGGGAAGAAAGCAAGAATTCAAATGTGAACACTAAATGCCTTGTTCCTTTCAAAGGAAGTCCTATCCGGTTAAAAGAGAAGGCAAATTCCTATTAGCTGCAATTATTATTTGGGGAATTTCTAATCACAAGGTGCTGTGAAGTATACACAATATACAGAACATTACCCTTGAGGAATTTATCATCTGTAGGTGAGGATTTGGCTAAATATAGATCAAAAATAGTGTTTCCACTTTCTACACAGCAAACAAAAATGCTTTATTGTAAAGTGCAACTAATCTCTCATAAACTATACTGATGCCAGTACCACACATACCCAGAAATATCACTTACTGACCTTATTTTTAATGCACATCCACCCCCTCCTCCAAAACACACACACACACACACACACACACACACACACACACACACACACACACAACTCAACTATATTAGTTTTCTTTCCAGGACTGGCGACGTAACTTGTAGGAATAATGCGAGGTCCCTTGTTAAAAAATGATTATGAATTTCGAGATGACGCCAGAAGAGCATTAAACTGGGGCCCTTCTCTCATGGAAACCTGTGGAACCACCCAGGTTGCATGCCCACAGAACCAACCTTGCTTCTTTCTGTTTCTCATATGTGCCAGGCTCATTCCCACACCAGGGCTTTGGTACTTGCTATTCTCTCTGCTTGGAAAGCTCTTCTCATGGCTAAGGTCTCGGCAAAAACACGTCCTCCTCAGGGCGGTCTTTCTTTACAACCCTTACCTAAAGAAGCTCCTTCTTTTGTCACTCTCTGAATACTACTTTGCTTTCTTTCCAATACTTTGCTCTGTTATTTTCCTGCTAGTTTATTTACTGACTTATTTATGGTCTCGTTTCCCTCCACTGGGATGTACACTCCACAATAGAAGTGATTTTATCTTGCTTTACTTCCTTTTGTTTGCATCGTTCCTCAAATAGTACTTGGTACATAGTAGGTGTCCCCTAAATAAGTTTTTGATGAATAAATGAACAAACTAGGTTATTTACAAAATATTTCTAATTTGTAAAAAAGTTTCACTGGTCTTCAACTTTTTGTGTGTCCCCAAAGACACAGCTAACACACACATGCATCCATGGATCCAATGATCCAATGAGTGAAATTCAAAACTTCAGCCAATGCAATGCATCAAAAACGGAACATCCATTCAGCTGTGATTACTAAGAGATTTATCTTTAGAAATCATATTGCATTCTAAAGGTCAACCTGCTTTTAGAGTTAATTCTGCTAGGGATCTCATAACTTAAAATTATTATGTAAACTGTTATGTAAAGTAAAAGTGAAGAGTAGGCATATATTAAAATGTTGGCAGGAAACATCTCACAAAGTAATTTCTAAGAAAATATGGTAATTCTTAATTGCAATTGTGCCTACTGCCGATAATAGAATATAATTATTAAGACATTGTTAAACATTTTATTAGAAAACTGAATGTAGCTATACTTTTTTCACAAGCCTATTATTGACTTCAGAGTAGTTAAATAACAAAAAAAAAATCAAAATAATTACAAAAGGTCACAAAAATTAAGACTTTGAGCCTGTAAAGGAATTGCTATCATGCTATCATGATATCATGATATCATGAATTAACCTGAAGCTCATGTTAGATTACAAAGCCTCCCATAAAATACTTATTTAATTGTATCTTTTAAATTTAAAAGTCAAAGATAATGGCCCCCTAAGTCTTGATTTTGCTTTTCATGGCCCAACTGGTTCTGGCTGGCGAGTTGATACTGCATGCAAATCATCTTTTCTGGTTGATTTCATAGTTTCCAGCTACAACTAGAAATTAACAAAACAACTTATAAGTACTGACTGTTGAAGACTTTTCTACATATCCAACGAGATACGCAATGCAAGTTAAATAGGAGAGCATTTGCAATTTAAAATATAATTTTCCATAATGAAAATGTAAAGCAGTCATTCTGTTTCATTCAGCATGGCAGGTTAGGAATCCCCGTGAAGCTATATTGAAGCAAAGACTAGATTAATAATTTAATTTGGTTCAGAACTATGCAATGGGGCACCACAACCTTTTATTCTGTAACCAGCTGCTGACCCTAATATGATGAACCAATTAGACATCTCTATTTAATTATTAGGTGACCCATCTAAAACTCACTAGGAATTTTCATTTTAAACAACACTTAAAGACTCCTAGTTACCCCCCGGTGGAGGTGGTCGATTTGATAGAAGCACACAAAGGAGTCCAGCAAACGGGAGAAAAAACTGCAAGATCATTTTAGACTGTGTTCTGTAAAAGAACATCTTAATATAATGAGCCTTTTTTCAGTCTCCCTTGGCGGAGCATCAGCCCTCTCAGATAACCCCACACAAAGCAAATACCATTCGTCTGAAGTTACATTTGCTCCCTGTTATCACAACTTATGCCACTTAATTCATTATTCAACGAATTCACTTTCTTGTTTATTAGATGCAAGGTAGCCGCTTATCCCTAAAGGCCATGTATGCAAAAGACTGCTTGTAATCCTGTCACTTCAAACCTCTCTAGGCTTTTATACTGCTTCAAGAATTAGGAGGAAAGAAGCAAACAATTTAGATTTATTCCTGATGATATTAAATCTGTACATGATGAAAGAAATAAGAAAGAAATGTGAACCTGAAGTTTGTTGATTTGGAAAGTGGCTTCAGATGTTATCTTTACGTGTAAAAGTTAGTACATTCACTCGTTTCCCATAATAAACACCTAGAATTAGTCTTCCTACATGAAAGGGGAATAAATTAATTAAATGCATTTTTCTTGGGTACAGGTTATCTGCGAAAAAGGTAATATATCTCATCAACTGCATTTCAACGACGCAGGCTAGCTCAACCATTCACGTGCTTAAGACAGATATTAACATACTTTAAAATCTGATATCTGATCTGTCAAGGTTTTGGGGTACTATTCTTTAAGTATATTTAATATTGGATTAAAAAGTGCAATGAAAATGTTTTTTTTCAACATGGGTAATTCAAGATTCTTTTTGGTTGTCAATAACAAGATATGATAAATATATTCTGCATAATATGATATAACTATTTGAACTGTTCACACAACATAATATTAATGGTCAGAGATATTTCAAGTTGATTCAGTAATCTTATGCTATTAAAATTATTAAAATGTAAATGAATTACTGAATTAAACAACTTTCACTGCACTCTTATCACAATTGATATTGTATAAAATTATCTGCATAATTATACACAGTATGTTTACATAAAACATCCAGGAAAAAGCTACAAATCAGAGGCTGAGTATAAAATATTTTAAGCTGTGCGCTGAAGTCTTCTAAATATGGAAATCTAAGTGGTTGTTTAGTATTGGTGCTTGATGTAACTGCAGACAGTTCTAAATTTTATGCTTTACTTATTTAAATGCTAAATAACCCTATACTTATTTTTTAAATTCTTATAAATATATATGATTTATAAAATGTATCTAGACTGAATGTGTTTTAAACCTCTGTGCATTATACACAAAATTAAGGGCATTTATTTCCTTCAATTAATTTACATTATGGGCTAACTACTTGAGATTCAACATTAGTTCATCAACAAAAGCCACAGAGGACATTTTAATGCAGCATATATACACAGATATGACTAGGACAAAAGACTCGACATCCCCAGAAAATAGGAACCATTTATAGGGAACTTCATTTTATGAATAGAGTTGTGACTAATAAAATGATTTGTACAGAATTACCTGCAACTATTCTACGGAAGGAAATACACTTGAAAATTCACATATCGAGTAACTGTGGATATTACTGTAGTTATTGCCATTCTTCCAAAACATCAGTCATAGTAATATAGGGATGAATAAATTGATTCACCTGAATAATTAACCTTACCACAGCATAACTACCTTAGGTGCAGATTAATGTTTTCTGTTCAGCTTAAGACATATACCTACCAGAGAAATCACACTCATTAAATATACTGCAAAAATCAATTGTTTTCTGCCACTCTGAGGAATTAATATAACAACTAAGTTGTGCAGTGTTTTTAAAAGCTTATGTTCATCTGTGCCAATTAAACAGAAACAACAAAATAGAACAAAATGAAATTAACAAAGAGTGCTAATAAAATACAACTTTTCTGTTGATATCTTATATAACTTTATTCATTATTGTACAACTTTTGGTTTTTTACATGTGGGAGATTTAAAAAGTCACTCAGTGATTTTTATAGTGCAACCGTATGCTAGATAAAGATATTTAAGCTGTCAGTATAAACTGCTTCTGTTTTCATTTTGCATTTAATTTCAATGCCAGACTCAAGGCATAAATTTTTCATCACCTGCAATGCTATGAATAAAAGATTAAAAAAAGAACTGAGAAGAAATTCTAACACATGCGGTGCATGCAGCACATTGTGCAGACGTAGTATTCATAACTAGATGTTTAATTTCCATCTTTTTTTTTTTTTTAACGTCAGGAACATTATTATTTGAGTTAATACATCATGGAGCTAATTTCCAGTATTTCAGCTTTGCAGAGTTTAAGTTTACCTAGTTTGGGCCAAATAGGCCATTCATTCCACTTGAAATCTGAAGTATACACCCTAGGATTTACACGCTACTTTGTTAGCGCCGCTGGATTCTATTACTCTCGTATTTCTAGAAAGGGAATATTTCAACATCATATATTTTTGTTTTATTCCATGAAATAGCATGTACATTAACCTTGCCTGAAAGTTCAAAGAACTGAGAATTACAGAAACGATCCCACCTAATATCAGTTCCTCATTAAGGCTTGCTTCGTGTTCTCAGCCGAAAGATATAATCAATCCCAAGAGGCAAAGTTATGAGCTCAGTGTTAAGGCATTTTTTTTATTTAGTACTTAGGACTGTTTTCTGTAGCACAATGCATCTTCATTGTCACTTTATTAGCCTCCAAAGGACACACACACCAGAACAATTTCTAATTCTTGCCAATAGACTCTTAGTGAGCAAGAGATATGCAACAGCTCTTCCTAATCTCATCAGGAGGGCCCTGGCTTTATTAGCCTTTTCATTCTGAAACCTCACTTTCTCAGGGCAGTCAAGAACCTGTTGAGGATGCCAGGCCTGTTGGGGACAGCAAGAGTTAGTCCCTCAGATGTCAGTGACATCTAATAACATCTAGCTTAATGCCTTTGGCTCTAATTACTCATACTAATTTTTTACGGTTATTGAAATTCAATCTAGGGAAAGCTTTGGAAAAAAAATAAGCCAAACCATGTTCTGCTACATTATTATCAGTGGTATCCAATTAGCTCAGTTGATTAGCTGATAGTGCTAATGAGACCTAGATCATTGGCTCAATTCCAGGGTAGCCACTTAGTTTTACTTTGTTCGATAGTCACAGACAGATACCTCGTTTTACCCAGGTGTCTTA
The DNA here is from genome assembly GCF_964374135.1 of Grampus griseus. Taxonomy (NCBI): domain Eukaryota; kingdom Metazoa; phylum Chordata; class Mammalia; order Artiodactyla; family Delphinidae; genus Grampus; species Grampus griseus. Next base: position 75,268,825 of record NC_139019.1, read on the forward strand.
AGTGCTACTGGTCACCAAAATAACCGAATGAGAGAGTAAGAATGAATCAGTGCAAACCCGTCCCTACAACTAGGCTCTAGAGGGCATCGGTATCACCTTTGTGATGATCGTACAAAAATAAGTATTTTAATAAAAGAAAACTCTTTTTGGCTTATTGTTTATGACTGTAAAGCAAGCACTTTATATCTTCAAAACATTAATGGGCTTTAATTAGCTAGACTTTATAACGTCTCTATGATGTTGGCAAGTTTAATTAAACTTACTTTACAGATGACAAAGCTTAAACTGAGAGATTGAGTCACTTGTCTGAGGTCACATAAAATGTCAGGGGCATTTCTCAGATAAGAATCCCTGTCTTCTGTATCTCATTCCATCATATTACCCATGAGACTGCTCTGCCTCTATGGAAACATCCTAAAGTTACAGTAACATGTCACTATATTATCACATTATTTTTCATTATGCCAGAAGACACAAGCTTAGTGGAAAGACATGGTGAGGCAAGGATTACAGATGTATCTCCTTTTAAGCAACATAAATTGGAAATTTATGGAAATTTGGATTTGTTGAACAGATAAATTAGAGGGTGTCATGTATCACTTAGTCTATGCTACCTCACATTGCTATTAACCACTTTTTTTTTTGCATGTCCTAACTTCCCAACTAGACAGCACAGAGACCAGACCATGTCTTGCATCGCTTTGAATCGGTAGTAGGTATTAATAAATATTTATTCATGACAATGGCATTTGACTGGAGGGGGACAGGAGAATATAAGACCTCATACGCTATGGGAATGGTAAAATAGGGAGGGAGAGAGGCTTCATGATGGTGGGCAGGGGTGGATTTTTCCCGTTGAACTTCTGTCATTATGGCAATTCTATTTTAATATATTATAAGCAAAAGCTTTATAAGAACACCTAACACATATCCCGGATAGCCCGCATGAAGAGGATCTAGAGAGATTACACAATTAAGGAAAATTCTTGCCAAGGGTGGAATGCTTAGCATCAGGGAGAGGAGGCAAGTTGACACAGCTGTGGAAGGTAGAGGCTTCACTTTGCAACCCCACAGCATCCTGTCAATAGGGAAATGGTGTTGTGAGATTAGTTGCTCAGTATTACAGAAGAGAAAAACACATGATGGCGGGGCAGCGGGGAGGACAGTAAACATTTTCCATTTTATAAAATGATTATTCATAAGACGTTTTAAAGTTGTGTGCTCTTCTCATGACTGAAGTGATCGTAAGTTAAAACTGATTTATTAGCAAGTTTCAAAAATACGGCAATTTTGTGAGTTAAAGTATGCCTGTAAAGATTTTCCTCCCCTTGGGTAGCTGACTTGGATTTGATTCTCTTAGTAAGGATCAAGTCAAGAACTACTGAGGTTGCTTTGTAACATGAGGAACTGTTTTGGAAATAGGTCTTAACACCTATGTGATCTAAGAAGGAAATGGCAGCAAACTCAAGGTATAATGTGCATATTCCTCGGACATGGGCCAATCCAAGTTTTTCATTTCAATACAGTCATCTTCTTCCTGTTCATGTCTCTCTATCATTACATCTCTGGTTATTGGACTCTTTCAAAGAACAGCCTTATGGAGTCAATGGAATGGTCTTATCACTAACTCCCATAGTGGTTAGGGATAATCACTTTTTTATCTTATATATGAATAATCTGCACAAGATTATTAGAAAATATAAATTCATTTCTCAACCTTGTTAAAAACTAGAAAAAATTAAAGTCATTTAGCGCTTATTCTCAGGTGAAATATAGCATTCACTTTCATGCTACACAGATTTACAGTAAAATTACACGGTCAATATAGTTCAATTTTCATCTTCTGATTTTTAAAATAATATTAATGAATTAGAGCTTTATACTATTTGAGCTTTGAGACTTCCTTAATGTGTAAGAAAATGTACTAAACACTAGTATTTCAGGGATGGTTTCTTCCTACCGCATTTGGATTTATTAACCTAGGAAGATTCCAGGTCCATGAACCCCTTGAAAGCATATGCACATTTGGAGGGGCATATGCATATGTTGCATGTTTCTAGGCAGAGAGCTTTTCTTAGAACTTCAAAGGAGTTCTTGTTTCAAAAACAGATGTACTACTGTACATCTTCATCTTGTGTTTGCTTTTAAGAAGTTAATATTTATCTCTTTATAATACTGAAAGATACCTATATGTATACATACATGTATTCAGTGTAATTTCTTTATGAATTAGCAGGATACTCAAATGAGTTTAAGATGCTAGAATTGATAGAGTGCTTCCCAGAACTTCTGCTGCCTGTGTCCTTGTCCCCATGGTGAGCCACAGCCACCCCCCGCCTCGGCAGGAGACCCTCCAACACTAGCAGCTGTGTGGCTGACAGGGTGTTGGTGCTCCGGCCAGGCGTCAGGCCTGTGCCTCTGAGGTGGGAGAGCCGAGTTCAGGACATTGGTCCACAAGAGACTTCCCAACTCCACATAATATCAAATGGTGAAAGCTCTCCCAGAGATCTCCGTCTCAACGCTAAGACCCAGCTCCACTCAATGGCCAGCAAACTCCAGTGCTGGACGCCCCATGCCAAATAAATAGCAAGACAGGAACACAACCCCACCCATTAGCAGAGAGGATGCCTAAAATCATAATAAGGTCACAGACACCCCAAAACACACCACCGGATGCAGTCCTGCCCACCAGAAAGACAAGGTTCTGCCCACCAGAAAGACAAGATCCAGCCTCATCCACCAGAACACAGGCACCAGTCCCCTCTACCAGGAAGCCTACACAACCCACTGTACCAACCTTAGCCACTGGGGGCAGACACCAAAAACAATGGGAACTACGAACCTGCAGCCTGCAAAAAAGAGACCCCAAACACAGCAAGATAACAAAATGAGAAGACAGAGAGACACACAGTAGGTGAAGGAGCAAGGTAAAAACCCACCAGACCAAACATATGAAGAGGAAATAGGCAGTCTACCTGAAAAAGAATTCAGAGTAATGATAGTAAAGATGATCCAAAATCTTGGAAACAGAATGGAGAAAATACAAGAAACATGTAACAAGGACCTAGAAGAACTAAAGAGCAAACAAACAATGATGAACAACACAATAAATGAAATTAAAAATTCCCTAGAAGGAATCAATAGCAGAATAACTGAGACAGAAGAATGGATAAGTGACCTGGAAGATAAAATAGTGGAAATAACTACCACAGAGCAGAATAAAGAAAAAAGGATGTAAAGAATTGAGGACAGTCTCAGAGACCTCTGGGACAACATTAAATGCACCAACATTTGAGTTATAGGGGTCCCAGAAGAAGAAGAGAAAAGGAAAGGACTGAGAAAATATTTGAAGAGATTATAGTTGAAAACTTCCCTAATATGGGAAAGGAAATAGTTATTCAAGTCCAGAAAGCACAGGGAGTCCCATACAGGATAAATCCAAGAAGAAACACGCCAAGACACATAATCATCAAACTACCAAAAATTAAATACAAAGAAAAAATATTAAAAGCAGCAAGGGAAAAACAACAAATAACATACAAGGGAATCCCCATAAGGTTAACTAGAGGGGTGGGATAGGGAGGGTGGGAAGGAGATGCAAGAGGGAGGAGATATGGGGATATATGTATATGTGTAGCTGATTCACTTTGTTATAAAGCAGAAACTAACACACCATTGTAAAGTAATTATACTCCAATAAAGGTGTTTTAAAAATAAAATTAAAAAATTAAAAGAAAATAAAAATTTTATATGAGATGCAATTAATCAAGAATGATTAGGAGAAATAAAAATTAGGAAAAAAATACCATTGTAAAGTAATTATACTCCAATAAAGATGTTAAATAAAAAAATAAAATTAAAAATGAAAATTAAAAGAAAATAAAAATTTTATATGAGATGTAGTTAATCAAGAATGATTAGGAGAAATAAAAATATGACCAAGGCAACGATTTAGACTATTAAAGAAAGAACATTTATGATAAAAAAAAAATAAAATGCTAGAATTTGTTTCTAATAATGAAAAAGAAAGGAAAGCAACACACACGACAACTAAGAAAATTTACGCTAATTATAATATTTCTATACTAAGCACTGGAAGAGATTAACAGAGGCAGTTAAAGAAATGTCTTCCCTTGAGATATTTGAGATATAAATAAATCCTCTTTCTAAGAGATATTAGGTGTAGTTCTTCCTAGGAAGTAGTGTGCTAGACTAGAAATCTTGGGGTCCTTTCCAGGTTTATACTTTCCTCATTATGTGCTTCTAGGCAATGTAAAATAACTATTTTTATTCATTGTCAATCAAACAGATCACTTAGACACATGCTATGCTTAGCTAACCTGTCTTTTAAAAAGGAAACCTATTTTGAACCAAAACACCCTAATCACACACACAAACAGACACAGAGGATGAGAAGAGAGAGAACTGGGTTCCCTTTAGATTTATATCATCAATTCACTGAGTTCTCAAAAGCAAGTTAATCTTGCCCCAAACCCTTGAAATATATATATATTTTTTACTCCCAATTGCCTCAAATACAGAAAGTTGGATTTGACATTCTTAGTCCCTATTCCAGGTTTATGCAAACAAAATTGCTTGAGAGAGGCCCCGGGAATCTACAGTGTAACAAGTGGTCCAATACACCCATGATCACGCAATTTCAGCAAATCTGGAAGGATGTGATATACTTAGCCCTTTAAGATTTTGGGATTTTGGCTAGTTGGTATGTGGTTCCTTTCTTCTGAAGATCTTCAACATATTATGTAACTCCCTGAAATCAATTTCACCTAGAGGCTGGGAGAATAATTCCAATCATGAAAGGAATTGTTGGTGAATATGCAACACAGCATTCAAGGAGTTAATTCAAAATTCTATTGTCGGGCTTCCCTCGTGGCGCAGTGGTTGAGGATCTGCCTGCTAATGCAGGGGACACGGGTTCGAGCCCTGGTCTGGGAGGATCCCACATGCCGCGGAGCAACTAGGCCCATGAGCCACAACTACTGAGTCTGTGCGTCTGGAGCCTGTGCACCGCAACAAGAGAGGCCGCAATAGTGAGAGGCCCGCACACCGCGATGAAGAGTGGCCCCCGCTTGCCACAATTAGAGAAAGCCCTTGCACAGAAACGAAGACGCAACACGGCAAAAATAAATTAATTAATTAAGAGTTAGGACTTCAACATATTCATTAAAAAAAATTCTATTGGCAAGAAATATAGAGGAATGGGAACATGTGTATGATATTAAAAATAACAGCTTTCCTTATTGTCCTTTAAAAATCAGTACTGATTTCAAAAAGCATTGATAAGCACAGGGTCAAAATGTTTTTTCAGTCATACTCTTGGGGATCCATTAATATATTCTTCTGGACAACTGGTTCTATTCAGATCTCACAAAAAAGGCTTTTAATTCAAAAGGGGAAGGGCAAGGTATTGGTGGAAAATTGTAAAAGGTTTATGTCTTTTTTTTGTTTTGTTTTGATTAACAAAATTGAGAGCCAAGACAACTTCTGTTTCTAATCATGTTTCTATTAACTTAGACCTTTTTTTCCCCAACCTGAAAGTGTGGGGCAAAATCTCTACAGAGTCATTTGCCCATATAACAATGCCACTTGGAGAATAGATCTATGACCAAAAACATTGTTAACAATGGACATTTTTGCCTTGGGTATGAGACCCAGTAACATCATAGTATATTTTAAATAACGTAAGCTTATATATAAAGGAGTAAATATAAATACAGGAGTAAATGCAAAGATAATGACACATCTATTGACAAACACCAGAGTTTCCCAATCAACAGGAAGTGACTGCAGGTTTAGCAACTAATCTACAAAACAATGTCAAAAATATGAGTGGTAACCTAATAATGAGAATATACCTTTCTTAGGTTTCTAAAAGGTAATGCCTAGACATACTGATGTATTTCTAGATTTTTCTTCATAGAGGAAATGCTACAGAATGAATGGCGGTCACTGCACATCAGAGGGCTGCTTTACTGTAAAGGGAAGCCCATGCAGCCATTTTGGTGTAATCTTGCACAGCTCAGTTGGCAGCTCCATGCTGACTGGTGTGTAAATTCCATTATTATTTAAAGTAAAATGCTGAATTGTTAATGTAAATTCAACTGCCCCTTTTTTGTTAAGTAAGCAGATTTACTTTTGGCCGACCCCAGGGAATAGCTTTAAATTTCGTTGGGTAGCTAAGTGATTTTCATTTGGGGCATATGTGAACATTTTTTAAAAAGAATTCCTGCAGATACAGAATTGATACTTGGAGTTTCTTCTAAATTTTATGTGCCAACTTATTTAAATTAGTAAGATTGAACTAGCTTTTGATCTCAGACCATCATTTTATAATCATTTTATCAATAACAGAAGCTCGGCTTTACTATTTCTTCACAATAATTTCGTTATGCTCCAAATTCAAGATTCATACTTTTAGTGACTCTGAAGTGATTATCTTCTCAATTAATTATTCGTAAGCCTCTAGGCTTATCAGTATGGTGAATTTTAGAATGCCCCCAGTAAGAATGTAAAATCACTCCTGAAACACACAGTATATATTATAACACTACTGTTAAACAATCAGCTAAGTTTCAGGGCGACTAAAATGTTTTCCAGTGCTCTCCATGTTGATTTCTAGTAGTATTCCCATCAATGATATATTAGCAAACTAGTAACTTAGTGATTTAGACTGATGAACATGACTTTTTTTGAAGTTTCTGTTATACAATAAATTATTTTTAAACACAATTTTTGGGTAGTTCATTTATTTAAATGACTCCTAAACCTTGGGAAAGATTAAGAATAAAGTTTTATGTCAGCTTCATTTTTAATGGTTTTCTGGTGTCTTTCTTCTATGGTAATCTAATTTATATTATGTTTAAAATCTATCATACAAATATATTACCAGGCACAATTATTCTAAGTAGTAGCATTACTATTATTTTTATATTTATACTTATTTATTCAAGTCACTCAGCATGCTATTAATGGACCATGTAGTTAGAAATCCTAATTTGTTCTTATGACTTATAATTAGTTTAAATAAATGTTAAATACAAAGTATTTTGAAGTTTATGAAAATTATTTTTTGTGTGTGTTACATCCATGTCCGTAGATATAAAAAAAAAAAGATTTTCTTTCTTTCATAATATACTATAATATGGTTACAAGTGCATTGAAATTCATCTTGTTAGAATGGTAGTAATATATCCCACTAGGACTACTGTTCCTAGTAGCAATTTAAAATAATTATTGTGAGACTTGATGCTAGACATCAGGTTTGCAATAGAATTACAATGAGGGAAGTGTATTAGAGACAAAACATTGCTGGAAGAAAACTTCATAATGGCGCAATTTGGAACTAAGCCTCAATTTTACAGTAATAGATTCTCTTTATGATGGCACAAAGGAGTGAATGCACTTAGCAAATTTAAATCTATTATTAGTCACACTTTGTGGATTGCAGTACAAAAAGGAGAAAAGAAATTAGCTTTTTAAGTATGTTCTTATATAAAACAGGTTCTAGTAAGAACAGTCTTATAGAAAAACCTCCTTGCTACACTGCAGAAGTACTGGCAGTCCCTATAACAGCAGGGGGTTGTCCAGGTTTAAAAGTCTTTCCAAAATAGTTCTGAGGTCTCTGATTTCAAATCATAAATTTCTGAAGTCAGGAGACATTCAACATCAGTACATTTCTTGTTTACAGAAATACAGTATAGAACAAGAAAGACAGGTAATTTGGTCTTCGCTGCTTACTGCAACCTCTCTCCTTGAATAAAGATGTGTCTTTAGTTCACATGGCTACCATACCGGCCTTTAACGTGATTTCAATTACAGTAAGAGAACTCAACAGCGTTAGACCAGTATGATTTGGCACTCGTCTGTGTAAAAGGAGTTTCAATAGGCAATTTTGCAAAGGAAACCAACAGCAAGAATTCAGTAGGTACTTTTAATATAAAATCAAAACACTAATAATCCAAGCTTCCATTTTCAAGTTAAGTGAAACCTTATAGCTTTGTTTTAATTATGATCCATTTTTCCTATTTCATCCTAAAATAATACTGAGTAGAATATCTGACAATAGTACAATTTAGTTTTAAAATAACATATAATATTTCCATTCATGTTATTGATTGGATACATAGGAATGCGGCTGTAATCCTTAAGAAATGTGAAACAAAATTCTTATCTGAGATGTTTCACATAAGTATTTATCTGTGGAAAAGAGTAGAATCACCCGGTTGAATTGAGAAAGGTTAACCATACACACAAAAAATTAATGTTGGTAGATTGATGGGATAAGAAAGCAAGGGCAAAAAATGAATGGTCACCCATAAAATAAAGTCCTACACAACCCAAATGGGGCAGATATAAATAAAATTAAACGGTCCAAAGACTTTGCTAAAAACAGCATTTTCTTATAAATTATTCACATTTACTGCCCATATTAACACTTAATATTGCTTTCCTATGATTTTGTTTTTGCTCTGTAGCTGCCTCTGTTTAATAATTCGAGTACACTTTTATCCTACCGGGCTCCAGTTAGCAGTTTATACATAGGCTCATGCCTGCCAGCATTCAATTAATCCCTAAAATACATACTCTCGGTCTTTCACTTCAAAGACATCACCCTCTCCAAGTTTTCCTCCCACTTCTCAGTCTTCAGTATGTGGTATATACCTCAGTTTTGGGTCTTATCTTTCCTTCTACATACTCATCCATTCCCACAGCTTCAGTTAACATTTATGTGCTGATGACTCAAATCTATCTCTTTACTGAGCTCCAGACCCATACACCCATCTCCTACTGAGTATCCATCTCTCCTCAGGTACTCCATAGGCATCTCAAACTTAGGGTGCCCCAAAATGAATCTGGCATCTACTCTCTCCCTGAACCCAAATCTATTTTTTCCCACGTGTTGTTCATCTTAGTTAAGCATTTACTCAGCTGCCCAAGCCTGAAAACTGTATATCATCCTGGAAACATCTCTTCTTTCTCCCATTTTCAACCAATCCTCAAGTTCAGATGTTTTTACCTCCTATTTAACAAACTTGTTTATTTCCATCTATTCCCATTGCCACTGTCCTAATTTGGGCCACCATCATTTCTCTACAGAATTATTCTAACAGTCTCCAAATGGTTTTACCTCACCCTGATCCAATCCATTTTCCATGTTACAGAAGGAAGATTCTTTCAAAATCAAAACACATAAGGGAAATGACTGAAAAATATGATTGCATAAATTAAAAAAAAAAGTCTTCAGGAAAAAATTCCCAAATAAAATCAAAGATAAATCATAAACTTGGAAAAATATTTGCAATACATAGAGCAAAGAGTTAATGTTGCTAGTCAATAAAGAACTCATAAATCAATATCTAAAAGAAATAAAGGCAAAGGACATAAGCAGCCAGTTTGCATAAAAATAAATGGGATTTAAGAATCTGAAAAGATGCATGGGACTTCCCTAGTGGTCCAGTGGCTAAGATTCTGCACTCCCAATGCAGGGGGCCTGGGTTCCATCCCTGGTTAGGGAACTGGATCCCACATGCCACAACTAAGAGTTCACATGCCAGACTTCCCTGGTGGCACAGTGGTTAAGAATCCGCCTGCCAATGCAGGGGACATGGGTTCGATCCCTGGTCCGGGAATTGATCCCACATGCCGCGGAGCAACTAAGCCAATGCACCACAACTACTGAGCCTTCACTCCAGAGCCCGTGAGCCACAGCTACTGAGCTTGCATGCCACAACTAATGAAGCCCGTGCACCTAGAGCCTGTGCTCCACAACAAGAGAAGCCACTGCAATGAGAAGCCCATGCACTGCAACGAAGAGTAGCCGCTGCTTGCTGCAACAAGAGAAAGCCTGCGCACAGCAACGAAGACCCAATGCGGCCCAAAATAAATAAATAAATAAATTTTAAAAAATAGAAGAGTTTGCATGCTTCAACTAAAGATCCTTCATGCCACAACTAAACGTCCTGCATGCTGCAAATAAGAACCGGCAAAACCAAATAAATAAATATTAAAAAAAGAATCTGAAAAGATGCTTAATCTCACTCATTGGAAAGGAAATGTAAATCAAAATTACAAATCACTTTATACCTATAAGATTGAGAAAAATTTAAAAATTTGAGCATGTGGGAAAAATAAGCCCTATCATATATTATCAATGGGTATGTAAATTAGATAAATGAACAAGGATGCTTATTGTAACAATTTTTACAATATGTAAAATGGAAGATAATATGAATATTCATCAAATGAATTTTGGTTAAACCATTTGTGGAAATGCATATCCTGGAATGTTAGGCTGTAGTAAAAAAGAACAAGGTGGATCTTAAGGAGGTCATATGGAAAAATCTCCATGTTATATTTTTAAGAGGAAAAAGTGAGGTAGAGAACAGTTTGTACAAAGTGCTCTTATTTGTGTAAAAAAGGATATGTATACATATATATGTATATGTATGCATAGATAGAAATTCTCTGAAAAACTGCATAAGAAATGTTCACAAGGAAGGACATAGGGGGAGGGATAAATTAGGAGGTTGGGATTAACACATACACACTGCTATAGATAAAACAGATAACCAACAAGAACCTACTGTATAGCACAGGGAACTCTACTCAATATTTTGTAACAACCTATAAGGGAAAAGAATCTGAAAGAGAAAAAATATATATATAACTGAATCACTGTGCTGTACACCTGAAACTAACACGACATTGTAAATCAACTTATACTTCAATTAAAAAAAAAAAGATGTTCACAGTGATAGACTTTGGGGAGCCCTTTTATGCTGTGGCATGTGCTATTGATACTTTTTCAATAAGTGAAACCACCTAGTTATAAACATTACAAACACTATCATGCCATTCTCATCTTTAAAAACTCTCATGGCTTCTAATTACTGTTAGGATGACATTCAGGTTCCTTAAAAAAGCTCACATGACATTTAAGACAGGGTCTTAGCCTCATAGTGACCCTTTCTCTCACCACTTCCCTCTCTCAAACCCTACCTCTGGTCACAGGAAACATCTTCAGTTCCTCAAAGGTATGTGGAACAATTCCTTCTACACTGTTCACTTTTTCCTGTCTAATTATTCATGCTTCAGAAAATGTGAAAGTCTCTTTGCCCAGGAAGGGTTTTCTGATCTTCATATCCTTTTTAATGTTTAATTACGTCTTTCCTACCACTAGATCACATGCTCCATGAAGACAGGGACCATACCTCCCTTGCTCACAGTTATAAACCCAGTGATAAATGTAATGCCTCGTCTTCAAATAACTGGATGTAGATGAACAGAAAGCATTAAAAGGAATTTGACTGATTTATTGTTAAGCAGCTACAATGTGGCCAGTCTTTAGTAGTGATTCTGGAAGTAAAAGAGAAGGTAAAGAATGAGCTGAAAGTGGGGAGTTTGGGTTGCAAAAGCACACAAAGCTGCTCAGGATTATTACAAGTATGCGAAGAACATTGAAGGAACATTGAAAAACTGATCAATGGGTTAAAAAAGTGTGGAATTTGGGAATGGGAACAGAATGGGAAGGGATTAATAAGGGTAGATTTCCTGATGAATGTGGGGTTTTAACTTGATCTTTAAGTAAGGTGGGAAAAGGATGAAGGGTTTTGGAAATAAGAATGGAAATAAGGAGGAAGGGTTTTCTAAGTGAAGGCAAGAATGTAAGCAAGAGAACAGTGAGGCTGTAGAGATGCAGTTCCCCTAAAAAGTTGCTTTGTTTCTGCTCAAAGGGAGACTTGGCCTGCTCTATTCCCTACAGCTTTGTGATGATGCCATCTCAGACCTAGTCTAGAGGTACTACGTTCTCCAGAAATGGGCTCTGGAAGACATACTAGAGGAGGTTCCCAGTGGCCACTTTGGGATGGAAACATTATTGCTGAGCTGAAACCATTATTGCTGGTGCCCAAACCTGTCCACCTTCAGGATAACTCTGCTGAGTTTCTAGGCTACTAGGTGCTTTGTAACTCTTGAAAGAAACATCAAAGTGCGGCTCATTTTTCCCCCTTTAATTCCAGTATTCAAGTCTTCAAAAACTTTTTCTAGCAAATGATACGTCATTTCTGCCTCTTTCACTCCACCTCCACTGCTGCCACTTGAATCTAGGCTTCATTGCTTCTTTCCTGGAGAACTTCTTGATTTCTTACATCATTCGTTCCCACTTCAGGTCCATTTTCTCCTCACATCTGCAGGATATGATTTCTGTGCGGGGCACTCTCTTTTTTTCACACTTCACATGTTTTCTCCACTGGTGATCATTTCCTCCCATTTCTTCAACAATCACCTGTACACTAATGGCTCTCAAATTTATGTTTTGGGCCTGAACTTTCTCCTGAATTTCCAATAGGAAACTGAACATGTCACAGGACAAATTCCTTCTCTTTCCCCAAGACCTTTTTCTCCACTGTCTCATCTTGTTAATGCCACCACCTTTGCTCTGAGTGGAACAGGCTACAAGCATTGAATGATCTTTTGCCTTTTTCACAATCACTTAACATATTTTATTACTTCTTCTTCCAAACATTCCTTAAATTGTTTGCTCTTTTGTCACTTCTGCTGCACTTCAGGGATTCCAGTCCTCAGTATCGCTGGCTTAGTCTTCTCATTGTTTTCCAGGCTTGCAGTATTTCCACCTCTAGACCATGCTCTGATCTGCCGGGACAACCTCATAGTAAGAAGCCTCCAATGGCTTACCAAAACATAAGGTATAAGGATTGTTGCTGCTACCTGAATCCAGTTGACATTTCTGGTCTTATATTTCCAACCAAACTTCCCATATTTCCAACCTTCTCAAGATAATGAGCCATTCTCTATTTTTAAACAGTGCCAAGTTTTCCCACATTTCTGGGCCTTTGCCAATGCAGTTTTCTTAGCCCAGTGTATGCTTTCTCCCGTTTCTAGGTGGCCACCACCTATAACTCCTTTCATTTACTCTCACAAGTCATCTCTTGTAATTTTTTTCTCTTTGCCCCCAAGTCGAATTAATTGATTACTTATCTGCATTCTGATAACACATTAAACACACACACTGGGACTTCCCGGGTGACACAGTGGTTGGGAATCCGCCTGCCAAAGCAGGGGACACGGGTTCAAGCCCTGGTCGGGGAGGATCCCACATGCTGCGGAGCAAATGGGCCCGTGCGCCACAACTGCTGAGCCTGTGCTCTGGAGCCCACGAGCCACAACTACTGAGGCCCGCGCGCCTAGAGCCCGTGCTCCACAACAAGAGAGGCCACCGCAATGAGAAACCCACTCACCATAACGAAGAGTGGCCCTCGCTCACAGCAACTAGAGAAAGCCCATGCACGGCAACAAAGACCCAATGCAGCTAAAAATAAATAAATAAATAAAATTTAAAAAACAAAACAAAACACACACACAACAATGTGTTAGGACAAGCTGTTTGGGATCATCACTACTGTGTGATCAAATCACAAAGCTGGTTCAATGACTAAACCCGGAGTTCTTTGACTCCTCCAAGTGCCTAGCACAGTGTTTGGCACAGGGTAATCATTTAATACATGTGTGTTCAATGGAGGACTAGATAAACTTCTATGGCTTTTTCTACATCAAAGTTAACTTTCTCAGATTGGCAATCAAAGAACTCTTTGAAATTGTCCATTGCTCCCCCAACATCATTTCTTCATTTGCCTTAGAAACAGGGCTCTGTGCCTCATGTAGATCATAAATATACTTTATTTGCATTTATATCAATTTCTAAACTTCTGCTTATACTATTGCTCCTACTTGGAAAGGGTTCTGCCTCCTCAACCTGTATGAAGTTTCTAAGCACATGTCTCTCTGCAACTTAGAAACCCTCTGGAACTCTGCATTTTTTGCGGGCTATCTACTCATTTTGTATGCCCTTAGATCTACACCTTTTGTATGACATGATTCTTTACACACAAACACACCTCACACACACGTATATTTTATTCTATAGGTTGAACCTATGAAATAGCCAATATCCAAAAATTCTGACGTACAAAAATGGCAATTTCACGTGGTTCAACCTAATTATAAACTTTCTGAAGGCAAGTTGCCACAACACAAAGTTTTGGGCGTGGGGGGTTTGGGGCACAATTCTATGCAGACAGTAGGTCAGAGATTCTCAAAGTGAGGTCTGTGGACCCTTTTTGGGTCCCTGAGATCCTTTTAGGGGTTCATGAAACAAACAATTTTCATAATGATACTAAAATATTATTTGCCTTTTTTTTTTCTTTTTTACTGTGTTGAAATTTGTAATAATGCTGCAAAAGCAATGGTGAGCAAAACTACTGGTGCCTTTGCACCAATCAATGCAGTGGCGCCAAACTCCTCTAGAGTTCATTGTATTCTTTGCTGCCTTGCACTTTTTTTTTTTTTTTTTTTTTACAGCCGGGATGACTTAGGGATGCCCTTAATGAGGTAGTAAAAATAACCCATTTTACTGAAACTTGACAATTGAATATACATCTTTTTAATATTTTGGGTGATGAAATGGAAAGTACACATAAAGCACTTCCACTACATACCAAAACACAATCGTTGTCTAGGGGAAAAGCACTTGTGTGGTTGAGTTACAGGCTGAACTAGCCACTCTTGTCCTGGAATACCACTTTTACTAGAAAGAACAACTGACAGGTATCTGATAGATATTTTCTCAAAGATGAACAACATAAGACAGTCATTTCAAGGAAAGCAACTGATGGTATTTGTTGCCAATGATAAAATTCAAACATTCAAGCAAATTCAAAATTCTGGAAAACTTGTATCTGCTGCCATAGACTTGGAAGTTTCCCAGCATTTAAAGAATTTTCTGGTGAGATTAGTGGTGATAAAAAACAATTATAAGTTTTGATATTGTATAATGAAGTATATCAACATTTAAAGATCTGTATAATTCAGTGAGCCAGTATTTTTCAGATGAACAATACCTGAAGTTACTAAATGTTACATGGTAAAAGATTCTTTGAAGTGCAAAGTATGGTCTCAGATTCCACATAGCAATTAAACTTTTAGAGGCCACACTTGTTGAGTTTTGGTGTAGTATTAGAAAAATACCCACACTTATCTGAAGTAGAAATAAAAACATTCCTATATATTTGTGTGAGGCCAGACTTTTTTCCCTATACTTCAACCAAAGCATCAAACCAAAACAGATTCAATGTGGAAGAAGATATGAGAATCCAGCTATATTAAGTCAGACATTAAAGAGATTTGCAAAAAGCAGTGTCACTCTTACATTATCTTTTTGTTTTGAAAAATGTAGTTATTTTTCATAAAATGTTATTTATGTTCATATGTAACTGGTTTTATTATTATTTTCAAGTGAACTAACATATACTTTAAAAATTTTAAGTTTTAGTTTCTAATATGGTAAATATCAGTAGAAATAATCCTCATAAATGAAAGCTTTGGGGGGATCTTCATTAATTTTTAAGAATCTAAAAGGGTCCTGAGACCAAAAATTTGAGAACCACTGCGGTAGATGCTCATTAAATGTCTAGTGAGGTCCTGAATCAATGAAGCAATACAAAGGAAACAAGGAAGGTTGTGATTATATATGCTGAGATATGTGATTAGGGGTTCACTTTTGTGGGCTGCCTCAAATACTAGGCTGTTACCATTCCTGTCACCATACTGAGAAGTGAATGAGGATTAAATCCTACTCAGTTTCAGAAAGCAATGAGGTGTTCCATTGGCACATCAATTGAAACTCAGTTTTAAATGGAAGCAGGATTAATTATTCTTTAAAAATTACAAATGAAAAAGGACTCACAGAGTAAATGTCCCCCTCATCTGGCACTGGTTCCATATATCAGGCAAAATCTTCAGGAACAACTCTTAGACTTCCCTTAAATTGCTTTAGAAAATGTGAGTTATGAATACTACTACAAGGTACATTTCCTGGGAGGCTGGATCACCAAACACACAACACTGGGAAGTAGTCAGTCTGTTAGCATTGAAGTTGTGCTCTCACAACACAACTCCTTTGGGCAGGATGGGTGTGGGGAATGGATAGTTTCATGGTGAAGTCAAGTGGGGCAACAAGGAAAGCGAGGCAGGAGCAGTTCTTCAAAGGAGCACTGAATTATCAACACAAAGTCAAAAACATGTGGCAAATTGCTGACTACTAAGAACCAACAACAGCCAACAGACTGGTCTGCTGTGCCACAACCAGAAACACCGTGGCTCTTTTTGAGCAAAGGCATTGGGCCAAATGAGACGACGAGGCAAATAGCAGCTGCTGCCCATAACAAAGGAGACTACAATATGTTTATGAGAAAACGATTGTCAGTCATGCTTTGCCTATCTATTCAGCTACACCTGCACAGATATACATCAAGAACCCAATCTTGAAAAATAAAGAAGCTTTCTGAAGAAAAATGGCACACAAGTTCTCAGTAAACACCTCTTTTTCTTTCTTTTTTTTTGAGAGAGTTAGCTCCCGTCATACTTTATTTTTGCCTCTTTTGGCATAAATTGTTTTCAGCCTGGTATTCTAGTTATACTTGTACAAATTTGATTTTCCCATCTCTAGTGGAAGACCACTCATTTACCCTTCGAAGTCCATAGCACAGTGCCATATACATAGTAGGTGCTCAATAAATACCTGCTGAATAAATGAAGTCTAAAATTAGCAAAATGGCTTCATTAATATTGCAAAACAGAAGATGGCAGTGTGGGAAGATGCCAAGTTAGAGTCTTCCCACAACTAGGGCGCCTGCCAGCCACTGGTGGGGGATCCTGATGCCCAAGGAGATGGGAGGAACCCCCAAGTGAACCAGTAGGACGTGGGGGGACTGAAGGGGGAAGGAGAAGTGGAGGCGAGACAGAATTGACGCCCCTGAGGCTGGGGAGACCAGGAGAGGCAGGCAGGAGGGGCCCCCGGGAGGAGCTAGAGGGGAGCAGAGGGCATTTGCCCACCCACCTGGGCACGGGGAGCCTACTGAGCTCCCCGGCCAGTCTCCTGCCTGCCAAAGCCCCCTCCAGGCCTCGTGGATCCTTGGGGGCATATGAGGGAGGCTGAGGATATCAGGAGAGGCAGGCGGGAGGGGCTCTCGGGACCAGAGGAGCAGGAGAGGAGAGGAAGGCGTTTGCCCCACCCACTCGAGCCCAGGAAGCCTGCTGGGCTCCCAGGTGAGGTCCTCCACCCTCTGAGACCCGGGGTGGGGGGCACACCTGGGCCCCTCTGTTCCACTGAGCCTAAGCCCCAACCCCCACAGCCCCTCAGGGCCTTTTCCAGCCTGTGTGTCCTAAGCATAGGCCCCGCCCACTGCCCAAACCTTGCCCTTGATTAGGCCCCACCCTCCACAGCCAAGGCCTTCCCCCTACCCTATTTTTTTTTTCTTTTCTTTTCCCTCCTCTTTTTTAACATTGTGGTACTGTTGTACCTTCTGGTTGTTGATTCATCCATATTTTTATTTGTATATTCTTCCTAACATATCTGTTAGTGTCCTAGTCTGATTTTATTTTTTACTTTGTTATTGTTCTCTCTCTCTTTTTTGTTTTTTGCCACCCCACACGGCTTGCGGGATCTTGGTTCATGAGCCAGGGGTCAGGCCAAAGCTCCCGTGGTGGGAGCTCTGACTCTGAACCACTGGACTAACAGAGAACCTCAGACCCCAGGGAATATTCATTGGAGTGAGGTCTCACGGAGGTCCTCATCTCAGTACCAAGACCCAGCTCTACCTAAGAGCCTACAAACTTCAGTGTTGGAAGCCTCAGGCCAAACAACCAGTAAGACAGGAACACAATCTCACTTATTAAAAAAAAAAAAAGACAGGGCTTCCCTGGTGGCGCAGTGGTTGAGAGTCCGCCTGCCGATGCAGGGGACACGGGTTCGTGCCCCGGTCCAGGAAGATCCCACATGCCACGGAGCGGCTGGGCCCATGAGCCATGGCCACTGAGCCTGCATGTCTGGAGCCTGTGCTCCGCAATGGGAGAGGCCACAAGAGTGAGAGGCCCGCATACCGTAAAAAAAAAAAAAAAAGACAGCAAAAAAATATGTCACAGGTGAAGGAGTGAGGTAAAAACCTACAAGACCAAATAAATGAAGAGGAAATAGGCAATCTATCTGAAAAAGAATTCAGAGTAATGACAGTAAAGATGATCCAGAATCTCGGAAACAGAACAGAGGCATGGATTGAGAAAATACAAAAAATGTTTAACAAAGATCTAGAAGAACTAAAGAACAAACAAACAGAGATGAACAACACAATAACTCAAATGAAAAATACACTAGAAGGAATCAGTAGCAGAATAACTGAGGCAGAAGAATGAATAAATGAGTTTGAAGACAAAATGGTGGAAATAACTGCTGAGGAGCAGAATAAAGAAAAAAGAATGAAAAGAATTGAAGACAATCTCAGAGACCTCTAGGATAACACTAAATGCACCAACATTCAAATTATAGGGGTCCCAGAAGAAGAAGAGATAAAGAAAGGGTCTGAGAAAACATCTGAAGAGATTATAGATGAAAACTTCCCTAACATGGGAAAGGAAATAGTCAACCAAGTCCAGGAAGAACAGAGAGTCCCATACAGGATAAACTCTAGGAAAAACACACCAAGACACATATTAATCAAACTAACAAAAATTAAATTCAAAGAAAAAATATTAAAAGCAGCAAGGGAAAAACAAAAAATAACACACAAAGGAATCCCCATAAGGTTATCAGCTGATTTTTCAGCAGAAACTCTGCAGGCCAGAAGGGAGCGGCAGGATACACTTAAAGTGATGAAACAGAAAAACCTACGACCAAGATTACTCTACCCAGCAAGGATCTCATTCAGATTTGATGGAGAAATTGAAAGCTTTGCAGACAAGCAAAAGCTAAGAGAATTCAGCACCACCAAACCAGCTTTACAACAAATGCTAAAGAAACTTCTCTAGGCAGGAAACACAAGAGAAGAAAAAGACCCACAGAAACAAAACCAAAACAATTAAGAAAATGGTAATAGGAACATAGATATTGATAATAACCTTGAATGTAAATGGATTAAATGCCCCAACCAAAAGACACAGACTGGCTGAATGGATACAAAAACAAGACCCATATATATGCTGTCTACAAGAGACCCACTTCAGACCTACGGGCACATACGAACTGAAAGTGAGGGATTGGAAAAAGATATTCCATGCAAATGGAAATCAAAAGAAAGCTGGAGTAGCAATGCTCGTATCAGATAAAATAGACTTTAAAATAAAGACTGTTACAGGGTATAAGGAGGGGTGCGACATAATGATCAAAGGATCAATCCAAGAAAAAGATATAGCAATCATAAATGTTTATGCACCCAACACAGGAGAACCTCAATACATAAGGCAAATGCTAACAACCATGAAAGAGAAATCGACAGTAACACAATTATAATAGGGGACTTGAACACCCCACTTACACCAATGGACAGATCATCCAAACAGAAAATAAATAAGGAAAGCACAATCTTTAAATGACACAATAGACCAGATAGATTTAATTGATATTTATAGAACATTCCACCCAAAAGTGGCAGAATACACTTTCTTCTCAAGTGCACACAGAACATTCTCCAGGATAGATCACATCTTGGGTCACAAATCAAGCCTCAGAAAATTTAAGAAAATTGAAATCGTTATCAAGCATCTTTTCTGACCACAATGCTATGAGACTGGAAATCTATTACAGGAAAAAAAAAACTGTAGAAAACACAAATACATGTAGGTTAAACAGTACACTACTAAATAACCAAGAGATCACTGAAGAAATCAAAGAAAAAATTAAAAAATACATAGAAACAAATGACAATGATAACACAACGACCCACACCTATGGGATGCAGCAAAAGCAGTTCTAAGAGGGAAGTTTATGGCAATTCAATCTCACTTCAAGAAACAAGAAAAATCTCAAATAAACAATCTAACCCTACACTTAAAACAACTAGAGGGCTTCCCTGGTGGCACAGTGGTTGAGATTCCGCCTGCCGATGCAGGGAACACGGGTTCGTGCCCCGGTCTGGGAAGATCCCACATGCTGCAGAGCAGCTGGGCCCGTGAGCCACGGCTGCTGAGCCTGTGCGTCCGGAGCCTGTGCTCCACAACGGGAGAGGCCACGACAGTGAGAGGCCCGCGTACCGCAAAAAAAAAAAAAAAAAAACACAACTAGAGAAAGAAGAGCAAAGAAAACCCAAAGTCAGTAAAAGGAAAGAAATCATACAGATCAGAGCAGAAATAAATGAAATAGAAACGAAGAAAACAATAGCAAAGATCAATAAAACTAAAAGCTGGTTATTTGAGAAGATAAACAAAATGGATAAAC
This sequence comes from Grampus griseus, assembly GCF_964374135.1. Taxonomy (NCBI): domain Eukaryota; kingdom Metazoa; phylum Chordata; class Mammalia; order Artiodactyla; family Delphinidae; genus Grampus; species Grampus griseus. The sequence goes on from NC_139019.1 coordinate 75,289,127, forward strand.
CCTTAGCCAGACTCATCAAGAACAAAAGGGAAAGGACGCAAATCAATAAAATCAGAAATGAAAAAGGAGAAATCACAACTGACACCGCAGAAATACAAAGGATTATAAGAGACTACTACAAACAACTATATGCCAATAAAATGGACAGCCACGAATAAATGGACAAATTCTTGGAAAGGTACAATTTTCCAAGACTGAACCAGGAAGAATTAGGAAATATAAACAGACTTATCACAAGCAATGAAATTGAAAACCTAATTAAAAATCTTCCAACAAACAAAAGCCCAGGACCAGATGGCTTCACAGGCAAATTCTATCAAACACTTAGAGAAGAGCTAACACCCATTCTTCTCAAACTCTTCCAAAAAATTGCAGAGGGAGAAATACTCCCAAATTCATTCTATGAAGCCACCATCACCCTGATACCAAAACCAGAAAAAGGTATCACAACAAAATAAAATTATAGACCAATATCACTGATGAACATAGATGCAAAAATCTTGAACAAAATATTAGCAAACAGAATCCAACAACACATTAAAGGGATCATACACCATAATCAAGTGGAATTTACCCCAGGGATGCAAGGATGCTTCAATATATGCAAATAAATCAATGTGATATACCACATTAAAAAATTAAGGAATAAACACCATATGATCATCTCAATAGATGCAGAAAAGCTTTTGACAAAATCCAACAGCCATTTACGATAAAAACTCTGCAGAAAATGGGCAGAGAGGGAACCTACCTCAACATAATAAAGGCCATATATGACAAACCCATGGCAAGCATCATACTCAATGGTGAAAAACTGAAACCATTTCCATTAAAGATCAGGAACAAGACAAGGATGTCCACTCTTGCCACTCTTACTCAACATAGTTTTGAAAGTCCTAGCTACAGCAATCAGAGAAGTAAAAGGAATACAAATTGGAAAAGAAGAAGTAAAACTGTCACTGCTTGCAGATGACATGACACTGTGGAGAGAAAAATCCTAAAGATACCGCCAGAAAACTACTAGATCTAATCAATGAATTTGGTAAGGTTGCAGGATACAAAATTAATGCACAGAAATCTCTTACATTCCTATACACCAGCAATAAAATATCGGAAAGAGAAATTAAGGAAACACTCCCATTTACCATTGCAACAAAAAGAATAAAATACCTAGGAATAAACCTGCCTAAGGAGGCAAAAGACGTGTACTCAGAAAACTATAAAACACTGATGAAAGAAATCAAAGATGACATGAAAAGATGGAGAAATATACCATGTTCTTGGATTGGAAGAATCAACATTGTGAACATGACTATACTACCTAAAGCAATCTACAGATTCAGTTCAATTCCTGTCAAACTACCAATGGCATTCTTCATAGAACTAGAACAAAAAATGTTACAATTCGTATGGAAACACAAAAGACCCTGAATGGCCAGACAATCTTGAGAAAGAAAAACGGAGTTGGAGGAATCAGGCTCCCTGACTTCAAACTATACCACAAAGCTACAGTAATCAAGACAGTATGGCACTGGCACAAAAACAGAAATACAGGTCAATGGTACAGGATAGAATGCCCAGAGATAAACCCATGCACATATGGGCACCAAATTTACGACAAACGAGGCAAGAACATACAATGGAGAAAAGACAGCCTCTTCAATAAGTGGTGCTGGGAAAACTGGACTGCTACATGTAAAAGAATGAAATTAGAACACTACCTAACACCATACACAAAAATAAACTCCAAATGGATTAAAGACCTAAATATAAGACCAAAAGGAAAACATAGGAAAAACACTCTTTGACATAAACCACAGCAAGACCTTTTTTGACCCACCTACTAGAGTAACGGAAGTAAAAACAAAAATAAACCAATGGAACTTAATTAAACTTAAAAGCTTTTGCACAGCAAAGAAAACCATAAACAAGACGAAAGGACAACCCTCAGAATGGGAGAAAATATTTGCAAATGAAACAACAGACAAAGGATTAATCTCCAAAATACACAAATAGCTCATGCAGCTCAATATCAAAAAAACAAACAGTCCAATTAAAAAATGGGTGGAAGACCTAAATAGACATCTCACCAAGGAAGATATACAGATGGCCAAGAGGCACACGAAAAGATGCTCAACATCACTAATTATTAGAGAAATGCAAATCAAAACTACAATGAGGTATCACCTCATGCAGCTCAGAATGACCGTTATCAAAAAATCTAGAAACAATAAATGCTGGAAAGGGTGTGGTGAAAAGGGAACCCTCCTGCACTGTGGTGGGAATGTAAATTGATACAACCACTATGGAAAACAGTACGGAGGTTCCTTAAAAAACTACAAATAGAACTACCATATGACACAGCAATCCCCCTACTGGGCATATACCCAGAGGAAACCACAATTCAAAAAGACACACGCACCCCCGTGTTCATTGCAGCACTATTTATAATAGCCAGGTCATGGAAGCAAGCTAAATGCCCATCAACAGATGAATGGATAAAGAAGATGTGGCACATACATACAATGGAATATTAGCCATAAAAAGAAACGAAACTGAGTTATTTATAGTGAGGTGGATGGGCCTAGAGTCTGTCATACAGAGTGAAGTAAGTCAGAAAGAGAAAAACAAATACCATATACTAATGCATATATATGGAATCTAAAAAAAAAAAAATTGCTACTGATGAACCTAGTTGCGGGGCAGGAATAAAGATGTAGACATAGAGAATGGACTTGAGGACACAGGGTGGGAGGGGGAAGCTGGGGCGAAGTGAGAGTAGCATCGACATATATACACTACCGAATGTAAAATAGTTAGCTAGTGGGAAGCAGCAGCATAGCACAGGGGGATCAGTTCAGTGCTTTGCGATGACCTAGAGGGGTGCAATAGGGAGGGTGGGAGGGAAGATCAAGAGGGAGGGGATATGGGGACATACGTATGCATATGGCTGATTCACTTTGGTGTACAACAGAAACTAACACAGTATTGTGAAGCGATTATACTCCAATAAAGATCTATTAAAAATAAAATCTATCAAGCTATATACACTGGGTGTACTTCAAAGAATGTATGTTTTATTTCAATAAAAAAATTATTTAAAAAAATATTGCAAAACAGTCAAAAAACCTGCTGTTATCATTCATCTATTTGTTCATACAACAAATATTTGTTGAGCTCCTATCCCATGTAAGGTAATATGCTAGATGATGTTGGTTATGTTAAGATGAAGTAGACATGAATATTTCCCTCAATGACTCCATAGTTCAGTAATCCAAATTTGTCTCTTTGCTGAGAGCTAAAAACACAATATACATTTTGTTTTTTTTTCTTTTTGACTACATCCTTATCCACCAACATCATTTTTTTATGGAAAATTAAGATAGTCAGGAACAAAGAAGGATCAGATTCACAAAAGCTATATGCAAGGAGAAAAAAAATGTTAGGCTTACTTTGCCAAAACTCCAAGGATGAAAAGATGTTGCTCATATAAAACAGTGTATTTGGTTTAGAACAGAAAAGATGTACCAGAAAGACATGGTGTACCCATTTATTGACCCAATTTGAGTCTATAGCAAAACAAAGTTTAACTAAGAAAAATCTTACTTTGGTTACAAGAACTCACAATCCTCATGTACGATAGGAATAGAAAGAACAATTTCCAGGTGGTGAGATTAGTTAACACGGGGAAATAGAATAGGGTTGTGGAGTTTCCTTTTCAGGTTTTTTTTTTTTTTTTTTTTTAAATATAAGGTTGATTATCATTAGAAGATGATTGAGCTATCTTTCTCACCCTTAGACCCTTTCAGGACCCTTTCAGTCATACGAATGCCAGTGAAAAAGAATGTAACAGGGTTGGTGAGCAACATGTCAGTTTCATCAGTTTTACTACAAAGCTAAAAGATAATTTACTGACATCATCACATAATCACCTGATCACTTTCATTTAGACAAAATAATTATTGAGTGCACATTGTTCCAGGCACTGGCCTAGTGAATACATCACTGGATGAAGAGGCAAGATACCTGTCCTTAAGGAGCTTACAGAATAGGGGGTGCATACAAGTGACTCCAGCATTGCGTGATAGTAATAATGGTTTTATTGTATGCTAGAGCTAGAAAGTCTAAGTCAAACCAACATAAGGAAAAATTCATTGGCTAAGATAACAGAACAAAAATAGAACCTCAAAGAACAACAGGGGACCATTCTCTTGATTTAAGATTAGCTTCCTTTGGATTGGCTCCACTTTCAGATAATTCCCCACTTGCAGAAGAAGGGAGCTCATGGGTCACCCTCTTTCACGTACAACTGAAGAGGAGTCAAAGCCTTAGAATGTGGTATTCTTGGCCTGATTAGGCTGGTGTGGATTCTCTGCCCATTTCTGAACCAGTCACTGACGCTAGGGGGATTAAATACATGGATTGGCTCAGCCTCCAGCTCACTCACCTTTACCTGAGGCACGTAGCCATAGGAGGCAGGGTACTGTTGTCTCAAAAAGGAGGATGTGATTCTAGACCCCTAAAACAGCAAACGTCCACTATGCAGGAATACACTTGCTTGACAGTATATTCAAGAAATAGCCTTTGAAGAGGGGATGGAAAAATTAGGGGTATGGGATTAACAAACTACTATATACAAAATAGATAAGCAACAAGGATTTACTGAATAGCACAGGCAGTTTTACCCATTGTCTTGTAATAACCTATAATGGAATATAATCTGCAAAAATATTGAATAACTATGCTGTACACCTGAAACTAATACAATACTTAATGCAGTATTATAAAGCAACTATACTTCAGTTAAAGAAAGAAATAGTCTTTGAGCACATTGTGGAGATGATGTACTGGCCCAAGCATTTTTCAAGATTAAAAAGATGTTGACAAAAAGCTTATAATCTTGAAAGGGGGATAGGAAGATATACAGATAAGACACAAAGAAGAAATCCCATGTACTTTGGAGAGTTGTTGGAATAGAATTCATCTCATCATAACCTAAAGTAATACAGTTTCTCCTCACTTTGGAATGACCTTTAAACATCCTATATTATCTTGTTCTAAAAACTGTATCTTCAAGAAATGGCAAACTTCTCCGACTGGGGCTACTGATAGAAGGAAGACTGTCACCATTAATAATGGCGCCTCCCTTAAACACAGGACCTAGCACACAGTTGGTACTCAGAAAAATCTTGGTTGAGTGAGTGAATGAACAAACACCATGGCAACATGTTATTGGGTAATAGATGAGATTCCCGTGGTCATGTAATGTCAGTTTTAAAGATATCTGTAAACCTTGTCTATGACAAGTTATTTCTCTACAGGTTCATAGGGAGCCACTTTGCTCCCCCAGGTAGCCCTCCAAAGCTCATCAGTAGCGTCATTTACACAGCTCGCATTGTGTGTGATGAAATCCAACCTGGCATCTACCACACCTTCAGTTTTTCAGCATAAAACAAAGTGCAGCTTCCCCCACAGAGCATCCTGATTAAACAAATTCACTACGGTGCTGCCTGCAAACACACACACTAGAGTGCAGGAAATGAACAGATACAATGGCCAAGTCTGTATTTAATTTTAATTAAATTTCATTCTGTAGCTCAATTAATCCACATCTCCAAATGTCAGCAGGACTTAGGCAAATGGAATGACATCTGCTGCACTGCACAGGACTATAAAACCTTCACTGCATGCTAGGTCTCTGGAAGCACACCAGGAAAAATGAAATATCTTTATTAAGTGTGGAGCAAAGTGTAGAAGTCTAACTCACGGTCTAATGAAAGAACATAAACTAGGAAAGAAAAGTAGACTAAGAATGCGAGTGGTTACGGGCATGGCAAATTTTGCTCAATATCCTGCCTTGTGTTATTTATTGTTTTAAAGTTGCATTTGGCTTTATAGCTGTTTCCTTTCATATTTACCTAGTGGGTTTCCCAGTTGCCCAGGTTGGCTTTCTTTTTTTAAACTGACACAGATTTCTTTCCTGAGAAAAGGGAATTGGTGAAGTAGGGGTGACCTTTCTGCATAAAATATGGAGAAGACCACATTTGCTATGCAAGGTCATTTGTTACAGGAAGCCAGAGGTGGAGCAGAAAGAATGTGGGGTTTGACAAGCCTAGATTAAAATTTTTGATCTGCCACTTAAATATCAGATTAGAAGGTTAAAAAAAAAAACAAAAAAACATTATTAATTAGCGAGACTGTTCCCAGCCTGACAATGACTGGTTTCGTGAAATGTTTTTGTAGTGTTTTTAGAAAATGTCAATGTGATCTTTACTGTTGGATGACAAGAAATAGATGAATCTTATTACAATAAATTTGTTTAGCATTATGTGTCAGACACTGTGCTAGAACTGGAAACACAATGCTGAGTAAGACATGGTCCCTTCTCTGGAGAAGGGAGTGGAACAAGGAAAAAGTAATCACAAAAAAATGTGACAAACTCCTATCAAATAGAGATGCCCCAATTATTAGACAAACCCTAGAAAAATGCCAAAAGCCTAGGAGTGGGTGCTTGTCTCCTATGAAATGGCCCTAAAGGATGGATGGGATCTGAGCAGAAAAATAGCAGGGAGAGAGCAGAAGGAAAAGTAGGTGCAAAGAAAGGGTAGGGAAAGTAACTTGTTTTCTAATTTGGAGAAAAAGTTCAAAGTCTAGAGAGAAGCTAAGACAGGAGGTGAAGAGAGAAAGGTACTTGGGTCAGACTGGCTGATGTTGTATGTACTGTGAAGGTCTCAGGATTGGATCCTGTAGGAAAACGGGGAATCTCTGAGGGCTTTGGACCGGGGAGCACATGACCCCAGGTTGGTTTTCTTTGACTGCACTGCACTGTGTTTGGCAGTGCAGTCTTCAGAAACCCACATCCTCCATCCTGGTCTCTCAGAGCTAAGGTGAGATTTTTGGCCTCGTCTAATACACTGTTTTATTTCTCAACTGTTCACAGCACAGGTGGGGAAGAGGAGTGCTATTTATTGGGCCGCTTAGAATCCTCAACAGTGAGGAAGTAGACTTTTTGGCCTTCATTCTGGTGTTTGGGACCATCATAGACCCAAGAAGATCCCTGTTGAGGATCAGCCACTAAATTTATGTAAAGCCCTCAGAAAGGAAGAGGCATAAAACCCAGGAAATGTAACCAAAGGAGGAAAACACTGGACTAAATAAAGAGGGGCTGACCACAGAGGAAGTCCAGGTTTCTGTTCATCCAAGAAAGAAAAGGCAATAAAAGAAAGGCTTTCGTCACCTTCGTAATGGCTGTGATTCAGTAAAAGGGAGATTGCCTGCTGACTCTGAAATTCAGAATATCAGAAATGTTGATGTTACCTTAGAATAGCAGTTTGATGGTTTTACTAAATATGGGCCAAGTAGGATTTTGGGGGTTGGTTTGAGAGCCTCTAATTTAGTGTAGCGTTATTACAAGAATAATATTTTGCTGCCTTTTTAAGAAAAGCCATCCTAACTTTTAATGACTTAGAAAAAACTTCTCAAACAACTTAATTGTAAATTGGAGACTCACTGGAATGATACAAAAACATGTATAAGCAGAAACAGAAAGATTTCAATTTAAGTGGAAAGAAGCTAAAGATAGAGTGGACAGTCTAGCATTCTCACTTAAAACATTAATGTTGAAGACTGAGGAATCTTACATAAACTAATAATCTATAAAAGTTTTTTCCACTATGTGTGAATATTTTGGGAGGGGAAATAAAGCCTCTTTGTATTTTGCCATACTTTGCATTTCTCTCAGATTTTCTTTTTTGTTTTTCATAAATTTGTCCTTATTCTTCTCTTTTTCATATGTCTATCTAAAATTTTAACTCTCTTCTAATTTTACATTTTGATTTAAATTATGTGCTTACTCAAAATAGTATAACACTTTAGAAAAGATCATGTTTGTCTATCAACATAGAAGGTGGACTGAACTGGAGGACTAAACTTCGATATATTAATTATTGAAAACTTACAGATAACAGAATAAGGAATTTGACTCTGGCAAACTCTTCAAGAAAAATGTTCTAGTTCTGCTATGGCTACACTACTGAATTTTAAAATCAGTATAGGAAGATATGGTACTGAAATTTATCTAATAAAAATGTATAGGAAATAATAATTAGCCTAAAACTATCTCATGATCCTATCTAGAGGGACACTGAATTGACATGTGGTTCCTAGCATATTAATGAATTTGAAACAGGAATCAATAATGTACCACTAATTTAATCAGGGTTAAAGTTGGTTTTATTCCTGCCAGAAAGACAATGAGACATATTGATATTATAATAGTCTAAATATGTAAAAGTGAAGAACTGACATTGTAAAAAAACTTTGAGTTAATGAGTTAAATTGTCTCTAACAATCAATCTTAATGTATAATGTGAATAAGTACATAAAGCATTTCTGGCTTTTTGTTTGCACTGAGTTATAAGTATTTTATATACAAAATTGGTATAAAAAATTGGAATTTAGAAACGCTAACCTATACTACTGAATGCTTACTGCATTTTCCAAGGACCTGGAAAAGATAATATCTAACTATGAAGTTGTGTGATCCTATCAAGAATGTTTTTAAAAAATGAAATTGACACTAACCTAACTTATTTAGTTGAGGTTTTTCTTGAAGTTGGGAACTCTGAGATTAGAGCTCAAAGTTTCTTGCAGCACTGAGGGTCCAGGAATTTAGGCAACTTGTATTTATGATAGTTTTTCATTGGTAGAAATAACTTCTGTGTTGAATGATCTTGAATGATCACTATTTCTTAGGTCAGGTTTTTGATAGTAAATGAAGTTAAAATGTACCTTTTTAGATACTAAAAGTTAGATATACATAGTTAAATGACAATTACATTTTTCTCAAATTATCTGAATAATTTTTTCAATTTTGTTCCCACATATGTGGGCCTCTGAATGGGAAGTCACTACGTATATTATAGATTCCCCCCATCTCTTACCCTTAGTTTTTTCTATAAGATGGAAACCAAATGGTCACATAATATAAATTAGCTATTTCAATATCATTCCTTTATTTTTATCAAAGTAAAATATAAAAATTTACCTCATCAGAATTTTATACATGAGCCAAGGCACCTAAGGGGCAGGTTTCATAAAGCACCTATATCATAATTAATGAACCATCATAAAGTATTAATTAGTAACAGGCTCTAAGAAAAATTTACAAAAAATTCTAGATACTCATATATTCTTAAATAAATACTATTTATACATCACAAGGTATAGTATCCAAGTAGGCTGCTTAGGAGATATCAAGAGAGTAATATGAACTACAAAAATCTCAAAATAAGATCAGCAAAGTTTAGTGAGACAAAGCAAAATTTAGAGAGGTTTGAAAGTCTATCTTGGTTTTGATTTTGCCCTTCTACTAGAAATCCATTGCTTGACAATCCACTCAAACACAAAGGACAGTGAAAGAATGAGTGTGGCACAATATATAAAAACACTGTGGAAAGAGTAGGGTTGACATGGAGTATTGTAATGGTATAGAGTCACAAACATTTAAAACGGATTTGAACTTAGAAATCACCATAGACCAATTATATCATCCATCATTCCTCTCCCTCTTTCCTTCATACTTGTCCTATCCTATCCTATTCCATCCTATCCTCACTCCATCATATCCCTTCCCTCCCATTTCTCTTCTCACCTTCCTTCCGCTTCCTTGTTCTCTCCTTCCTTTCTATACTGTTTCCTACCAAATGCCCATTATTTGCTAGGCATCATGCTAGGTACCAAGGGAAGATAATTAAGATCGGGTACCTATCTTTAAAGAGCATATCACCACCTTTACAGGAGGGCCAGTAAATTATCTAAACAGATAGTTGTCATTCAATGTGATAATTATAATGAAAGTAAAGGGAAGCCTGCAGAAGTGCACCTAAAATCAGAAGGCTCACTGGATAGGAGATTCCTGAGATGCATCTTAAAGCATGAGGAGGATTATCTAGGAAAAAGGAATGGAGAAATATGGTTTAGGCCGAAAGGACAACATGAATGAAGACCCAGGGGACAGAAAGCATCAAACAATATCTGTACGAGAAACTCAGTCTGCACAGCCACATTTGGTGGCCTGGGGAGTGACAGGATTAGTTTTATATTTTAGAAAGTTCATGCTGACAGCAGAGTAGAAGGTGGCTTTAAGAAGAAGGAAACTGGAGTTCGGAAGACTAGTTGGGGGCATTTTTTCTACTGGATTCCAGGTGAGGGACGATTAATGCCTAGTGGTCATAAAATAAAGAACATTAAACAACATGCTTGGTAGATACAGAATCAAACCCCAGGTTTATCCACTCCCAGTCCAGAACTCTCTACTGTACCAGAAACACCGTTTCTTATCCTATGGCAAAACTGAAACATTTTTGTTGGAGGCTCTTTTAAGTACATGTAAATCTGTGAAGGATAAATCTTTTGGGATGACCAGATTACTGAGCTCTGGAAGCTCAGCTCCAAAACTTTTACAGAGAGCAATTCAGTATTCATTTATCATGAGTATTTTGCATAATACATCAATCATATGAATATAGAGATATGCCATTTTAGGGGAGAAGAAAAATCCAATCAGAACCCTTAATGTTATATTCATTGTTATCAAATATTTGGAATCCATGCGAATATAAGTTGCTTGTTTCCAGAGGAAAGGGTGCGGGCCTTTTCCTGGTATCTCTTCATGTGTAACATCCCAATGCTGCTACTTCTGATGCCCAAATAGCTGCTCCATTATACACCCCCCACTGCTGGTGCCACTGCAACATTTCAGGTAACGAGGTAAGGGGCACACTTGAGTTCTTTATGTGCCAAGAGGAGAAAAATTAATTTTCAGTGCTAAAAAGATGAGGCTGCTGGTGCAGACGGTCACTAACCACCACCAGCTGCTCCATAGATTCGGCATTTGGAAAAGGGAGCCCATTTCAAAATCAATAACATAACTTCAGGACATGAGACACCAAACTGCATCAGTGTTTTGAGCAAGAAGATATGGTCCAAGCCATACTAAATAGCCGGATGATTTGACAAAAATATTGACAATTCAGTTTGTGCTCACATTATATTTTTAAATATCTCAATATAGAGAAAAATCATAAATGTCAAAAATATTGTGCTTGCTTTAGTAGACTCATAAATAGACAAAATATACATCTATGAGATTTGTTTGCAAGACGGAAGGTTTAACAGAACATGGAGTCTTCTGGGTGGACATAGGGGGGAATGTGATAACTACATGCAATCTTCCTGAATTCCAACAGAAAGTCAAGTGAAATTTATACACACACACACACACACAAACACACACCATACCCAAAAGCATTTTCTTGTACTGTTTATGTCAAAGTACAGAAATATGAATTTTTTTAAAGTAGCATGAATGAAGAGTGTAAAAGAAAAAAAGCAAAACACCACCCTTAAATCTAATCATCTCCCTGTCTCAGCTGCATGGATTCAGAGCAGTGGCTCTCAACTTTGGCGGCCCATTAAAATCACTGGGAAGCTTTTAAAACAACCAGGACCCACAGCTGCATCCTTAACCAATGAAGTCAGAATCTCTAGAGCTTCATTCCTGCTGGCGGGCGGGAACTAGGTATTGGTATTTTTTTCACGTTTCCCAGGTGACCCTAATGTGCAGCCAGGGTTAAAAGTTCCTTCTATGTCTGGATCTCTCAACCTCAGCACTACTGACATTTTGGGGCAGGTAATTCTTTGTTGTGGGAGCTGCCCTGTACATTGTGTTATGTTTAGCTTCCTGGCCTTTACCCACTAAATGCAGTAACAACCCCTTTTCCCCAGTTGTGAGACAGGCTGGGACCTGGGACCTTTTGCCACAGCGCTTACACCTGGATGAACAACTCCTTGAGCAACAAAATACAAAGAAACTATAAGGAACTAAAAATAACTGTGTGCATGCACAGCTGGGGCAAATTATGAACAAGATACAAAAAGACCAAAACCCCAACTGCCACTTCTGAGGAGCTGGGAGAAAAGCAGGGTACTGCGAATGTACGCTGCACACAGCACCACCAAGGAAGGGGGTGGGCAGACCACCTAAAGCCATCCCTCCAGACCAGCCCCTAGATCCACCCCTCCGCTCACCCCGTATAAGGAACCAGCTCCCCACGCCCCCCCCCCCCACATCACGGAGCGAGCGCACTTGTTACTTGTTTTTGCTCCCTTGCGCTGCAGCATGAGTCCCAGTAAAGCCTTGCCTGAATTTCTTGTCTTGCTTCTTATCAATATCTTTTGATTAAGGAGTCCAGGAACCGTGGTCGGTAACAGTTGTGACAACGAAAAATGGCTCCAAACATTGATGATTGTCCCCTGGGCGGTGGGAGGGCAAAATTAGCCTAGATTAAGAACCACAGTTGTAGCGGGGGAAATCCCTCTTTCCCTTCTCCTAACTAACTCTTAGCAGCTGCTGTATGGATGCCTCCCTGTGGTCAACATGTTGTGCTATTTTGCTGTCTTCAAAACTGCCTGCCCCTTACTTGGCTCCCTGTTGTCCCTATCTGCCAAATCTGACATAATCAGCTATTCCACCAAGAAGTCTTCCCCAAAGCTTCCACACCATCCTGACTTTCTCTTCCTTCTGTCACCTCAGCATACCTGCCACCAGACTGTTAGCAGGCTGCTTCGCAAATATGCTTGCCTCTTCTGGTGGAAGACATTCTCAATCAGACTATAATCCCATTGAAGGGATAAAGGAGCTGCCTTTTGCTTATTTTAGAATCACAGAATTTTTTAAATGGAAGGTTTTTAAAGATCATCTTGTTGTACTTGACTTTACCAGGTAATACATGACAGTGTCAGAAACAACTTAATACAACAACAGTTCTCCCAGTTAAAATTCCAGTTGGATTTTTTTGAGGGATTGAAGCTTATTTTAAAATTTACATGGAGGAGTACAGTTATATATAGCTAAGTACACCTTAAAAAAGGACTTGTCCTGCCAGATATTAAGATGTACAATAAAGTTCTAAAAATAAAAATCATAAGAATTGGCACAAAAACAGACAAACTGATGAATTGAACAGAATAGAGAGCTCAGAGACAGATCCAGGAATATATGTGAACTTAATAAATGGGTAAAGTACCACCTCAAATCAATTTTAGCTGAGGAAAAAGGAATGATCAACTAGGAAATCTTGTACAGCTAATCTTCTTGGTATGAAACATTGAAATTCAAATTTACTGTTTAATTTTCTCACATCATTTTAACTCTTCATTTTTTGTTTTGGCACTTTTATCCTCAAAACCAAGTTGTTTCTTAGCTGGCTCCTTAATAAAATGCAACCTGTCTCTTTATTGTAAGAAATGTTTGTAAGAATGACCAGTGACAGGCAAGTAACTTTGACTTTAATTTTCACTGTGAGGAAAGCAAATTTCAAGGTAAACAGTTGTCTATTTAAAGGAAAAGAAAATCATAGGGAATATTTTCAAATGAAAATATAAAAAGTACAAAGTAGAAAAGAGACACAAGGTGTACAAATTCTGGGGGTGGAGAGAGGGCGTGTAAAATGAAGAAAGCACCTAAAGTAGAAGCTAAGGGAAGCCATAAAATACGATTCTCAACAAAGCAGAAGAATGCAATAATTACCTTCAGAGGATTGAAGCTTGAAGGAAATAATGTAAACATTCAAGACTAAAAGGCAGGAGTAGGAAGGAATTCTAAATTCAGAGACTATCTTTAAATCTGAGCTGAATGGTTATTACATTAAAAAAAATCTTTTATTACATTTTGGATGAGTAATAACAATACTACTTTTGATTTATGGAACATCTTTATGCCAGTGATCCCAAAGTGCTCGGAGAATATCTGGTGACAGATATTATCGCCTTTTAACAGATGGAGAAATTGAGGTTATGTAGAGCTTGAGTGACTTGTTCATTGTCACAATTAATCAACGGTAATGCTGAAAATGGAATTTAACGTTCTCTGTTATCCAGTGTAGAGACTGTTTTCTGTCTCATGTTAAATGATCCATAATTAACTTACTATGGGAATAAAGGACATTCTTAAAAAATAATTATGAAAGTCATGTCTTGGTTAAGATTCATGCTCATGTTATATTATTAATAAAGGCATAAAAATCACCCACATCCTTAAATGTTTTTAGAAAAATCTAACTTGTTATTTGAAGACTAATGTAGATATGGCAAAATTTCAGCAGCAAATGGCAAATTCAGAGATGTTTTAACTTAAAATTTTTTTTATTCATTCGTTATTCACTAATAATTTATTTAACTGTCTTCTTAATGCGCTCTTAGCAAGTCTAATCAGTATTTTAAAAACAATTACTTCCAAACTAAAAATTAACCTTATATGTAGCTTGTGAATTTGAAGCTCAGCACACCTTTTTTTTTTTTTTTTTGGTACGCGGGCCTCTCACTGTTGTGGCCTCCCCCGTTGCGGAGCACAGGCTCCGGACGCACAGGCTCAGCGGCCATGGCTCACGGGCCCAGCCGCTCCGCGGCATGTGGGATCTTCCAGGACCGGGGCACGAACCCGTGTCCCCTGCATCGGCAGGCGGACTCGCAACCACTGCGCCACCAGGGAAGCCCTCAGCACACCTTTCTGATGTACTAAAGCATTCACAAGAAGTGAGTGGTTACCAATTAAACACAAACATGACTACTTAACACCTAATTTGGCACTGCAGGAATAACCTGATTTTCTAAGTGTTTATTGATGGAATCTAGTGTTGATGTATTTTTAAGCAAGGAATCCAACCACTTATTCATTTACATACTGACTACAAATAAGTGATCATTTATGGACTGCACAGTCTACTGGTGCATAGTTCTTCATCTGGATCTGACATAAACAGAAAACAGTGACATTTAAAATTACCCTCCCAAATAAACTTATATCATAAAATTGATATAAAAAGTTATATATTTGAGTTGAGTTACCAGTCACTTCCTTATTTGATATTTTTCTCTTCTTAGACCTTTCACGTTCTCAAATTTTCTATAGTTTCCCAATATCTAATTATAACCGCTCTTTCTTTAATAAAGGTGTCACCTTGACAGAATTGTGTTCTGAAAGTATAGGAAGAGGCTGCCATTCTTTAGAAAGTTCGCAGACATCCTTGCCTATGTCGTCCCACTGTGAATTGGTCCAAATACTACTTAATTGTACCTTAAGACACTGTACAAGAAAGCTGCCACCAAACAGAATTCTCTCTGTTCTAACCATCACAGCATGCTGTCTTAGCCTGGACCAATCGTCCTGAAGACAGGGTATAAGCTTAATTCCTTTAGACACGATATATATATATATATATTTTTTTTTTTGCGGTATGCGGGCCTCTCACTGCTGTGGCCTCTCCCGTTGCGGAGCACAGGCTCTGGACACGCAGGCTCAGCGGCCATGGCTCACGGGCCCAGCCGCCCCACGGCATGTGGGATCTTCCAGGACCGGGGCGCGAACCCGTGTCCCCTGCATCAGCAGGCGGACTCTCAACCACTGCGCCACCAGGGAAGCCCGAGACACGATATATTTAGTGTCATTTCTATAGCAAAAATTCATCAGTACCCTCCCTCCCCTCATCTCTACTGAATAAGTACAAACTTGGAGCTTGTCATTCAATTCTCTCTACAAACTGGATTTAACACAACTTTTCACTACTAATATATGCCAGTCAAGGTGTGCCATTTTGCTATTCTTTAAATACATTTTGCCCTTTTTTCTTTACCTTTTGCTTGCAAAGCTGTTTGCTAATAATGGCTCCTGAACTGAAATGGTCCTTCTCTCAGATTCACTTGATCAGCCCCTTCATCTTTCCATCTCTTCCATCTCCCTGGCCCTGCTCTCCCTTAATTCTGTAGAAACGCTGGGTGACTTTTACTAAATGTATCATGTATTAATTTCTAGATGGCTATTTGTGTGCAAGTCTCAATTTCTCTTACTGGACTGTGAGCTTCCTGAAGGCAGGTCTCTATCCTGTACACACGCTAGTGTTTCACACTCACTGGCTGCCTAATACCTATTTGTTAAATGAATGAATACAGGAGAAGAAAAAAAAATTAAAGGAATTATATAAGGTGGTCAAATTGTTGAAATAAATAAAATAAAAAGCTGCACATGAAATATACATGAGGGCTTCCCTGGTGGCGCAGTGGTTGAGAGTCTGCCTGCCGATGCAGGGGACATGGGTTCGTGCCCCGGTCCGGGAAGATCCCACATGCCGCAGAGCGGCTGGGCCCGTGAGCCATGGCCGCTGAGCCTGCGCGTTCAGAGCCTGTGCTCTGCAACGGAAGAGGCCACAACAGTGAGAGGCCTGCATACCCCCCCCAAAAAAAATTTACATGAACTTACAGCTCAGTCTATGTATTAAATAATTACTGACTTCTTCAAAGAGAAGATAATTTTAGAATATAAATGTATTTAAGGTGGGATTTTTGTCTATTTAGTTCACTAACATATTCCAAGCACTTAAAGCAATGCCAAGCATACAGTAGGCATTTAATACATATTCATTGAATGAACAAATAAATATCAAAACGCAGCTACTTTAAAACATACTCTGGCTTTTTATATGTTATTTTTATTTTTACTCACCCTTAATTCCTTAACATTCCAGTTAAAGAAATCTAGTCCAATGTCATTTTCTTAAATATTACCAGGTAATGTCTCTAAGCAGAGATATTAAGAAAACCACAAAACTACCCATATTGAACATGAGTTTTGCATACTGAAATACTTTATCACAAAGAGGAAGCCTATTGAACTTTCTGGAACAGATAATATGGTTTCAGGTTGCCAATGATGAAGAGCACTACTGTCCATATGTTGCCCTTGTGAAAGGGTTTAACTAAAATTCATCAGCAGGTTTAAACTTCTCCAGCTCTTGCCCAAGTTTGACTGGCCTCGAGAAAGTTATAAAGACGAAAGAGTCCATTAGGTAATGACTACTCATGCTGGAGCTGATGGTATCACTTTTGATCCATTCCTCACAGCTCTTGGATAAAGCAGTCCTGTAATCATAGGCTTAGCCTTCTTAAATGTGGCACACAGAGCCACGACCAGAAAGAGTCAGAAAAACCAGAAGCTGGGGTCGAGGTGGAGGTTAGTTCATCCTGCTAGTTCTCGAGGAAACTTTTCCAAATCAAAAACTGCGAAGGTCACATATCAGCCAACACCAGAGAAAACCCACAGCAATTCAGAAAGCAAAGAGGAAAACTATAATCAAATTCTGCCACCGGAGTGTCATGTTGCCTAATGCACTGATAACAAAACAGAAACCCCTAATCAAGAAGTCAGCACGCCATTTAGGACAAGGGTAGCTCACGTGGAGTGTCAACATGGCTGCAAAGTCAGACTGAGCGAAATACGGAGGGCTGACAACGTTCATCTGTTTCTTACCTTTCTTTCTGATTAGCAGACTTGGACAAGGTGGCAGATCAAGGCTCATGAACAGTAAATGTATGTGTGTACATGCTTGTTCGTGTGTGTGTGTGTGTGTGTGTGTGTGTGTGTTTATTTAACTATTTATTGTTCAAAATTCAGCTCAGATAAATTCCTCAATTAGCCTTCACTGACTGCCATCCCTATCTCCTATGGATCCTTGTTCCTTGACAATCAGAACATGTGTACAGTAAGCAAATACCATAAGTGATTAAGATCTGTTAATGTGCTGCTCAACATCACTAATTATTAGAGAAATACAAATCAAAACTACAATGAGGTATCACCTCACACCAGTCAGAATGGGCATCATCAGAAAATCTACAAACAACAAATGCTGGAGAGGGTGTGGAGAAAAGGGAACCCTCTTGCACTGTTGGTGGGAATGTAAACTGATACAGCCACTATGGAGAACAGTATGGAGGTTCCTTAAAAAACTAAAAATAGAATTACCATATGATCCAGCAATCCCATTACTGGGCATATACACAGAGAAAACCATAATTCAAAAAGATACATGCACCCCAATGTTCATTGCAGCACTATTTACAATAGCCAGGTCATGGAAGCAAACTAAATGCCCATTGACAGATGAATGGATAAAGATGTGCTACATATATACAATGGAATATTACTCAGCCATAAAAAGGAATGAAATTGGGTCATTTGTAGAGACATGGATGGATCCAGAGACTGTCATACAGAGTGAAGTAAGTCAGAAAGAGAAAAACAAATATCGTATATTAACACATATATATGTGGAACCTAGAAAAATGGTACAGATGAACCGGTTTGCAGGGCAGAAGTTGAGACACAGATGTAGAGAATAAACGTATGGACACCAAGGGGGGAAAGAGGTGGGGTGGTGGTGGTGGTGGTGTGATGAATTGGGAAATTGGGATTGACATGTGTACACTGATGTGTATAAAATAGATAACTAATAAGAACCTGCTGTATAAAAAATAAAATAAAATTCAAAAAAATAAAAAAACTAAAAATAAAAGACTTATCTCTAAAAAGAGAAAGATCTGTTAATGTGTCAGTCTCCTCCTTTGGACTGTAGGCTCTTTGCAGGCAGGGACATGTCCTACTCACCTCTGTATCCCATTGTATCAGCAACCTAGTGGATGATCCGCAAAGCACAGAGAGAAGAACAGAAGCTTCTGACCTAGACAGTGCCTGGTTGAAATCCTAGCTCCATCAGTGAAGGCCTGTGGCCTGGTGCTATGGCCAGTATTCAGGAAAACTATTCCTCAACCCTTTGTGCTGCTTCTCCTCTGAAGTCATCCTTGGCTCTGACCCCTACAGACCACAGGCCAGTCTCACATGTCCCTGTGCTCACCTTACATCCAGAGTTCCAAATTCTCATTTGTCCAGAATAGGAGTTGGCACAAGCCCCAATTTTACTAGCCTTGTATGCTATAGAAAATACTTTATTTTCTCTGAGCCTCAGTTTCCTCATATGTTAAGTGGGAATAATAATACCTCTACCTTGAATGGTTATCATGAAAATGAAAAGAGATAATGTATATAAAGCCTCTGCCACCATTGCCTGGCACATAGCAGGCACTGAATAAACGGTAGCTATTATTAAACCACCATTATCACCTCTAGCTACAAATATATAGATCAGTCTTCAGATGACTCTTAGCTAGAATCAAAGTACACACTGGTCTTTGCAGATACATACAGACAAAGGTCTGAAATGTTACTTTGAAATATAAAAGACAGTCAGCACTTTACTAGATGCTTAAAAGCAACCAAGTATTCTTTCTTAAATCCTGACATGCCAGATTTTATACCTTCTCTAATTATCATTTTATGAATAAAAATGGGCAGCTAATTCAGCTGCTGTATCTTCCTTCTGTTTGAAAAACAAGCATAATTATTTTGAGGCACTGAGATATATGCTCAAGCTTATCTGTTAAATCAAGACTTTAAAAAAATTTACTATATATTCATACAAGAATCTTCTATATCACTCACGTTAAAATTTGAAGTGCCTGAGAAATGATGTACTAAAATAAGGCTTTTTCCTCTCAAAAATATATTTAGAAGCCAAAGAAAATTATTATATTAAGAACAACTCTGAATATCTTAGAATTTGTGAAATATCAGTTTCCCTCTCACTGAATTTCTAGAATTGTGTGCTAAATTTAAAAACATTTAGTAGTCATTACTAAATGACGAATTTAAAAATTTTTCTTACTGGTGGTGCTAGGCTGTGTCATGACACCCAATGGTAACTCTGCCTGTCACCATACTCCTTGGGGTTACTATTCCGGGAATCTGGCAGATGTCTTTGAGATGTTCCTGTTCTTGGGGGCACTAGAACAGCATGGAGCCTCCTGGTAAGGGTCAGAGTGACTCACAAGTTCACAATCTTACCAACTTTAACCAACATCACGAAGAGGAATGTTTAAGGACATGGCTATGCCTATTCCTTCTGCTTCCTTTGGTTGTCTTAAGTAAAGATTGTCTTTGGGGGAAGATGGCTAACGGCCCCGGGTTTAGCCCAACTCTGCTTTCACCTGAAGTTTCTAGAAGGAGGTACCTAAAATGATAGAAATTGAGAGAGTTCTAGGCAGAAGCAGTAAATGAAGCAGTGAGCCTGTAGGCGGTGGGTTTATCTCATAGCAATCTATAGCATTCCTCCAAACCCTTAACTGGCAACCATCTCAAGGATATGAAACATCAGCTCAGATGTTTTAGTTCTCATCTCGATTTGCATTAGCTTCATAACAAGAGGTAAGATTGTTAAAAATAGGACTGAGGCTGTTTTTAAGGGAAAAGTTATAAAGTAAAAATAATAAAATAAAAATTTGAAATACAGATTCAGATGTACTCACAAGACAGCTACAATAAAGAGTGAAGGCTGAAGACTGAAGACACTGGAAGAAACTTTTGTGTTGGAGAAATAGGGGTCTGTTTCACTAACCTGAATCAAGATATTCATGTACAGCTCTAGTTGCCAGTCTCAACACATACCTCTTTGGGTGGAAACTTAGCACAAAACCTGGGATGCTTTTCTATTTTCCCTTTGGTTTTATCTGTCCATAAACAAACACACATACGTTTGAAATGTGAAAAAAGCTTAAATTTTGTAGCAGCTTTTGTAAAGATAATGGAAACTTCTGTAAAAACAGCTTTAAACACTCTGTTTGCCAACTCAAATAATGTGCCAATTCTGTGAAAGCTGCTTTAGGTTTTGTGCTTGTCAAGAGTTGTGGAACCTGGCCTGTTCTGACAGTCACCAGAGATTATTTAAATATAAGAATAATTACAATTCTATCAGCCACTTCTTAAGATTGTAGTAAGCCCTCTGAATTAAAGGCTACCCCAAACCTGAGTGGCATATGGCAGCAAATCACACTTACTGTGACAGCCCCCAATGTACGGGTGTTATGCTGATCAAGCCCCCCCTCTTTCTTGACCTACTGATATTAGGGAATTTTTGTTGTTGTAGCTGGAATATAAGGCCTACGTCCTTGTCTTTCTATCTTTTTCTGTACCTGTTTGGATAACAGCATGCTTGAAAAGGCCATTGGCCAGAATAGGATTACTCATAGGAGAGTTATTTTCTTTAACTATCTTTACAGATGCTTTCAGATGCTTGCTAAAAACAATACTATGGAAGACAGAGAATTTTTAGTATTTCTTATACAACTCTAATAATGTAAGCATGCTTTTAGGAAAAGATAAGAAGAATGACCATTGTACTAAAGAAAGGAAGAATGACTCTTGAGAAATTAAGTGGAGGCCCTAACGTATATAACTGAATGAATAAATGAATGAAATAACAACTGAAGCAATATAAATATTTGTTGAAAAATATTCAAAAGGACGGTTACTTTATATTCATTATTACTCTACAGAATCTTGGAACGTTTCACTGTACAGTGAGACAAAAGCCACTGCCTTATGTGCCTTTGTCATTTTACTGATTAAAAAAATAATAATAACTTAAATCAATGGCATACCAAAAGAAGAGAGGTAGAAGAAGTCTGCCTCAAAATCAGGCAGTAACCAGAAACCTACTACAGCTAATCAATTTGGTAAAGTACCAGGATACAAAATTAATGCACAGAAATCTCTTGCATTCCTTTACACTAATGATGAAAAATCTGAAAGAGAAATTAAGAAAACACTCCCATTTACCATTGCAACAAAAAGAATAAAATACCTAGGAATAAGCCTACCAAAGAAGACAAAAGACCTGTATGCAGAAAACTATAAGACACTGATGAAAGAAATTAAAGATGATACAAACAGATGGAGAGATATACCATGTTCATGAACTGGAAGAATCAACATTGTGAAAATGACTATACTACCCAAAGCAATCTACAGATTCAATGCAATCCCTATCAAACTATCAATGGCATTTTTCACAGAAACAGAACAAAAAATTTCACAATTTTTATGGAAACACAAAAGACCCCGAATAGCCAAAGCAATCTTGAGAAAGAAAAAACAGAGGTGGACAAATTGGGCTCCCAGACTTCAGACTATACTACAAAGCTACAGTAATCAAACAGTAGAGTACTGGCACAAAAACAGAAATATAGATCAATGGAACAGGACAGAAAGTCCAGACATAAACCCATGCACATATGGTCACCATCTTTGATAAAGAAGGCAAGAATATGTAATGGAGAAAAGACAGCCTGTTCAATAAGTGGTGCTGGGAAAACTGGACAGCTACATGTAAAAGAATGAAATTAGAACACTCCCTAACACCATACACAAAAATAAACTCAAAATGGATTAAAGACCTAAATGTAAGGCCAGATACTACAAAACTCTTAGAGGAAAACATAGGCAGACCACTCTATGACATAAATCACAGCAAGATCCTTTTTGACCCACCTCCTAGAGAAATGGAAATAAAAACAAAAATAAACAAATGGGACCTAATGAAACTTAAAAGCTTTTGCACAGCAAAGGAAACCATAAACAAGATGAAAAGACAACCCTCAGAATGGGAGAAAATATTTGCAAATGAAGCAACTGACAAAGGATTAATCTCCATAATATACAAGCAGCTCATGCAGCTCAATATCAAAAAAACAAACAACCCAATCCAAAAATGGGCAGAAGACCTAAACAGACATTTCTCCAAAGAAGATATACAGATTGCCAACAAATACATGAAAGGATGCTCAACATCACTAACCATTAGAGAAATGCAAATCAAAACTACAATGAGGTATCACCTCACACCGGTCAGAATGGCCATCAACAAAAAATCTAGAAACAATAAATGCTGGAGAGGGTGTGGAGAAAAGGGAACCCTCTTGCACTGTTGGTGGGAATGTAAACTGATACAGCCACTAGGGAGAACAGTATGGAGGTTCCTTATAAAACTAAAAATAGAATTACCATATGACCCAGCAATCCCACTACTGGGCATATACCCTGAGAAAACCATAATTCAGAAAGAGTCATGTACCACAATGTTCACTGCAGGTCTATTTACAATAGCCAGGTCATGGAAGCAACCTTAGTGTCCATCGACAGATGGATGGATAAAGAAGATGTGGCACATATACACAATGGAATATTACTCAGTCATAAAAAGAAATGAAATTGAATTATTTGTAGTGAGGTGGATGGACCTAGAGACTGTCATACAGAATGAAGTAAGTCAGAAAGAGAAAAACAAATAATGTACGCTAACACATATATATGGAATCTAAAATAAAAAAAAGGTTCTGATGAACCTAGGGGCAGGACAGGAATAAAGATGCAGATGTAGAGAATGGGCTTGAGGACATGGGGAGGAAAAAGGGTAAGCTGGGAGAAAGTGAGAGAGTCGCATGGACATATATACACTACCAAATGTAAAACAGATAGCTAGTGGAAAGTAGCCGCGTAGCACAGGGAGATCAGCTCGGTGCTTTGTTTCCACCTAGAGGGGTGGGATAGCGAGGGTGGGAAGGAGATGCAAGAGGAAGGGGATATGGGGATGTATGTATATGTATAGCTGATTCACTTTGTTATACAGCAGAAACTAACAAACCATTGTAAAGCAGTTATACTCCAATAAAGATGTTAAAAAAAAAAAAAAAGATCAGGCAGTAAGAGGGTACATTTTTAGTAGAGAATTTAAAAGCAGTAATAACACCCACAAAACGTCTGCTTTTTTTTTTTTTTCTCACTATAATCATGTACCAGAAATTCTAAGCAATATCAGTACTTCTCCCTCCCCCAGATTTTTCATGGGTCTAAACTATAAACAACTGCTGTTGTGGTTACACTTGAATTTTAATACTATACATACACAAGCTTCAAATTAGTACATTTTTATTATTTAATAAACATTTTATTCTGCTTGGAAAATAATTCAAAGAACCTAACGTTATATGGTCAGCTCAGATACCTGGCAGCTCAGCTGCATGTGGTCATTGTAAGACTAAGTTCAAGACTAAGCCTGCAACCACTCTCAAGTTGTTTACTGTGGCTTCAAGTGCAGTTGGGTCTCCAACTCCTGTGCTATGGCATATTCCTATGTTTGAACAGTAGGTCTGAAATAACCAATGATAGCACAGCGAGAAAGAGTGAAGACACAGAACCTGAGTTACTGCAATCTCTTCTCTTCTTGTAAATGACCACTTGGAGTTTTTATCTGTGTTGAAAATTTTTTAATTTAAAGATTTTTTCCCCCAAAATATAACAACATAGTTAAAAAGTATAAATCAATTACTTTTTTCCTCTTTTTGGTGCTGAAATATTTATTTCATTATTGATAATTTTCATTGACATGACTATATGCTCGAAGTTCAATGGAAGAAAATTATCACTACATATGTCCCCCCCAGACATCATCCTCATCACTGTTATTACTCATTTCACTTCATGATTGTTGCTGAAAATAATTTTATTGTGTAGAATGGGGGTGTTAAAAATGATCTGTTCCAGGTGTCAAATGTGCTCAGTATGTCACTGACTTAAACAGGAGTTTTGCGCAATTTACTGACGTCATTGTTTTCTTCTTTCTTACATAGTGTAGTTATGATAAAAATGCACAATTTAGAAGACTGGTGGAAAAATTGCTGATCTCTTCAAGTTATCATCAGCTCAGAGGAAGCCAAGATTAAGAATGCCTAGAATTTTGAAGGCAATGCTCATTTGGATGGAATTGAAGCACTCTTCGTTTTGGAACTGAAGGAACTCATTTGAACTACCATAGGGATTTTTGTATTTTATTTTTGAAGTTCCAGGTTATTTGTTTCATTCACTTTATTCTTTTCCCCCTCTTTTCTCACATCTCATTCATGTGGATTTCTGTCACTTGCTCATTAGAAGGAAGTTGGGAGGGTTCTGAATCTACAGCAATGCCAAAATCGGATTCTTCTGAGTATTTTCGTTTTCGAGCTGATGATTTGCCTCCTTCCAGAAAGTCTCAGCAGTGAGATTCTTTTGAATATTTTCATCTTGTATTTGAGCATCTGGAGAATCAGCTGGCAAGTTAGTTAGTTGTGAAGATATAAGAATATCTCACCACAGAGAAATATTTGGTATGACCCTATCTTTCCTTTTTTATCAGCTGTGAGGAGGCACCAGGGTAAGGTAACCCCCAAATCACACTGTGTGGGGGAGCAATAAGCAGGTAACTCAGGTGTATAAACTCATGACTTTCTCCTAGCATATCACCTATTTTTGTTTGTTTCCACTCAGTTGTAAGAACACTTCCATTTTTTCCCCTACTTAATTGATCAAAATTCTATACAAGCTAAACTATACAATTTCCTAAGGAACGGACACAGGCTGGATACTACGGACTCATATTTAATGTGGACACATGTAAATCATTCTTGTTTCAGGTTTATATATAGCATTACTCAAATTCACATCTATTAAATTGTTAAGGTGACTTCTACTCTCTCTCATAATTTGGAATTTCTAATGTGAATTTTATTTTAACACTTAAAAGTGTAATACTGAAGAAAGAGATATGGTGCTAATAACAATTATGAAAGTTTAAATGGCTTTGGGGAGCTTAAGTAAAAGGAGATAATTTATTTTTGAAATGTATTAGGACAAGGAACAGAGTGTCAGCATTCATGAGTTCCTTAGCTAGAGCCATTAACTATTTCAGCTTATCTTGGTAAAAAATTACTAAATATTTATATCTGCTTCTCTTCTAGAAAATGAGCACACGTACCTAAAACAAAACTAACTTTGATTTTTTATGGACAATTGACCTAGACAAGATTACTAAAAAACAAAACAATCGGGGGCAAATTCTTACATATATAATTCCCCTGAATTCCTTCTTATAGTTTACAAACTTATTAAAAATTTAAGTGAAAAATTGGTATCATGATATGGCACATATAATATTTTGCCTAATGAAATATTTAACCAGCTTACATATATTAGGAGATCATGAGAATATTTAAAAGGTATAACAAGTTTCAAAATAATCTAACTGTTACCATAAAGGATGCCATACACTAAGGTTCTATAATCCCTGTCTTCCTCTCTAAAGATTAAAATTTAATTCCTTTCTTAAGGTGCATATAACCAACCTTGGTTTAAATCATGTTAAAATGATAAAAATCTAGTTGTTCCTTTTTATATTATAAGACATTTCCTAAGAAATGAGAAATAGCCCCCAAATCATATATATTTTAAGTTGCAATATGATCTTAGTCAATTGTCCTATTACTATTAGATATTACTTTATTTGAATTAAATTCACTGAATATCAAAGTTTTAAGAAAATTAAGTATTTGGTGTTTGCAGAATTGTCAAAATGAGATAGTAATTGATATCTTTCAGTTATATTTTAAAGGCAATGAACATAAACATATACTCTTGCTAGACATAAACTGTTCTACAAAGGAAATGGTAATGTTATCAGTCATGTTAAAGTTTACATAAGACTTTCCAAAATATGAAAAGAATAGCAAGATCTGCTTACATTTACCTTTATAAGGGATGAAGCCCAAAGGCCATGGCTAAATACAATTGTGATTATGCTTTTCAGAACTTGCTAAATGTTCTTTCAAGACTTCTCTGTTATAGGTGGGGCAAGAAAGCAATTGACAGGTAGCCATTCTCAGGGAAGGGAGGAAGGAAGATAGAGGAGGGCAGAGGAATAAAGAGGGAGAGACAGGAAGTCTCCCTTCTTTGATGGATTGGGTACATGCAACTCAGCTGCCATGGAGTAAGCTGAAATTCACTGGTTTTCTATATGGATAGGTTCTATTTTTCATGGAGGATTAGTAGGTGAATGTCAGGAAATGCACAGGAAACATGGCTTAGCTAGACCTAATACTGAATTACACAGTTTTCCTGACCCAGTTTATCACTAACAATTTTTCACAGCCTATTCCACTTTTGAACCACTCCCTTAGGAATTTGAGATTGAGTTAATGCTACTTCCTGCTGAATTTCCAATAAGTAGCAAAGGAATTTATGGATAGAAAGAAAAGACTGTAAATCCTATACAGATATTAGTGGTAACTGTTCATACTCTGTTTGATCCCTAGCTTCACAGCCTCCAACTTAGCTTCAGATAGACATTTAACAGTTTCTTCAAACTAGAAAAATGAGATGTTGATTGATTAGTTGGAAAGGGATGAGTGTGAGTGTTCTGAGCTATTCCCAAACCTAATAGACATTATGTATACATTATATACACCCATAGACCCACATGATTTATTCATCTAACATTTCTGAGTCCTTATAACCCAAGGTGGTGTTCCTAGTACTATGATAGATACACAGTGTGAACCTCTGGCTTGTGCCCTTGAGGAGCTCACAGCCCAGTGGAGGAGAGAGGCTTGTACCTGCACGGCAAAACAGCAAGCAGCACAAAATAGGGAACACAGCTGTGGAGGCTAAGTGCTTCAAGTATTCAGAGAAGGGAGTGATTTCTTCTGGCAGAAGTTATCAAGATAAATTCAAGAAAGAAGGGGGTGTGTGAGTGGGTTATAAAGGGTGCTTAGCTTAATATGGGAAAAATGGCAAGGATTTTTGTGAAATAGCCAAATAAAATCAAACGTAATGAAAGCACATTATGACCAAATTAAGCTGATTACATCTAATAGGTTTTCACAAGGAAAGCTTAACATAACAGGTTTTAATTGTGTCTCCCCTAAAATGAGCATTAAAATGAAATGGTCTCCTTTTAGATCTTAATTATTAGAACACTTCCTAAACTTTGTAATATGAATGACATTAGTAAGCCATAACTCTAAACACCGTATTTCACAGAATGCATTTGTAACTGTAAGGCATAAAAGGTGATTGTTCATTTTATCTTATTAGAAGCTTCCCTAGCCTCCATGGCAGTGCTCATCTGGCCCCCACTTCATGCTTGAGTCATGCAGATTGGAGTTGACTCTCAATTACACCAAGTCTTTCTCTAAAGATGACAGTCCAAATACAGTAGAGATAAAACACATCAAGGTTTAAAATAGGCCCGTTCAGCCCCAGTGCCGCTTCATCATGAAATGATATAATTCACTGATGCCTCTGCCTAGCCTAACATATGTTTTATTCACAGCCCGCGTCACTCTTCATTTGTAATTATTTCCCTTTTTTTTTTTTTTCTTACCCCATCTTGTAATACTTTGCTTGGTTGAAGACAAATACTGAGAGGCGAAGAGTATTATCATACGATGACCTGTTCCAGGGTGTTAAACCCCTGTCAAGGTTTGATTTTAACATGGGGTATTGATGACAGTATATCAATTCAGGCATCATGTCCTGAATTAGACTATATTAATTATCACTTGAGTGCAAGATGCATGAAAATGCTGTTTCATTGACTAAAAGGATCTGACTGAATAAAAATCTATTTCTCATCTGGTTGCTTATGGATAAAGACATTTTTTCTCTTTGCCTTGGATCGTTCTTTATTAAATATGATTTTTATATGATTGTATGAATAAATTGTCTTAGCCAACAATGGAACTGGATAGTTTTAAACAAAGAAAATTTAATGGGTTTTCTCCTCCTGGCACATCTCTAACAATGTATTTACAGTTAATAATTCAGGCAGATTATTTACAACAACCCTCCCCCCCAAAAGTTCTTATTTTCAGCATTTGTGAGGTAAAGATATTTTCAAATTGTCGCCTCCTTCCTTTAAAGTAAATGAAAGTTATTAATATAACTTACAAGTACTTTCAGGTGATGGGAGAGCAACAAGCTCTCTCTGTCAGCTAACAATTATATTGAAAGGAAAACTAATATTACTCTTAACTTCTGAAAAGAGGACATTCACTTGAAGAGTTCCAATGCTAGACAAAGTTAAAATCACTCATAAATTGAACCAACACAAAACGCATATATATCCATCTTTGCTAGAAACAATTGAAGCCAAACTTTTACTACACAAAACCTCGAGGTAGTTACAATTTCTATTTAGTTTTAACAGAAATATCATGTTGGGCTTAAAATAGAAATTTCCTAAATCTTCTCAAGTTATAACATATCTTAAAACTTCTTCCAAGAGTATCTCAAAACTAACGTATTAGCCTACATTTAAAATAGGAAATTAGGAATCCTAAATCCAAATTTCACTAAAAAATAGAAAATGTTTACTAAAACATATATTATGTTTAGTCAATGAAATCAATTCATATACTAGAAATGATTTTCAATTGCAATAAAAAACAAACCACCGCCCCCTTAAAAAAACAGACCAGAAATGTTTTTAGCTTTAATACCAGCACTTATTGGTAAATATGATTCTACAATCCCCCCCCCCCAAAATGGCCTTTTCAGTAAAAATTTCACAAAAGATTGAGTTTAAATTTTGGAATAGGGAATTTTAAAAATTGGAAATATGTATTTGTCACATTATAAAGAAAAGTGGGGCTTCCCTGGTGGTGCAGTGGTTGAGAGTCTGCCTGCCGATGTAGGGGATACGCGTTCGTGCC
Organism: Grampus griseus; assembly: GCF_964374135.1. Taxonomy (NCBI): domain Eukaryota; kingdom Metazoa; phylum Chordata; class Mammalia; order Artiodactyla; family Delphinidae; genus Grampus; species Grampus griseus. The sequence goes on from NC_139019.1 coordinate 75,318,431, forward strand.
CCGGTCTGGGAGGATCCCACATACTGCGGAGCGGCTGGGCCCGTGAGCCGTGGCCGCTGAGCCTGCGCGTCCAGAGCTTGTGCTCCGCAACGGGAGACGCCACAACAATGAGAGGCCCGCGTACCGCAAAAAAAAAAAAAAAAAAAAAAGAAGAAGAAGAGTAGTGAAAGAGTGGGGGTCCTATTAAGCAGAATGTTGAAACTCAGCTTGGCAAGTTAAAGGAGTCATCACAACTAAAAACTCATTCCTATTGTCCTTTCTACTAGGGTCTCACAATTCTTATATACTTATTAAAAGCATTAAGTGGGCCCCAGAAGGAAGCTGGGAAAAGCTCCCCTTCACTCCCACCTAACCTGCCCCTGGTAAAATGGGACAGGAGTTCCCAACATGTGCTTCACATTTAAGTCACCAGAGTGAGGCCTAGCCACAAAGAGATTCACTAGAAAGGCTGTATCCCAATATCATGATGGTTTTAGAAAGCAATAGATTTCTCACCATATTCTCTGATAATCACTGAATCCTGAAATCAAAATTTGATCATGCCGAGGAAACAGGGCCCAGACGATGCACATCTGTTTGGCCTAGAAGACATTAAATAAACCTCATCTTTGCCTCAAGTTATGAACTGTTAAGCTTACATAAAAATCTATTGTGTGGAAGAAACCTAAATATTTTTATGGGGCAAATAGTCAGTGTGGTAGAAAGAGTACTAGGATAGAAATGATAAAAGTCACAATACACGCCTGGCTCTGCTACCTATGAGTTACATGAAACCAAGACAGGTAATTTCTTTGAAACAAGTCATTTCTCTGAAACTAGCAAAAATAATGCCTGCCTCCCTGTGGTACAGATGTGTGGCTGGGATTATTGTAAGCGAAGGTACCCTGATGATGGTAAGACATGACATAATTGCAGGGCAGGGTTGCTCCTGCTGTTAGCCTGGTAAAAGAGGGCATAATATGAGAGATGACCCATGTAACAGAGAAGAGGTACCACTGGAAGATGTGGACCTCGTCAACAAATGTCTCTAATAAAAATGGTTGTAGATCTGAAGACTGCATCTGAAGACTGGATCTCGTTTAACTGTGCTACTATTCCCCCCTACACCACAGTTCACACTTTCCCTTTTCGCTCTCTCTTTGCTTTCTGGTTGGTCAGATAGTGACCAAAGTGAGCCATTCAAGGACCTCTCTGACAACAGTAGACACACACACACACACACACACACACATTCACACACCGGCCTCAAAGGAAAGAAATTTTCTGATCTCAAAATAACTGTATCTTAGTATTAACCAGTTTAAAAATAAAAACACCTTACAACTGAAAATACTCCACCAACCCTTTGCTTTTGTACTCCAAGTTCATTATCCTACAGTCATAAGACAAAGGATGGCCAATAAAATATTAAATGCAATAAAAATACATTTGTTATTCTGCAATTAGTAATCCAATTTCCTTTATTCACAAAATCCAAATCCTCATGCACCAAAGAAAAACTAAATTACCTGCTAACACCTTATAACATTAACAAGTTTTTAAAACCTACCTTAAAATAAAGGCTACCTTTAAATAATAAGCCCTGACTTTTATACTTCTCTCCAATACAAATTCCTGTTTAAATTTATGGAACCAGAAAATATCACAGCTACTGTTGTTCTAAGATCAAAATATCAACAACAGAAAAGTAGAATTTAAGTTTTCATTTAATTTTTTTTTACTTCAAATCATTAAAACGTTGCCTCTACTCATTTATCGTAATAAAATGACCAATCTTTCCTGATTCATGTACACAAGCCAAAAGGTTTACAGTTAACTTGTAAGACAAATCTCTCTTTCTCTTACACACACACACACACACACACACACACACACACACACACACTACCTTTCTTTAGGGCTGCAATTAAAAAAAACAACAACTCATTGCCAACCAGTGAAGTGGCCCATCGTACGACTATGATACCACCAGAATGCAGTGTTTCACAGCTACCACAATGTAGGACTGACATATGACATTTATAAAATGTCAGAACCCTTCCCCCAATTTTTACTGCCTATTCCCCAGTAGGGTTTCACGATGTAAAATGAACTAAAGGCAACTGTGTGCTCATTAACAGTGCCATTTCTGATACATTACGCGGACTGACAATGAACCACTGTGATATCAAAGTGCAGGTGTAAAAAATAATAAGGCAACTGCTTAACAAAATCTCACTAACTGTAATAAATATGCAAGGAGGCCGTTTTTTATTCACTGAAAATGTGGCATGGTACATCAAACATGATACCCAAGAAAGGGTTTTGACATACCAAACTCCATTTAAAATTTGTTTTCATGACTATCAGCAGAGAAACCCAGTAACTAATTTGTGAATGTAAAAGGTGATTATGCAAGTACCAATAGGAGAATCTGAAGATATTAAGAGATTCAGATAGTGTCAGAAGCAAAGCTAACGTCTAACTCTGCCCAAACTGTTCATTTTAATAAGTGATAGAGAACTTGTCATACTGGAAATTATTTTAGTACACGTAAAACGTATTTTAGGCACCTCTTGCCTATTGGAAGAATACGCAAATTACTACCTATCCATGGACCATGCCCCAGTTCTCCAATGGCCCCATGATCTTAATGCTTAAAAAAAGATCCCTCAAGTGGAAAACTTAAAATAATTAATAAAACAAAATAGTGATAACAATTTGAATAATGTATTTGTATGTATATGGCCACATGACTGGTTTTATTTAGAGATAAAAAGGAGAAATATGAGATCTGATTGTGATTTTGTTTCCTAGAAAATTAATTATATTTCTAATTCCCAAAATCAAGAATAGATTTACATTTTATTGCCTTTGAGAGCCAGCCAGACCAATAAGTGTACCATTATAACTGTAAAATCCTGAAATCAGAAAATGATAAATACATTGGAAAAGAGTTTATTTCGTTTTGATATGCCCTCATCATTTAAGAATTGACAAAATGATTTAGTGTCATGGACTGTCTGGGAAATCCCAGAACCATATTAAAAAGTTATCGAAGTACATCCGTTTTTTTTCACATAAGGAAAATGTCCCATTAGAACTTTTGATGAGTATGAAACATTTTACTTTCACAGGATGCTAGGAATCCTGACGAGGTAGGTAGGTTTACTATTAAGTTCTATCATTGTACCCTCAAAGTCCTCAGTTAAACTTGGTAATAAACTTACTGAGCTAATCTCTTCTCAGAAATCTTTAATGGATCATTTTGAGAAAATATAGAGCTATTAAAGGGGAATTATCAAGATGTCTTTAACAACACTGCTAACAATCTTCAAGTATGAATGCTGTGGTAGCCATCACTCCTTTCCATAATTTCTTCAGGTGGTTAATTGCCTTAATGATAAGTGAAGAATGCACAAGAGAAAGAGCATGACATCATAGTCATGGATTTCAAACTTTAGTACACATCCAGATCATCTACAGAGCTGGTTACCAACGGAGCTGCCCAGGCCTCACCCCAGGCATTCGGATTAGGTATCTAATGGGTGAGACTTGGGTTTATGTATCTGTACCCATCTCTACAGGCGATTCTGATAAACACCAACACTTGCCATCCATTCCCTCAAGACACTGCTTAAAAAATTATCTTCTCGGATGAATTTCTAAAAAAAATTACTGTGAAAATTTTGGACCGTAATTACTTCAGACCAAAAAGAGAGACTGCCTTCTTCTGGATCCTCACAGAATCTTATGCCATTTGGTACTTGACACACAATATATATTTTCAATTATCTTCAAATTTTTTTCCTGCCAAATATGGTAACATTGAAAGCAGGACTATTCCTCCTCCATCTTTTTAATTTCCTTCAGTGCTTTTCGGAAATCACACTTTCAGGAAATATTCATTAATTGGCATTATAGAGTGACCCCTTTAGTAAGACACTAAGAATCAAATTGCTGTTGGTAGACTAAAAAAGCTACAAGAGCAAAGAGCATGAGTCTTTTTCACTGCAGATAAGCAAGGGGTTAATCATTTGGGGGTAGACTGAATGGAGTTTTTCTATACTACATCTTTCAGCGTCACTGCCACACAGATAAATTCAGGTGTTCCTCATGGGAAAGTGAAATTAAATTCAACAAACATTTATCGAGTGTTTCTGCTAAGGGCAAGATACTCTGATGTCAGGTACTGTGGGGGGCCGTCACTCTACGAGCTCTAAGAACCTAACACGGTGCTTTATGACTATCCTACTCAAAATTTCTTTTCTATTCTAAAACTGATTTAAATTATAATTTAAGCACTTGTGGGAAAGAACAATTCGATACAGCCTCTTCTCTCAAGGACCTTTGAATATGATATTGGTTTAAAAGACAAAACAACCTACCCATTTACTGGGCTGAAAGTAAAGGGAAGTTAGTAAAATTCCAGAAGGAAAAGAAATTTATTATGATAATAGTTAAAGTATAATAGTATATGTACATATGTATGCACATAGAGAAATGTGAACATAAATTTAAGGGTCTAGATTTTCTATGTATGTAGCACAAAGTTCCCTGCTGAATACAAAGAATGTTAGTGTTTTAAGCTGGGATTATTTATTTTTTTATTTGATTAGTCAATAATACATCAGAGTGAGTACCTGTATTCATTCATTCATTCAACAAACATGTGAGCACTGGCTTTGCGCAAAGTGTTTCCTTCCATTTGGCCTGAGATAGATTCAGGTGCTCAAGCTTAAGAGACCTTTCGGCCATTGCTTTTTTTGGTGGCATGAGACTGAATGAAAATCCTTTCCATTCAGGTTCTTCTCCAACTCTCAGAGACAAATCTTTGCCATAGATCATGCCATTGAAACTGGATTTAAAGGCAACACATACCACATTGCCAAAGATCTGACTGAAAGCTTGAAACTGGTTACTTCCATTCTCAGTCACAACTCAGAGTTCTCTTTATTCACTCTGCTCTGGTCCTGTTCCTGTATTATTCACAGTCATTACTCTCTCGCCCACTGTATTGTAGGCTCCTTTTTGGTATAAACGATGACACTTTACATTGTATCATCTTCAGCAATTAGCATAGTGCTACCAAGGTAGCCAATAAATGCTTAAGTTGCTAAAAAACTAAATTGAAAACATGGTGCTAAATGTGGCTGTAGTGGTGATGATAGCATGGGATATGAAGACGTAGTTCTGCTCCCACAAATTTTACATTTCAGCTGAGGGGAAAAAACCCACATTCTCAAATAACTGCAATACAAAGTATGAAGTGATATGGGTCACAGAAGTGGTACAAAGGAGGTGCTCTGAGAGTTCAGAGGAGGGAGAGATTACTTCCAGCTGTTCAGTGCCCAGTGTTCTGCTCGGGGCAGTGAGGATTATTGGATAAAAGGGAGAGTATTTGCTGCAATTGGATATAAAACTCACTAGTAGGATGAAACAGACAAACACACAGTTTCTGGTTATAAATAAAAACCCAAAGAGGCACATATTAAATCCAAACTGTGTGGTACACTCAGCGCTATACTGCTTGTGAAAGCGAGATACTGATGGTGCAGGAGTGTTTGGCAAAGGCTTCATGGAGACACTCAGCACTGAGCCTACCACAGCGGACGGAATGACTAGATTAAAAGGGGGGATTTGAGACATGGGATGTAAGACTGGCAATGCCTCAGAAAGGAAGTTGAAAAAGGGAGATGCGATGCAGTTGCCTCTCTTCATAAAAATCAACCATCTGGAGCCTGAGGTATGGCTCATCAATTCCCTCCAATGAGCCCTCAACAGGGAGAGACAAGGATAGTGGATGAAGAGAGGGCTTGAGTTGCTCTGACAGTGGACGAATATCCCTGGATATCTTCAGGCTTTGCCTAGGGAACATAATGGTGTGCCCTCTGCCCCCTTGATCTTGCTACCCCCTATGAATCTGGTAAAGACCATGTTCCATATTTTAACTCACTTCTGACCTCTGACTCTTGTGCCAAATAATTGACACATCATGCTAAACATTTATGAAACTGGATATAAGACTCCTTTTGATGAAAGATTAAAAAGTGCTATAAAAATAATTGTATACGAAAGTAATACGCCTCAGGAAAATTCATGGTATTCCTATTCCATCTTAAGGAAAAATGTAAGAGATGAAATGTTTTGTTTTGTTTTTTCTGTAAAAACTTCACACTTTGCTTGTTACAGATCCCAGATGAACGCTTACATTTTCAGAATATTTTTCTCACTGACATGGAATCAAACACTTCTCCTCGATCTACCTTTGGCTCCTACTTTGAATGGATTCAAGATGCAGGCCAAATGTTTTTTGCTCGGTTTTATGTTTTCTTTCATTGATATATTTGCAAGAACCAGAGTTCTTATTGAGTTTAATAATTTTGTTTTCATATACAATCCTTGCTTCCAAGATTTTTAAAGCAATGACATTTTTTCATAGTAAAATCATATGTTATTTTTATCTTGAATGGATAGAAAAACGTGAAAGTAACATGGTGGGAAAATAGAACATGGTCAACTATTTAGCATACCACAATAAATTATGTGAAAATAATATTACTACAGAAGTAACTTTTCTTATCAACATGCCATAAGTATTAACTAGGGTAAAGTTGTCCCCAGAAATGATGTAGTAAAAAAAAACTAACAAATTACCGAATAAGAAATGTATGTGAACTCTACTCTAGAATTCTGTTATACCAATTTGGAAAGATTTTCAAAATCCATTAGATGTAATGTGTAATGAAAGCTTCTAGTTTCGTTTTGAAAAGCTTCTTGTCATTTGCTTATTTCATCAGAAAAATCAGACAACCATAAGATTTTTACAATGGGTGCTTTAATTGCACTTAATATGACTAACTGTACATGGAAGACACATAACACCCATGTATTTATATCAAAATATCGTGAAAACTGTGGTGTATATTAAAAGTATGCAAGATCTACTTTTGTTTTGTAAAATTGTAGAAAATTTGTAAATAGCAAGGGTGACCTCCAGTGTGCAATAGATTTATGCCATTGTATTTTTTCAGTAACAGAAACTGTGTGTTGGTCTATTCCAATTCTCTAAGAGTGCTAAAGATAAGGAGAAAAGGAATTTCCCGTGTCAAAATGAGTTTGTAAGTTCAAAGCAATTGCTTCATTTTGTTTTTTGGTTATTTTGAAGCTTATGATGTCGCTTGGAATCGGAAAACACAAAAAAGCATTAATCCATGGGAAAATAATCTGTGACTAATAAAAGTCAGAAAACTATTAGTCTTATATACGATCTGATTAGGACTTACTAAACCTTTGGAGAATAAGTTGAATTTACATTTTTTTAAAATGCAACATACTGCCCTGCAAATAGTAAAACTACCTGACATAATCTCTATACACTGATACTGACACTTACAGCAAATAACAAACACCACCAAAAATCAAACTTAAAAAGCTTTTCAGAAAGTCATCAAGATCAAAAGCTTTTCACTGTAGATAAAATTTTTTTATGAAAAGCTAATGGCTTGCCACATTGTATAATATAATTTCTATTTGTCTCTAATCTCAACACAATAAAAACTATTCACATGAAAAGAAAAAGCCTGATGCTTTCCTTACAAGGCAATCCAACATCACTCACTTCATCTTTTACATCGCAGATAATACAAATCATCCAGAGCTACCACGGCATTTTTTCTTTGCAGATTTTATTTTTATTTCTTTACTTGGTAAACAACCTAAACTTTGGGGGAATGAGGTTTCTTTTCAAAGGATTTTGTTAGTAAAACATCAAGTTCTGCCTTAGCTAACCAGACCACACAAAAGATCTAATTATATGGGTGCCCACAAGAGCTCTTGCCTGTCAGAGTCAGTGTCACTCAAGCTCTGTCACTCTTTCCATTAGGAATATCTACTTTCAAAGGTCTACACCATGGACGGTAAAAATTTGCTGCAGGCTGACTCTTGGCATAAAAGGTATAAGGCTGAGAACGAGTTGCTTTTTATGAATATTCATAACAATCAGTGTGGATTTCTTAAATTCCTAGACAGAGAGAAGTGTACATAATTACATGTGATCTGGTTTGTTTATATAATTTACAATATACATGGTGTGTGTGTGTGTGTGTGTATGTATAAAATGTTTATTACTGATAGAATATAATTAATGAATTATTTAAAATTCACGTTGGTGATGATATGCTCTAGTTTTAATAAACTATGAAATTCCCAAGTATGGTATCATTTCAGAAACGGTAATTATTCCTTTGGACTTGTTATGATCTATCATGTCAAGAGTCTGTGTGCTACCTGCTAAGAAATGCCTGAGCAGGCCCTGACATGATGCACCCTAATGGCTCCAAAGGAGCCATTATCATCTATTGTGTCAATATTTTGCGTCTTAAAGAGGATCCACAGAAGAGTTCTAAACAAGGCCTTTGCATATCAGACAGTAATGATGACTCAATCTATTATGTCAATAATATAGTATAAAAAAGTCATTCTCTTGAATGTACACAATTACAGTCATAGGCATGTTTTGTCAATGATCTGCTTAGAATATTCTTTGAGTACTTGCAGAAGATAGCATTTTTCAGATTTCACTAGAATAAGTTTTTTCATTCTAAAAATTTGGTTTTGAATGTCATTTTAAATGTGGCAAATTAATACCATAAAAAGGTTTAGATCAAAAATTAAATTCACCTGAGCAAATTATTCTCACAAACTCCTCTTAAGTCAAATTAAGAGTCCCTCCAAATGTTTTAGATAACTTTGTACGTAAAGAAGATACCTTTTACTATCCTTCTGCAAGGAAACAATTCAAAATTATCAATGCTGTTTTGGCCTTAATTCACAGCAATACATGTAGGTACCACAAGGGGCTCAGCATAGAAAATATGTAAGTACTCATTACATTCTACATTTTCTAATCAAAGGAGGAAAATTAAGGCCAAATATCAGAGTCTATGTTTATTTTTCAAGATATTATAAATGATGATTTTACTTTTGGAACAAATTTGTTAAAATGTATTAGAATCCTACTTCATTCGAGACATCAATCGTGGAATGTTGACTGTATTTTTAAACACTAAGAATTATTAAATGATGCTTAAGAATACAGAGGGCATCTGAAAAATAATCAAGCAAGAAAAATTATGATAAATTATTAAATTACAGTCCAATATAACTTCTTCCAAAGCTATGAATACATTTTAAGACTAGAGAGAAGAAAGTAACTTTTATGGCTTAATATTAATAAATTGACTTCTCATCCTAGTTATTTGTTAGAAACCTGTACTGGCAAAATAGCAGCTATATTCATGTGCCAAGCTGAAGATCGAGAATTAAAAAAATAGTATCAGATGGCTTACACTTAACATAGGAATTCTAACAAAATGTCTTTTTTTGGGTAATTTTATACAAATGGATTAAGTATCCATAAAAAGTGAATACAGTGCTTTTTTGTGTGTATTGATTTTAAAGAAATAGTTTCTCAGATGTGTCAGACATGTCTAGATTTTTGAGTAAGAGTGTATTTTTTTTTTTTTTTTAATCTTGGCTCTGTTCTTGTAAAGCAACGTTTTGGCAAAGTCGGCAAGTTCCTTAAATGAAGATCTTTTTCCCCCCTTCTCAGTATCAGGAGACCATTTTAATTCACTCACCAGCTAAATTCTCAAAGGGACAAGTGTATATGGTAACATAGGAGCCAATATCCTAGCTATCAGTTTTCATACAGCCTAGCTGGACCTTTACATTACGGCTGCCCCACATTTATTGTTCTTTCATTGCATCTGTCAGCATTTCCTGACAGCGCATTATGGAGCATGGCTACAAAGTCAGTATCAATCAGTCCACGATCATGCAGATATAAGTAGCAGACTATTGATAATGGGCCTTAAATCAGATCATCATGGTTTAAGCACAAGATTCTTAAAAGGTGGCAATCTCAAGGGAACTCCTACTTGCCTGCACCTGTTACAAACCCTACAAGCCAGTTTCTACTACTTACCACCTACAACTTCTCCGAAGGAAAAAAAAAAAAAAAGGATCCATTAAACACACATCACCATGTACCATTTTACATGGTAACACATTTCACCATGTAAAATGAAGCATGAAAGCAAAAATGGCCATTAATACAACTTTTGCTCTATCTCTTTAAAAAAATGTGCAGAAGTAATACGTAATATCTCCCTTTACACTAATGAAGCCAGACCCCCAAGCCCTACATATACATCACACTGATAGCAGCAGTTTTGTTGTGCTTTGGAAATGTCTTACTTCAAAAGCATTTCAACTTGATATGGCCATTTAACAAGCAAAGTGAGAGAATTCAGAGTTTAGAGGTATGCTACACCAAACTCAAGGCACCATGTTAAAAACAAAGGCATCTAATTTTTCCCAGACATAAATAATAAAACAAAACAGGAGTTGCATGCAAATTTAGTAACATAAAATTTAAGGTGATAAACAGAATGGAGGCTGGCTTCTTGTTTAGTATTCCTTAGTTATCACCATAATTGCTGCATGTCTGTCATCACTAGCAAAAGAAAAAAGTGTCTTTCTCAGCTGCTCCCCTGCTTGTTTTGTTCGCTGTATTCTTGTAAAGTGGGAGAAAATAAGTGTCATTTAATGAATAGTGCTATTCTTTGTCTGACAGCTTCATATCTGTTAGGTGTAGGAGGCCTCGTACTTTCTTTTTCTGATAATGTTTTTGACAGTGTGCTAAATTCCTCCCCCAAAAGGCCGGCGTGTATATTCTGCTAAAAGGGGCTTCATCTATCCTGAATGGGTGCCCTCTTTTAACCCCCTTCAGCTTCTGTTCTTACATTAATTGAGCTGATCAGATTGAGCATATGAATTTGTCTTTGATGTATTCGTATGTTTAGTTGACGTTGCTCTCTCTCCCATTGGCAGCGGACAGAGCTCTCAGACAAATAGGACTGTTGCCATGGTAACAGGCGATAGCTAGGGATCTCTTGAAAAATATTTTTATTTCAAAATTCAAACTGGAAAATTCTCCCTGGATATGGTTCTCAGTTCTAAATGTGTCATATCTAATGATGAATGCAATTAGGAATCCCACCAGTGTTTTAAATAATAAATTAGCCTAATTTTCTAGGCCTGGCATGATGACATACAAATACTAAAAAGGCGTCTTCTTTTTTAAAATCCGTGACAAAGGACTTATTAATGACTTTTGTTCTTAGGATTTCAAATTAAAACGGATAGTAGGCTAGTGATAGTGCTTTCTATCTGCTGAAAACCAGAGGCCTAGGGGTAAACTTATTATTTTATTTTAAAGAAAACACTTCAAGCTGCTCTGATATTTGGGTATTTCATAAAAAAAAAAGCAGGTGTAGAAATCCTTCTATAAATGTTGAAGTCTATAGCAGTTGGTAAATCTCAGTGGATAAAAAATGCCCATAGCCATTTTTAATTACTGAGCATGAAAAAAAGGGATGGATGGTAAACATAAGTTTTATAGATCACTATCATCTTACAATGGTGGAATTTTCAAATTCTTACTATTTTATTTGAAATACAAGAGAAAATAGAAATAAGTAGTTCAATATATGATATAAATGGTATTTATTTTTAAAACAATTTATTCATGGCCATACAATTCCAGTTATATTAATTGTTATTTCCCCCTGATGTGGGGTTTGGAGGACAATGAAAATCACTGTACAGTTGGGCAGTTTCAAGGATCTGACATAACATGTAATCACATAATAAAGAGGGTTATTAAAAACCAACCAAATTTTTCTACTTGTTAAACTCATTGTTCAGTTCTTTGGTATTTGTTTATCACTGTGTTTATACGTCGAACTGCAGAACTTAGCTTTTTGACTTTAACTGGCAATGGTGCTACTTTCTGTAAGTCAATATAAGAAAAGCAAACAAATCCATGTATGTTTTGGGTTTGTCTCAGGAAAATCAATCGCACTCAAACTTTAGAAGGTCAGCATACAAAATAACCAACAATTAAATTAAATTACATCCAAACAGTATGTTAACTATGGCTTTACATCTGTACATGTAAAAAAGTTTGTGCTTAAAGCAAAAGATAGAAAAAAAAGATAAACCTAAAATATTAACAGGTACTAATTTCTACTCTTTTGCTATTATTTTCTCTATAATAATTTTGTTACTATGGTCTACATAGCATATGACTATTACAAGTTTTATTTTAGGTTATGCTACTAAATCACATGAAATATTACTTTTCTCCTGAAAAACTGAAGTGTAATATTTCCTAAAATACACCCCCAAAAACCTGTTAAATGAAAAACTGCATGGGACTAGCAAAGGACATCTCAGCTTGTATTGGTAAGTGAACATTTCTCCCCTTAACTCTATTTCTGGTCTGTTTCATCCAAAAACCCACAGTGAAGACAGAAAATCCAAATCAACTTGAGATTTCCCAATGATAGCTGTGGCCTCCTGAAGCGCTCCTGGAAGGGAAGCACATACCTGGGAGGTCCAGGCACATCCCTCATCCCACCTGGCTCTCCTGAGGGTCATATACAAATAGTCTGCTCTGATGAAGAAGATATACTGTTTCTTCCTCAATAAGGCTTTACATGTTTTTTCTGAGTTGGGGAAATATGACTTCTTTGCACTCTTTCAGAGTAGTTAAAAACAATATTAAAAAGTTTTATTTACTATTTTTATAAATTTATTTATTTATTTATTTATTTGTGGCTGCATTGGGTCTTCGGTGCTGTGCACGGGCTTTCTCTAGCTGCAGCAAGTGGGGTGTTACTCTTTGTTGTGGTGCATGGGCTTCTCATTGCAGTGGCTTCTCTGGTTGCAGGGCATGGGATCTAGGTGGGCAGGCTTCAGTAGCTGTGGCTCGCGGGCTCTAGAGCGGAGGCTCCGTAGCTGTAGCTCGCAGGGGCTCTAGGGCGCAGGCTCAGTAGTTGTGGTGCACGGGCTTAGCTGCTCCACAGCATGTGGGATTTTCCCGGACCAGGGATCAAACCCGTGTCCCCTGCATTGGCAGGCGGATTCTTAACCACTGCGCCACCAGGGAGGTCCTCTTTTATTATTTTTTAAAATTACAAAGGTAATTCAGACTTCTCACACAAAAGCTAAAAAATATCTTGGAAGCATTCCTTCATCCCTAAAGCTGGCCACCCCTCCTTAAAAGAACCACCATCTTCAAATCAATAATTGGTTATGCATCCATTTAGATGTATAGTAAAAGCCATTTTGGAAGCACCACATTTCATTTACTATCTACCTTAAGACCCATGATAATAAGTGGTATGAGAAAGGAAAAAGAAAGCAGGAAAGTTTTTCTGTTTTTTTTCCTGTGCCTAAATTAGATAGTACGACATGAAAAATAATACGGTTTCACCTCTCAGTCATCAACAGCCACAGTCCTGGAGCGGGGAGGGAGTGAATTCTGGCAGTTCCTTCCTCATCACTGTCACAAACCCTCTAAGAGCCTGGAAGTCACAATTCTCAATATCCTCCGAGTCTTCCCCGGTCTGGGAGCCACTTCCTTGAGGTGACTGACAATCCAGAAGCGAGAGTGTATACTCCTCACTGGAGTACCACGTTGCCATGTTGGGTTGTAAGAGGCAAGCCTTGCCTTTAAGTGTTTAAAATATTTTGAAAACACAAAAGCACGATGATGCCAGTTGTTTCTCCTGCTCAGTACTGCACAGACCTGCTCCAAACATTGAGTGGCTCATTGACTTTGGAGCTCAAGGCTTAACTCAGCTCCACAGGCGGCCAGCAAGCCAAAATGAACGCTAAGCACGTTGTTCTAAAACCCAGGCTGCATCCCACAACTCCAGGGATATAAGTTAAAGACAATTTACCTCAGAAAATATAAGGCAGCTCAGGGCAGTAGAAAGAGACCTAGATTTGGAATCAGAATGACAGGGTCAGACATTTCTCACCAGCACCCAGACCTTAAGTGACCTTCCTGAGTCATAACATCTTCATCTATAAAATAGGGATCACAATATTAGCCCTCCTCCCAGGGTTATTGTGCAGCAAAAATGAGATGACACATACGAAATTGTTTTAAAATGTGCATTAAAATATATATAGATTGCACTTGAACCCTATATCCTCTATATTTTAAAAATTAGAATCAAGCATATTGATTTTGCCATGTAAGCTACATTTCTCCATAAAATCTTCAAATGTATACTTATCAATCATGGATAACTAATTTAATAATGTATCACATTAAAATATAAAACATTAATTAAAAAATACTTCTTTAGAATTAAGTGCTTTGTTTTCATATAATATTTAACTTTAAAAAGTCTAATTCCTATATACCATACAACCTTTTTTCTGCAACAGAATATGCTTCTGAATTCATTAATTTAGAAAGAGAAATTAGAGAGAAAATTAGTCAAAGACAAAAATTATGATTCAGTAAATTATAATTAAATAAAACTACTTGAGAAATATAGAATTTATTTTGACAAAAAATTTCTTGTTTGCATATTTCAGAAAATTTAAATTAGATTCATCATTAGTAATCATGTCTGTTATAGATGATATATAAACATGTATACTATAGCTATATAATAGATATAAAATTAGGTAAGATGGCTATAAATACACAAACTAGTCTCTGAACTGTAGGTAGATTATAGCCTGAAAGTTAATGAGGCAATTGCTTATTAACAACTTGGGTATATTTTCTCATACAAACAACATTAACATGATGTTATGGGCCCAGGCAACCTCAGAAAAAATCCATTTGACCCATAATTTACCATAGGGATTAATAACCGTACATGGACAAGAATTTCCTGTAGAAAATACACATTTGCCCTTGTTGGTGACCCCATATTCTTTCACTGATTATTGGAGAGTTGGAAAGAGTGGTACACAGGGCTGAGCTCTGACAGTCCAGAGAGCAGATGACAATTTGTTTACTTTTAGAGGAAAAACTACTCAAAAGATCAGGAACAGGTATAAAGAATGATGGCAGAGATGATATATACTATTTTCTGGTACATAACAAAATAATGATTAGCCAAAATAACATTAAATAGAAGAACTAAGCAAGCTGCAATTTGTGGGAAATGAGAGGAGGTTGAAGAATTAGGGCAGGACCAGGAATGTTCGCACTGTGGCTGCTGGGTAGGTGGAAAAAGAGAACAGGCTTAACAGGGATGCTTTCTCCCTAATACTACCCCTTCTTATCCCTACAAAGATTGTCCTGGGTTTGTCGTAAATCGATCCAAGAGTAAGGTGAGAAGCACTAAGAGAAACTGGGGGTAAGGAGGGCACATTTCTGTAGATGGTAGTACCAGAGTTGGTATTGAGGGAGGCAACAAGTCCAAGTGCATTCACTGAAAAGGAGAGGGGTACTCAAAGCCATGGCTGTCTGTGAACATTTGTGAGAAGAACTCAAGAGAGACAGATCGCAGCACTTGATCACTCCCTCTCTTCCTGTGAGACTCACTGGCCTCTCAGGACACCACATTCTCCTAGTTTTCCTCCTGCTCTACTGACCATTCTTTCTCGGTGACCTAACAGCATCTTGCTCCTCCCAACTTCTCCTTGTTAGCGCCAGGTCCCAGATCTCAATCAGGATCCAGATCAGTCCCGTCCTGGCACATACTGCTGTCTGAACTATGATCACTGCCATAATAACTCCCAACTCCAATCTCTCCTTTGAGTTTCACATTCTTATGTCCATCTTTTACTCCTCCCGGATGATGCCTTAAAGGCATCTCATATGTAATATGTACAGAATAGAACTCTGGATCGCCCCCCACCCCCACCAAGTTCCATCCTCACCCAGGTTTCTTTATCTCCACAAATCACACCCTTATTCACACATTGGTTCAGGTCCATAGCCTGGGAGACATGCTTGATTTGTTTCTCTCACATCTCGCACTCAATCCATCAGCAATCCTTCAAGTTCTATTTTTCATATGGTTCAACTCAGTATCTTCAAAATAGATGCCAAGTCCAATTAGGTGAACCTAATTCCACCTGGGACTATTGTTGCGGCATTCTAATTTTTCTCTTCCACTCTTTTCACCCTTACAGTCTATTCTTGGCACAGCAATCAAAACAGTGCTGTAAATGTGTAAGTCAGATTACATCCCTTCAAGCTCAATACCCTCCAAAGACTTGTTATCTCACAACATCAAAGCCTTTCTGTGTGATCTGGCCTCTGGTCACCTTTGCCTTCCTCTCCTTCCTCTTGCATTTAGCTCCAGACATAATGGGCTTCTTGCTCTTCCTGGATCATGCGAAACTTGTTTCTGTCTCTGAACAGAACGGCTGTTCCCCCTGCCTGATGTGAAACTTCCTTAGAAGTTTTCATAGCTTGCTCCCTCGGGTCACATAAATATCATATATTCCTTCCCCCGTTACCCTATCTAAAAAGTCATCTATCCTCCATACCCCTATGTGCTTTACTTTATGTCATAGCCTTTATTACCACCTGATGTTATGTTACATATTAATTCATCAGTTTATTGTCTATCATTAGAGTATAAACTTTAAGAAGGTAAGGATTTTGTCCAACTTGTTCTCTATATCTCTCCCTGAGCCTAAAATAGTCCTGACCTAGTAGGTATGTCAGTGCTCATTTTGACATCCCAAATCTTTCATGTCTTACAAGGGAAAATATTAGTTACTCCTATTGATACATAAAAATCATGTCTTACAAAGGAAAAATGTTATGGTACTTGGCCTTTAATCCACCTTTGAGAATATATTTTGCATGATTATTTTTTTAATAATGATTTTCAAAACCAGTTGGATTTTTCAAAAGCAGTTAAGACCTTTAAAAGTAAGTACTTTCTAGAAGTACATACTAGGAGAGGAAAAAAACAAAAAGGCTGACATTCTTTACTCTTATATTTTTAAAACGTGTTCTGAGATTTAAGAAGTAATTATGTAACTCTTCCTACTGAGATTTTGTTAAATAATTTACTATGTGACAGTTTGTGTCACAGTTTTTCACACTGTATCTGGAGTTATGAATGAAACTGTAAATGGCCTACTACTATGATCTAAAGTAGAAATCCCAAGGGTAAAGGGTTTATTTATATTAATCGGTTAAATACCATAAAGTTATCGGCTATCTAGGAGAAATATTATGACTAAATGCTAAAACTTTTCAAGAGTTATGAAAGTGAGCATTGTATGTTATTTATTTACACTATGTATTCAAAGTTAACGGCATAAATATTACTAATAAAAAAGCTGGTACTTATAAAGTGCTTACTTTGTGCCAGGTACAATTTGAAGTCTTTGATAAATTCATCTAATCCTTGCAACAACTTTATAAAGCAGCTCCATTTTACAGATGAAAACGCTGAGGCCTTGAAAGTTTGGCTGTTCAAGATCACACAGTTAGAAGGTGGTAGAGCTAAGATTTGAAACTAAGCAATCTAGCTCCAGAGCATAAAAAATTAACTGCCTTGGATTTACACCACATGCTCTTTGCTCTGTGATTCTGCCAGCAAAGTGTATTTCAGTTAGCAAAAGAGGTTTTTATACGTAAGGGATTATCAATAATGGGAAATTCTTTCCTAACACTGTACTTTGAAGGTAGCTAATCACCCTTTGCTTTGAAAATGTTGGTCACAGAAAATAATTTATTTAACACATTGCTCATCTTCTAGTGGTCTTCAATTCTTTAAAGGTACACTCATTAAAATCATGTTTAACAGAAAATAAATTTCCTTTAGTAAAGTTGAATGTGTATAATTCCTAGAAAGATTTTTTCACAAAAAAATAAGTTACAAATGATTATAACATAAAAGTTTATTATTAATTTCTTACTCTAAATTCCAAACAAACTACAGACATCTTACCAACACACAGATATTGTTTTAAATTGGTTTTTACATAATTTGCACAGGTCAAAAGCCAAACAAAAATTTCAAGAGGTATGCCAATAATGAAACCTGATTTTAGGGTCTTAGAGACTAAGATTTTGTTGACTTTTCCTCTGATTTCTAACAACTCTAAAATCATTCTCAATGGAAAGTAGAAACCACAGAGATAAAAAAATATTTCAGGCTTTAAAACTCTTTTCAGAACAGAATAATATGTATGTACTAAGCGACAAGAGGCACTGATTTCTTGGCCATCTATCTCCTAATATCTTAAATTTCTCTGTCATTGATAGGTTGTCTTTTTAAGGCACATAACCTAAAAAACCCAAAAAATAAGTTTGCAATAATTTAAAGGTTGCCCAAACTACCAGAAACTAATCAAAGTTACCCATATATAAACAAACTGCCAAATAAGGCTATCATCTACTAAATTTATAAGCTAATAAATTAAAAAATCACTATAAACTTCCTATATGTTAGATTGTCCAACACTCTGCATTCTACAGGGATGCTTTGCACTCCAGCTGTAGCAGTAAAATTACTGAAACTGTAATTCTCTTAATATTTAAATAATATATTAAAATTTAATTTTCAGCACCTGGAAGAATCTGTTTATGTGCCAGCAAATGAGGTAGCTGGGCCTGGAGCTCCTTATACATATGGGACTCAAAAACAACCTATCACAAATAATTACTAAGCTAGAGCAGCTGTAGTCACCACAGTAGTCATTTAAAAATCAGGTCAAAGTTGCTTGAATTCTTTTCCATTTCCAAGATACTGTGTGCATAAAATCTATGGTGTTTATCTTTTTCTATTTGCCGCATTTCGTAAATTATTTATTTTTGCTGATAATTGTAGATTGCGGTGGAAAGGGTAGCAAGGGCATCTTGTGAATTTTTTTTTTTTTAAGTTGGGCATGTTAAAAGAAATTAAGCTCCTGATTTCTCAGGTTCTTTAAATGGCTTACATGAATGCGCTGATCTGAAAGCATATGTATTTGTTCAATCTGTTTACAGGAAGGATTATATAGTCTGTGAATAAACAAACAAACAAAAAACTAAAGTATATTTACTGCTGTAAGTATCTAGCTGTCCACACACATTGTGTGTGTATGAAATGAGTCTAAATATAGATACACACATACCTCCTTAATAAGATATTCTTCAATGTATTCTCTATATTTTTTCAAAATCATGATGCCATCTGGTCAATGTATAAAAGAAAATCATTTAAATTTTACAATTTATTAAATCTGAACAAATTACTGGGGGGAGGACTACTGAATTGAAGATTCAAAAACATTTTATATTTTATACACTTTCATTCACACCTAAGAAAGTAAAACCATTTTAAAGAAGGTGTTATATAGACACAATTCCTAAATTCACAACCCTATCTGAAATTGGATAGGTATACATCTCTCCTCTTCCATCTCTCAGCATTCCTAATGTACTCACTGAGAAATAAAAACTCAAGAGAGCATTGAACATCTTAGGATTTTTTTCCATCACTTTAGTGAGACTCACATTGCTTTACCCAAAAGTTCTAGATAAAATGAAAATTAATTTGAAAAGTATATTTAGTAAAAGGATGACAATGGCAATAAACTCTATTCAAATAGAAATTTTAATTGCTTTGAGTTATTTTTAGATCTCCAATCAGATTCTTGGACATGGGAAAAAGTCTAAATGCCTGTTTTTGGAAAGCATCAAATGACATCCTACACCTGATATTTAGAAAGAAAATAAAATAAGATTTTTTGTTGTTGGAGGGAAAGATGGGGATTAGGGGATAGGAAAAAAATGTACCAAGAATTTATACACTATTACCTTCAATCATTTTGATGCGAGTCATTCATACCACCACCATGCTAACAAGACATCCAATTTACTAAACAATGAATACTGAAAATACATTTAAAAGGTACAAATGACTGTCCAAAGAATGACACTGAAAAATATTAAGTAACAGCTCTACCTCAAGATAAGCCTCACCATTAAAGAGTTTTAATGAAGAGAGCCTTCAAAGGCTAAATCAGGAGGCATTGATTAGATTGCCTCTAACTTTGTGTTTTGACACCTTCGTCTCTCGTGGCATTATATTGTCTCCGTGCATCTTACAAAGGAAGCATTTTACTAGGCCCACACAAGAACAGGAGACAGCAATGCTTATAAAAGAGACTGTCAAGGGTGTGAGCCAAAATTGGTCTCATTTGGATTTCAAGTGAAGAAAACTCCTAATGCATTTCATTACAATGTATGCGAACCTTTGAAAAGAAGGATGGATTGGGATTCTCATCCCTATTAATTTATTGAAATGGATTCAGTTTTTTCTTGTATATCAAGAGAGACCATGTGTTTCAAGCAAGGTAACAATATTATAGTCCCAATAACCAAATATGCTATGATTCAGTATGCCCTTCTGTGAGATAAAGAGGATGCAATTTTCCTGATAATTGGGATTTGAGTTTAAAAATAAATCCTACAATAGCATGGCAACAAATAAATATTCTTTGTTACTATCAGTTTTAAAGATATGATCAAGCTGCTATACAACACAGGGATTGATTCAGTCTTTGTTACCAGTGCAGGCTTTTTACCATTTGAAATCCTATTTTTCCCTTACTACTGTCATTCACATACTGACTTTTTATTTCATTGAGGAATTGTGTGCATGATGTAATTAGGATAACACCAATGAAAGTCATATTTTATTAAAAGATAGTGAAAAGAGAACGAGACAAAGTCACAGCATTTTAAGCACTGTATTGTGGTCTATATATACCTTCCTTCATAAGAATGTTCTAGTCATCAAGGCACCTATTAGGTAATTCATGATTTTTAAAAAAGGTG
The DNA here is from genome assembly GCF_964374135.1 of Grampus griseus. Classification (NCBI taxonomy): domain Eukaryota; kingdom Metazoa; phylum Chordata; class Mammalia; order Artiodactyla; family Delphinidae; genus Grampus; species Grampus griseus. The sequence goes on from NC_139019.1 coordinate 75,339,087, forward strand.
TTTATATTTGGCTGATTCTCCAACTTCATTAAAATGATAGCCACCATTCAAAAAATTTCAATCCTTAACCACGGAGAAATGCCATGAGCTAATGCTCTTAGACATCCTAAATAATTTCATAAATCTACAGGATTACAAATATAAGACATATGCTCTCATTGCTCTTTAACACCATTAACATTTAGAGATGATTGATTATGTTATACCAATAACATTCAGTGAATTCAAAGCTGATCTATTTTTTATGTAAATCACACAACCTGCTAGTCAAATTAAAGGTTAAATATACATAAAGTCTTAGAATAAAATACAGATAATCTTTCACATATAACATGGACCCACGATGCACACACTCAAATGTAATAGGAACCACAAATTCACAGGTTGCTTACTAACTAAATCCAGAAAAACTGTATGAGCATGTCCTCCTTATGTTGCTATACATTTTATTCCAAATGGGAATAATATATCCACAGCTAAGTAGAACTGCAAAATATAGCTAGAAAACACAATTGGGAATAAATGTACATTTACAAACTTGGAAAGAACCCTCTATAAACAAATTCATATTCCTCATTTAAATTTTCCCAAGGATCTATCTATAAAATAGGTGCACTAAGAAAACATATAAACCAAATATTCAGCATGTGTACATACATGTTGATATATGTGTGTATACAGATATTCTTCAAGCAGCAGAAAACTATATACAAAAATTCTAACAGCGAATCTCAATTAAGTCTATTTAGTATATGATTATTTTTTAAGAAAGTTTATACATCTTCATGTAATATAGACAATAGAGTAATTTTTTGATGAATTGTAATTAAATTAGAATGATGCATGTTTCTTATTTTTATATTGACAGTTCTTGTATTCTCAGGCAGAGCCTATTCCACACAAATATACAGCAGGTTACTTGTTGAATAATGTATTTCAAGTACGTAAAATTACCAGGGAGTTGCCTAAGATCTATACATGAATACATATTTTGGCCTTACTTTTCAACATTGCATGTCTTCAATTGAGTATATTTTATAATCTACTAGCAAAACAGTTAATATCAGTTTTTTTTTTTCAGGACATAACAAAGATAATAATACCATCTTTATGATATAAACTTTATGACACTCTGAATAAAACTGACAAGTATAAAATTTGATCCATAAAATAAGTGATATACTTATGTTAATTCACCTTTTAAAAGATATTATGTGTTGCTTCATTTTTTTGACAAGGCTTCCATTCATACTAGAGACATGTTGAAAAACACTATATTTTCTCTCAGTAAGGAAAATCACTTTACCCACTATCATGCTTGTTCTGTCTCAATAAAAAATCAATCATCAAATGCTTGCTTCCAAGTTTTACTTGTTAAACTGCCAATTTATGCATACAGTTTGGCTCAGCAGAATTTCACTCAGTACCATTTCTTTCATTATTATAATTTTGTACATCTCATAAAATGTTTTAAACTCGGGGGTAGGGGAAGTTACGAAAGTTTATATGTGTTTCTATGCAGCATTTAATGTTATGGTTAAAATACAGTGGTAGGATGTAGTTCCAAATGATCATTTTTAAAGAAAAAGAAAAACTATATCTTTCTGTGGTTTTTCAAAGTAATAAAGGCCTGATTGATCCCACTGACTAAGGCAATTGAATCCGTTGTCTAAATGGTGGCAACGTCAATGTCAGATATGTGGTTATCTTTTCATCTGGGCCCATTCTTGAATGTAAAAATCAGATGTTTGAAGGACGTCTCACTGACCTGTTATGGCCTCTACGACTCTCAAACACAATACTAGTATTCCTTATATAAGTGCCACATTTTGGATAAAAACCGTTTCATCAATGATGCCTTTGCGACATCTGGCGGTCCTTAGGATATATAAAAATTACTTCTTGTTTTTCCAAATCTATTGGTACTTGAAATTCCAGACCAAAAGCCTTTGATACCCCCTAGCGGGGGCACAAAAGCACTCTGGCCTGTAAGCTAGGACGTGGACTACCATGAATCCATATGGTGCAAAAGGTCACAAATCTTGAGATGTGGTGACATCATGACAATAAGACACTTTCTAGACAGAAGCTGACCCATTTTGAATATAAAAAGGACCCTGATCACTTGTTCCCACACATTTAAGACTATAGAGAAAAAAGAAATATGCTAAGTGCTCTACACAGACACTGAACCCTGGTGTTTAAGGGTACCTATAATTCTCAGACTTAAGGAATACTACCCAGAGATTCCCGGCAAGATTGCTTTAAATGATCTAAGCATACTGTTTTTTTATGTTATAAGTTGATGCTCAGCAAATGTTAATAAGCTTGGGAGAAGTGGCTGAATCACAGGGTGCATGTTTCTATGCAACCTTCCCTTTCCTTTTAAATTATTAATCCAGCCATACTGAAGCTTGTTCTACATGCTTCTGCCTTTATTTATATTTCCAGCAAAGCACGGAACTTGAATATTACTTTATGCAGAAGAAAAAAACTGCCCTTTGGATTTTTATTCTTGTTCTATAGGCAATTCAGTATGAGGAAGGGGGAATAAAAACTCATTTCCATCTCTCCATTACACTCTCTACAGGTATATTTGCTGTCCACATTGAGAAATCATGACTTTGCTAATTCTCTGCTCAGCAGGAGAAAATTACATGTACAAAAAGTTGATTTTTCATTTATTCTAAGTCTTGGTGAAGTAGCACACTTGACAGCAATAAGATCAAATTCAAGTGCACTGTGTTTATTCTCCATTTTCAACCTTCTTTTAAATATCTGTCTGAAAATCTATATTATTTTGGCTATAAACTAATACTTTCAAGGGGTTTTCCAGAGAAAAGAACTCAGGTTTTCCAGATTTTGCTTTATAGCTAATATTTAATATGTATCTCATTTTTTATTTTTTTCAAGTGATTAATAGTTTATAAGCAGTCAGTGTAATAGATAGTGGATTCACTTCTCCTGACACAATACTAAGATTTATTATATTTATGCAAACATTACTGAGTTGCATTCAAAGATGTTTTTATTTCATAACTGAATCAATTTATTTTCATTTATTAAAGAACATATAAAAACTATCCTGGTAGAAATGGGTTTGAATTTACATTCAATTTTTAAAAATTTCATATATATTAAAAAATTAGCAGATGTCTTCCATTAGTTACATACTGCTCTTAGGGGGGCAATAAGTTTCCTTGACAGTACTTATAGATTGAAATTTGAAGTGGATATAGATACTTATCTTTTAAAATTATTCCATGTTCTCCACTTTAACAATACAGGATCATATAGAACAATAAAGTAAATAGAGATTTATATTGCATTCTCTTGTCGTTGTTTAAAGGGATCTTATTTAATTGAGAAAGTAGTGCGATACAAAAACCACCAGTGTGCATTATTTTTAAAAAGAAAGCATAAAAGGAAGAAAAGTAGAATGATCTATTATCACTATATTATTTACTAATATTTTAGACTACAAGAGATGGTTTGATAAATAATAAAGTAAAAACTATAATGAGATATATTAAGTAAATTAATGGCATTTAATCAAATACCACTCTTTGCCCCAAACGTGCTTTGTATAATAAACATTACAATGGAAGCTACAAAAACTGACAACAGGCACACCTTTACAATAATATGGCTTAAATCTTTTAAAATGCTAAAGTAATAATTTTGATGAAGAATAATACCAAATATACAATCCTCCCACCTATAATTACATATGAAACTAGCAAAATATGTTTCTAATATTACACATTTAGACATAAAGAAGTAAAGTCATAATTCTTAAGTAAATTTTATTGTTTTCTTGAGTCTGTCTTTTAGAAATAGACTTGTAGGATGTTATGGAGAAATTTTAGTATGCAACTTCCAAGGGCCACACCAAGAATTATCAAAATAAATCCTGCCCTCAACTCTCAATATAAAGAAACTGAAATTTTGCCACATTATCTAAGTATTTATTAAAGTTATTTTCTTTTGAGAAGGCCATGTTGGAAGCAGCTAAAAGGTGAAAAGACATAGAAGGATTAAGAAAAGTGAGAAAATTAAATGGAAATAAGCAAACAACTAAAAGTAAAGGATGTTAAATATGGAAGCCATTGAAGGAGATCCAACACAAGCATAATTGGTATCTCTTAAAAAAAAAAAAAAGAATTAAATAAATGGAATGGGGAAAATATCCAAAGATATAATTTAAGAAAATGTACCAGAAATAAAGTAAGATTTGAATACATAGATTGAAAGGACACATTTCCTTGGGAAAACTGACACAGAATGATAAACACCAAGATATATACTGGTGAGAGAACTGACTTTCAAAGATGAAGAAACAATTATCTTTCAGGTAAAAATATCAAGTTACTAAAGGAGGAAAACATTGGCTGGCTCCAAAGCTATCTACAGAAACAGTGGAGCTATGGTTACAAAGTCTTCTGAGAAACTAACAATTATCCCATTAGTATATACCCAGTCAAGCTGTCATTCAAGAATAAAGGCAACAGACAAAAAAACATTAAACATGCAATATTCAAGAAAGATAACTATTAAGATCCTATCTTTAATAAACTACTGAAGACAACTTCAGCTGAGAGATATATGTAGAAAATATGGCAAAAGGATGACAAAGAGAATTGAATCCATTTAAATATACAACTAATACTAAAATAACTATGAGAATTATAGTTAAGGAAGAGAATGTAAATGTTAAAACCAATACAACTTATATATAGTATGAGTAAAACTTTCTCAACAAGAACTGAGGAAAAATGATGAACTTATGGTGAGCACGTTAATTTCCTTATTTTCCAAAGGAGAGGTCAAAAAATACCTTTAATGAGGTATAGGCATATAAAAAGTTATAACTGTAAATAATAAAAGAACCAAGACAAATAACATACTCAATTACAATTAGGAGGTGAAGCATAGGGAGTTTAGAGAGGAAAGGTGGCAAGATGTTGAAGATACTAATTTTATCATTGTTTATTGTGGGGAGTTAATAGATAAGATGTGCTTAAGTATGTTATACAAACTTACAGGTAGTCATTAGAGGAACTAACAGCAGAAAACAACTACTTGTTGGGGTAAGCTGAGTGGCTGGAGGGCATGGGAGGGGGCCTTACCTTTCACTATTCATCTATTTGTGACCTTGGATTTTTGCACTACACGGATGGCTTTACTTATGTGAGAGAAACACTTTCTAAAAGTTGAAAGTATCCAACATATCTTCAATATGACTCTTAATAACAAAATACAAATCTGATCATGTTGGTCCCCCCACCCATTGCTCCCCCACTGAAACATTCTTCATTTAAGGTGCCAAAACCTTAAAAACACTTCACAATCTGGGGTGGTTCCTCTCTACGACCTCAAAGAGAACTGATTCCCACCACGTATGCTTTATTCCTTCCACTCTGGGCTATTTTCAGTTCCTTAAAAGTTCTGTGTTTCCTCTTGCCACCAGGCCTTACCTCTCCTATGCAGACAGTCCAATAAGCCCTAATTGTACTTCAGTGTGGACAAGTGGGGTGCATTGCAGAGTTAAATAACTTAGAGTAAATTAATGTTTCCCATAGGAAGTGATACTAAAACTGAGACCAGGAGAATGAATGAAATTAGCTAATTGAAGGAGCCAGTAGAAATTTGTGTAGAATAAGAGGGCACCATGCAAAATGGGGAAAAGCTTAGCAGTAAGAGAAAGCAATGACTTTTGAGGAACTGAATGAAATGTGACTGAATCAAATTCAGTAAATACTAAGGGAATAATGCATTAAAACTACGTTGAGTTTCATCCTGGTAGTACAAATAATGATTTTGAATATGATTTTAAATAATGATTTTCTATGCTATGAATCACACAGCATAAAATACAGTAAGTTCTACTATTATATATCTAAGGTCTTGGAGAGTTTCTGATATATAATAGGCACAGAATATTCGTTGAATTAATGAAATCTGAATTTCATTAATTTGAATATCACTGAAGAAATGGTCACACTGTGATCAGATTATTTAAAAAGTTGGAGTTAACCAAGTGAAGCCCAATAAATTCCACCTTTATATTAGAAACTGATAAAGTACTTTGTTGACAGGGTCAACATTACTTTAAACTGTAGTATATTTTAAAATGTAGAGTTCCAGGTCTGGAGAAAATGGAGTAAATCCGCTAGAGCTGACCTCTCACACTGATACAACTAAGGATACTAAGCAAAATAAAAAACAAACAAAACAAAACACTACTCAAGGACTATGAAAAGTAAATAATAGCAGGCATATTAGGGAGGGAAGTTTAAACTTGAATAAAGACCAACAACAAAATTTGTGGGACACAGCTAAAGCAATGCTTAGAGGGAAATTTATTGCATTAAAGTGCTTGTAGTTGAAAAGAAAATAACAATGATCTCTAGCCAATAATCTATCACCATGGAAATTAGAATAAAAAAGCACAATAAAAGGAAAGAAATAATAAAACTAAGAGGATAAATCATTAAAACTGATCACAGAAAAAATAAAGTAGCTAAAGTCAAAAGTTGTTCTTTAAAAAGATCAATAAAATTAATAAACTTCTACTGACTCCCCCTGCCAGAGAGAGAGAGAGAGAGAGAGAGAGAGAGAGAGAGGACACAATTTACTACTATCCGAAATGAAAAGGAAAATATCACTACAGACCCTATAAGCATTAAAGGGATAATAAAGGAATACTACAAACAACTGTAGGTACATCAGTTTGACCATTTAGATGAAATGGACCAAATCCTTAAGACACAACCACAACAACTCATTCATGAAGAAACAGGTAACAGATGATCTCTTCCAGAAATCTGAAGAAAAGGAAGCACTTCTCAACTCAGTCTATGAGGCCTGCTTTACCTGAGTACTAAAACTAACACATTAGACACCATAACAAAACATCAGACCAGTATCTCTCATGAACATAGACAAAAAATCCTCAACAGAATATTAACAAATCAAATGAAGTGATATGTAAAAAGGATAATACATTACTAACAAGTGGAGATTGTCCCCAGACTACAAATGTGGTTTCATATTTTAAAATCAATTAATATAACTCACTATTTTAACAAGCTAAAAAAGAAAAAAAACACATGATCATATCAACAGATTCTGTGAGAGAATTTGACAAAACTCAATAAGCTTTTATTAAAAAAAAATCACAACAAAGCAGAAATAAAGGGAAATTTAAAAAACTGATAAAAGGCATCTACAAAAATACTACAGTTAACAACATACTTAATGAATGAGAGACTCAATGCTTCCTCTCTAATAAAGTTATAATAAGATGTCTACTCTCATTACTCCTATTTAATGTATTACTGGAAGTCCTAGCCAATGCAATAAGGCAAGTAAAGGAAATAAAAGGCATAAATATTGTAAAGGAAGAATTGAAATGGTCTCTATTTGTAGATGACATGATTTGTCTACATAAAATACAGCATGCAGTTTACCAAGAGAAGTCCAAATGGTTATGCTAAACACTGCTACCCTCCAGCAAACAAATTTCCTATTGCTGTTTCTCAGAATAAAAAATTAAAAGCAAAAAAAAGATTCACAACCTACTTTTTTCAAGTCCAGCTTTCCTAATCATGATATTAGAAACTCACTTTGCATTTGGTGAGATCATCAAGCTCAGAGGAGCAATCCTGTTTAAATGTACTTCTGTTTAAAATTATAGAATTGTAACATAAGGAAAACATGTTATGATGTTGTAACAAACAACTTCAAATTTTGGGGGATTTATAGTTATTAAGCTGAATAAAACCAGGACTTCTTCTGTTCCATTTATTCATCAATTCTTACATCAGTTCTATGTGCGTAACTACTGTAGATGTTTGATGTGTGTTAATATCTGGTTGTTCAATTTCCCCCCCATTATTCCTCAGTATGAATTTAGAATCAATTGTCAAGCTCCTCACTTCACCATATCTGAAAATTCTGTAGGGGTTGGGGTAGAAATTGCATTAAAAGTATAAATTAAGTTTGGGAAAATAACATCTTTATGAAACTCTATTTTCCTATTTAGAAGCATGTTATATTTCTCCATGTTTTCATCCTCTTTTAAATATTTGAGTATGATTTTACATTTTTCTTAATATAGATTCTACATTTTCTCAGTGCTTATTCCAAGGTAGAATGTTTTATGGCTTTTATTGCTATATTTCATATTTTAAGTTTATTTGCACTATACAGGAAGACTATTGATTTTGTACATATATTTAAAAACTGGCTTTATAATTGATCTCTCATTAACTCTACAATTTCTCAGATTAATTTCACATTAAAAAATCATAAAATCATCATATTTATTCTCTCCAGATTATACTTCTTATATGTGCTCCCTTCCTACCACAACAGTTAGAATCGAAAGAATAATGTTAAATAATAGTCGATGATATCAAGCATCCGTCCTATTCCCATCTTAATAAGATTGTCTCTCATACTCCTGATAACAATGATTGTGTTGAGATTATGTTAAAGGAATACCCCCCTCAGTTTTAGTTAACCAAGAATTTTTATCAGGAATTTTGTTGGATATTGAATGCCTATTATCACTTACTAAAATTATCATATGGCTTTTTAAATTTAACCTTGTTATGTTGCCATACTATTTTAAATAATTATTATTTTCCTGGAAAAAAATCCAACTTAGTTGTACTGCATTATACCCTTGTGTCCCAATGAATTTGATTTGCTCATATTTTACTTATCAATTGTATATTCTCATATATAGTTATCATTGATAGTTGCCCATGGTTTTCTATAGGGCTATTTTCATTAGGGCTTAGTTTCAAAGTTACAAAGGGTTAATAAAATAACTGGATAGGTTTCTTTATTAGTTCTTGGAGGTTTTAGTCTAATTATATGATGAAACGTAACATAATATTTTCAGTTGCTTAGATGATGTTCTTTTCAGGTTCATACATATTTTTGGTAAATTCTGGTGATTTGATTCTTTTTTTTTTTTTAAAGAAAAGTTTCAAAATATTAACATTTATTAGAAAATAAATGTAATATCCAAATTTTAAATCTCTACATCTGCTGTCATCCTATTTCTAGGAATTCTCTTTGTTTCTCAATTAGATTTAGTACCCATGCTTACTTTTTATTCGTTTGTTGACATATTCATCAAATTTTTTTCCAAAAACTTCTCATCAAATAGAGAGCAGAAAGAAGTGGAATGACATATTCAACGTGTTGAGAGGAGGAAACTATCAACCACGAAACCCACATACAGCAAAACTATCCTTCAAAAATAAATGCAAAATAAAGCCATTTCCAGATAAACAAAGATATATAAGTTGTTGGTAGCATACGTGCCTTACATGAAATCCTGAAGGAAGTCCTTCAGGTTGAAAGAAAATGATATTAACTAGAGTCCACAGGAGAAATGAAGAACACCAGAAACGGTAAATACGTGGGATGATAAATTTTAAAAGACTGAATAAATATTATCACTTTTTTCTTTACTCTTTACTATTTTCTTAACTTCTTTAAAAGACACAGGTTGCACAAAGCAGTACTCAAAACTGTACTGTTGGGGTTTAAACATACATAGATTTAATATGTATGGCAATAATAGCGCAAAAGAGGAGGGAAGAAATGGAGTAATACAGGAGCAAAGTTCCTGTGAAGTAAATTGTGAAAAGATTCATATTTTAATACCAAGAGCAACTACTAAGAAAATAAGTCAAAAAATAGTAAAAATTCAGTTGAGGGATAAAATGTTCCAGAACAGGGCAAGTCTTATTCTGCTACCAAACTGGACTACCATGCTAAATGAGATTCAATACATGCTTTCATAAGGTTTATGTTTGGACACAAAAAAATCTTTCAGTTCTGAAAATTCTCTATTCTTTTCCTAGTTTGGAGTCTCTGTATGTGTCTAATCTCTGGCACTGAAAAAATGTATCCAGGTTTTCCCCAATAGTTAAATAAAATGTTTAGTTGAATTAATATATGACATATTCTCAGCCTATATGTCAATATATATTGAGTTATTTATACAAAATCATTTATACAAAATGACTAAAGACAAATTTTGGTCCACATATGAATATTAATATAAACATTAATTATTAGTTAATATGAACATTCATATGTACTTCATGTTTTCACAGTTCAGGGTACCTGAGTATACTTTTCTTGTGTCATTTTAAGTTCATGGCAATGGAAGACAATAAAATAGCCTGAATGATTAAGTTACTAAAACTAATATGGTACTGTTGCAATAAACTATATTAATTACGCTGACATTATGTGAAAAAGTTTACTATAGATAGAGGTCAGTGACCTGTAGCTACTCTAGAAGGCACATGGAGCTACAGGCCTAACTTGGAGTATCACATACAAATATCAGTTAAGCTCCTTAATGGAGTCAAGCTCTAGTGGGAAAAAGTAAAATGTAGCAAAATTTTATAGTTTGCAAAATTCAAAATCTACAATTATTCACCAGTGTACTGTGTAGCCTAAGACTGGAAGAGGCTTGAGATGTACTAATTAAGTACAGAAGAACACAGTCTGCCAAGATGTCCATATTTACTTTCTATTCTTTTCAAGCATAAACACACTGTTGGACTCCATAATTTTAGTCTGATGTTCCTTCTTTCAAAGATGTTTCTTTGTTTTAGTGAAGGGAAGCCTGTTTATGACAGCCTGGAAAAGTAAAAGTTTCAAATAGAAACATAATATTTGCTTATAATAAAGTAGAAAATACTACTTTAATCATTAAAGACAAATGGTAAGTTCACAGAAAAGATCTGTCTTTTAAAAGGGCAAAAGAACTAATATTTAGAAAGGGAAATTGTTTTACAAATCTTACTATATAAAAAATTTTAAACTTCTATTTACTAAAAAACATCATTAAGAAAGTGCAAAGGGGGTTTCCCTGGTGGTGCAGTGGTTAAGAATCTGCCTGCCAATGCAGGGGACACGGGTTCAGGCCCTGGTCCGGGAAGATCCCACATGCCGTGGAGCAACTAAGCCCGTGCGCCACAACTACTGAAGCCCGCGCGCCTAGAGCCCGTGCTCCGCAACAAGAGAAGCCACTGTAATGAGAAGCCCGCGCACCGCAACGAAGAGTACCCCCCACTCACCGCAACTAGAAAAAGCCGCACGCAGCAACAAAGACCCAAAGCAGCCAAAAATAAATAATTTTTTTAAAAAAAACTTAATAAAAGTGAAAAGGCAAGCCAAGGAGTAGAGGAAGATATTTGCAGCAAAGGATTTGTATCTCCCCATCCATACATCTATCAATATTTATCTATATTTTTTTCATACAAATCAATAAAGAAAAAGGATCAAGAGGAAAATAGACAGGAGGCTTAATTAAATACATTTCACCAAAGAAGCTATCCAAATGCTTAATAAAAACATGAACAAAATGTTCACCATCATCAGTAATCACACCTGTCAGAATTGCTAAAAGCATGTTTGTACTGGTGAGGATATGATGCAATAAGAACTCATATACTCCTGATCAGCAATATATTCTATGATCCAGCAATTCTACTTCTAGGTATAAACACAACAAACTGCCCACATATACACCAAGATTCAGGTACGTGAATGTTCCCAGCCACATTACATGTAATAGCTAAGAACTGGAAACCACCTAAATGTTCATCAACAGTGGAATGGTTAAGAAACTGGATGTAGTCATACAATAGGATACTCTACAACAATGAAAATGTACAACTACATGGGTGAATCTCATAAACAAAATGTTGAGCGAAAGAAGCCAAAATGAATAAAAAATATGTATGATTTTACTTAAGTAAAGTTTTTAAAAAAAGCAAATTTACCTCCCCCCCCCCCAAAAAAAAGGAAAGTAACTGTTGTCAAGGGTATGGAAAAATTAGAACCTCTATGCTTTGCTGGTAGAAATGTAAAAATGCTGCAATCGCTGTGGAAAACAATATGGTGGTTCCTCAAAATATTAAACATAGAATTACCATATGATAAAGCAATTCCACTTCTGGTTATATACTCAACAAGATCAAAAGCATGAATTTCAACAGATATTCACAATAGCCAAAAGGCAGAAGAAACCCAAGTGCCCATCAACCAAAAAATGAATAAACAAAATGTGGTATATATACACAATGGAATCTCACGTGGCCTTAAAAAGGAAAGAAATTCTGTCAGATACTACAACATGGATGAGCCTAAAGAAATTATGCTAAGTGAAATAAGCCAGTCACAGAAAGACAAAAATAATATAACTCCACTTATTTGAGGTTCCTAGAAGAGTGAAATTTATAGAGACAGAAAGTAGGATGGTAATTGCCAGGGCTGGGAGAAGAGAGGAATGGGGAGTTCTTGTTTAATTGGTATAGAGTCTCTGTTTGGGAAAGTGAAAATGTACTGGAAGTGGATAGTGGTGATGGTTGTACAATAATGTGAATTACTTATGCAACTCAACTGTACATTTTAAAATGATTAAAATGGCAAGTTTATGTTATGTATATTTTACCACAGTTAAATAAAACACAAACCTGAACTATGGTGTTAGAAGTAAAGATAGTGCTTAGTCTTCAGGGAAAAAGGGAGAGGATGGTATTTAGAATGGAGCGTGAGGGTGGGGTGCTTCAAGGGTGCTGGCAAAGTTCTATTCCTGGATATGGTTATCAGTGGTGGTAAATGAATGCTTGCTTTATGATAATTCATAAAGCGTCACACTTAAGTTTTATGTCCTTTTCTGTTTGTTATATTTTACAATAAAATCTTTACAAATAGCATATGCATATTACATGCATGTTCACAGAAAACAAAATATTTCAGTCATATATCATTACAACTTGTATTTTGCTAGCAGTCTGTAGTAGAAAGGACTTGGGCTTTGGAGTCAGCCATCAGCCTTGGACTTGAATCCCAGCTTGGTCATGTAAAAACTGTGTGACATTCAGCAAATCCTTATCTTCTTTCACTCTATTTTCTTAACTTTATAATTAAGAATATGACAAGTGTTTTACACAATGTTTTGAGAATTAAAATTTTATGTAAAAATGTACAGCACGTTGCCAATCAAGTAACAAGTGGTCTAAACATATGAGGCTCCATAGGCTTTCCTTTAGAAGACAAATTCCTTCACATTATAAAATATGTTTTCATTGGATAGTCAAGAATATTCTTGTGTGGAAACAAGCTAAAAAGAGTACAGATCAAGTTGAAAACTGCCCCAAACTATGTTATTTGAGAGGCTGTAGTTCATTCTTTCATTTTAATTGATAAAATTAAAAAACAAGCAGACTGGATTTATAACTTCGTTGTGAGGGTATAAAGTTATACTTCAAAAATGTGAACAGACAATAAAGCCATGAAACAACAATTAGTCAAATATTTTTAAAGAGCTATTTATTAGAATAATAAAAGAGAAAATTTATCTTTTAAGCACTGCTACTACTTAACATTTTAAAAGATTCCTTTTGTATCCAAAAGACAATGGGACAGCCTTTGACTTTCTATATACCATTTACAGAGTTTTAACTGTATATCATACAAATGCTTCGAGTTTCATCCAAATCTACTGTTAAATTACCCATGTAATTATCCCAGTAGAAATCATTACACCTTTTTATTATTAATTTTATTAACACTTTACTGCTAGGAGTCTGGGTATGTGTATTTAAATGTAGTTCTCAGAGTTTTTATGATGACAAGTATAGGGAACACTTCTATATTATTTTATGGGGGAGGAGTGTGTAATTACTAAGCAATTACTAAGCCACTAACAATATAGGTAAAAAATAAGTGGTCATTAAGCTTACTTTAAGGCATACTTTTCAAAGATCCCAATGGCAGCATCTTTTTATACATATTTCCATTAAAATGAAGCTAATTCAGTTATATATTCCACCTATGATGGGACTATGATGTGACAGCTCTTTCTTCTGATCTTTGCCAACAAGAGAGTAGTTACCAAAAGTTATGCATCAATGTACACAGACAGCAAAAGGGGTAAGAGAAGGGGAAAATTTATGTTTTCAGACTAACATGAGCATAGAATACTGTATGTAAATGGAAATTTCAAAATGCTTATGTATCTTTTAATTGGAAGTTTAACCTTTATCATCATATTTATTATACACTTTACTTTCTAATTTATCACATAGTATTGTTTACTGTTCTCAATCAAACTTAATTCAGTTAAATAAAGATCACAGATAAGATAGAAATATTAGTACCTCGGTAAATTCTCAGCATACAATTCTCATTCCCCTGTATTCCCTTTCTGTTACAATCCTGTATTGCTAGTGATCCTCCAACTATTTTCAAATCTAAATAACTACTGAGTGAGGGCTTCCTCTGTGCAAGTACCTATACGCAGAGTAAATCAGCTTGATTTCTCCCTAACCAAGAATTCCCCGTAGAATCTTGGGTATACAGAAATTGTATACTGTATACTGATTCTTTTTTCTTAGGAATTCCATTGTATACTGATATTGTAAAAATATCAGTTTGTTTCATTTTATTTAGACAACCATGAATTGGGCCACAAATTAACTTTTTATCAATTTCTAGTTGTAAAAATCCACCCCTACCCCCCTATCCCTACTCAGTTCCTTCAGAGTAACTCTTCAATATCAAGTTAAGGTCAACATAGGGTAGTCATCATAGTATTTTATGGAAATTTATATATAATCTATTAGTATTTTGGCAGAACAGAAATTAGCAAGGAATGTGAATTAGAGTATGACCCTCTGAAGGATATAAATTGTAATTTCTATCTCCTTTTTTACATCACAGTCTATTTAGTAAATATTTATTCTTATTTTTCCAAGGGACACAGAAAACAGCTCAGAAAAGTGAGAAAAAAAAGAGACATACTTCACTGAGCTTATTTTTAATCGGAATTAGCTATGAAGGAAAACATTTAATTCAGGTAATGAACTTCATAAGGGACATTGTAAAATCCTGCTGTTTTGAAAAATGTTTCTGCCTTTTTCAATATTAAAACATTAAAAAGATAGAATGAGGCCACAGAAGAACTTTGGAACTTCATAATCAAACTGCCTTATAGTATATGAAAATATGGTTTGTAAGCTTTTTATGAACAAGGATGTGTCTTACACATTTTTGGGTACACTCTGCCTTTTCCTACACTAGTGTAATATATCCAGACTTAATAAACAAATACTTTGCTATAATATCATTGGCCTTTGTATATTTAATGTGAACTTGGCTATGTTTAGGAGATCAAATCCCACCTCACACAATGTTACTGGAGTGTTTTAATTCTATTTTCAACTCAGTGTTCACTGTATTTGATATTGTTTGAGACATTTAGATAAGTAAATAGAGAGGTTGGATATGATTTTTAGTATGAGAACTCTCTTTATAATGGTATTTGCTGGGATGATATTTGGATGGCAGGTAGAAACCAGTAAGAGAAAAGAACTATTCAGCTCACCTTAGCCTAATGCTGTAAGCTGCTGTTCGTGGGACAAGCTTTAAGGGGCAAGGGCCTAGAGAGTGCAAACAACTTACATTTGCACCATGCTTAATTCTATTTCCTCTACTCAATGAGCACCAATGTGCTAGTCAATGTTTTAAAGTTAATAAAATGAAACTGCAGTGAGGCAAAAAAAAAGAAAAAAATCATTTGGTTTTATGTATCAACTTCCACTTGTACCAAAAGCAAAAATACAAGTTACTGTAGGAGTTACAGATCTGGGAATGTCAGACTTACTCAAGGCCATGACATATTATTCCACTGGATTTCACTAAATTCCCCCCAAAATGTAAAGCATGTATTCATTTAAAAACGTACTACCATTTTGTTGCAAGGCTCCTGGCAAACCACACATCAAGCTTAAGATTTAACTTGACTTCTTTGGTGATGCACCGTTTAAAAAAAAAGTCAAAAACAAAAAAACAATTCAAATCATGATTTCGTAGAGATCAAAAGAAAAACCCCCAAATCAAGCAGTTAACCTGAAGTAAAAATTTCTTTTATTTAAAAATAAAAGTAGTTTACATAGTCCTCCCATTAAAACATATCTACAGACATTTTCTTCTGAATGGCACAACTCAAGCTAATGCACGTGCTAAAAAATGGATTTTTACTACTGATAAAGCTTTGGCACAGGCCAATTCGATCCTCCACCCGTTCACGTAATACGAAAGAATAGATTCTTAAAATAAAGGAGAGCAAATAACCAATAGAAAACAAAATGAGAAATAAAAACACTAATATAAAATTTTATGATAGAAAAGAATGCCAAATCTGAGTCTTTTTCAAGAAATTTGAATTTTATGAAATAAAATAAACATTTCATAGCAGGTTTGGAGGAAATTTAACATTTCCAAATCACATCTTAGAGACAAAAGAGTTGGAATTTTGCTGTGTTAAAATGTTTATGGATGGGTCTAGTTTGACAATTTAGCCTGTGGGATGTGACTTTCACAGTCTGTTGGCAGTTTGTAGGCAAGCCATCACACCTGTGACTCTGTGGTTGATTAATGAGTCTTTCAGCTCATTGCTACCATCTGAAGGAGGGCTATGGCCTTTCTGAGCTTCACTGGTTTATTCGCCTCAAACTGCAGTCCTGCTGAGGTATCGTCCATAAGAAAATCACACCTAGTTAAAGCTAATGAAAACCTCAATATGTCATTTTCTAGACAAGTCAAAAAGCATGTAAAACTAGACAAAAGATGTATTCAAGTAACATGAATGCAGTTTTGTCATAACCTGCCAATCCAAAGAGACATAAAAAAGCTTTCCTGTGACATATTTCAGTGTCAAATTTTAGAGTGATAATTCTGAATTCTCTGTTCTGTAAGAGGGCTTCTACAATGCCAGCTCTTTTGCTGTACCAAACTTCTACTTTCATCAGAACTACAAAGATTCTAGTTCATGACCAGATAGCCATTTAGCTTTAATTGTCTATAAATGATTAATCCAATTGGGAAATTTTTAGGCCTTATTTCAAGGTTCTCACCTTCAGTTGTTCTACTTGAAGTGTGTCTGCTATTCTATGACTTTTTCTTGAGTGCAAGGCCGCACTGCAACTGCTTTTCCCCCAATCTTGCCCTAGAAACTGAAAAGCCATGTAAAACAAAAACACGTAATGCCTTCCCTATCCTTTTAAAGTGTTAACTAGAGAAGAGGAAGGCCTACTGTGAAAACAGTCCAGTATAGGACAAAATGGTGGGAAATTAAGGAAACATGGAAGATAGGAATCTTTTTCTTAGGGCTTCATACTTTAGCTTCATTTTTGAAGCACTATGAATCTCTAAAACGTCAATAATATTTAAATAAATACTAAAATTTATTTTAAAGGTAAATACCTGTTATTCTTTAATCTAGATTTTAGACCAGCATTCCCTTCCACAGTTTACATATATAATACAAAGTTTAGCTATATTTAAGTGACAGAAAGACTAACAAAACTCTCAGTACTATCAATAAATGAGCAGTAAAGAATCACGTTTCCATTCTAGCAATTACCACTTTCTGATCTTTATTATCATCACAATCATTGCTACTTTTCCAATTACCTGTTTGATGACTATATTAAGAATTATGGAATAAAAAATACTGAGTAGTGTACTAATCTTAATTTATAATGTGGTGATGTTTATTTGGAAAGAAGTGATTTTGGCTGATAAAAATATCGATCCCTTCAAGAACTTAACTGAACAATGTCAACAGTGACTTTTAAGCATTCACAAAGTATTTGATTATTTCAACAAGTTTTCAAATTGTTGTATCAATTATTTCAATCTTGGCTGCAAAGTTAAATCACATGGAAAACTTTTTAAAAGTACCAATGAATGGCTGTGCCTCACCTAAGAAATTATTTAGTCGATTTTTTTTTCCTTATACTCTTCCCAAATAATTCTAACATGTGTCCAAGGTTAAGCACCACTGCTCTATATAATTAATCCTCACGTTCATTTTGCTAATCTAAATAATAAAAAACTTAATCCTACCAGGGAAAAGAGATTTCTCAAATTAAGTTGGAAAATAAAGTCGTCAGTCTTTAGGATTCTTAGATCTATTACTATCGTTTATAAGAAAATATGCTGGACCATGAGTCAGAAACCCTGGGCTTAAGTCATTGTTCTGCTACCTGCTAGTTCCATGTCTTCAGTAAGGCCCTCAAGACAAATGTTTTCTAAATTATAAAATGAGAAAGTTAAGATTTCTTCCAGCTTTAAAAGCATGTTCTCAAATAATTTCCAAGGGTGCAGAGTGCTGTTCTTAAATGTGAATCAGAGTATTATTTGATTCCATAACTAAAGTTTGGATCTAAGCCACGATGAACAGATGTGCATCACATAAGCCATCATGCTCCTCTCCTGTCTATGGCAGACATTGCTAATTGATCTCAGCATTACAGAAAAAAACACCACTCTCCTGGATTTGTCACTTATGATAAGACTATTTTCTATTTGGGAGTTAAGTACTTATTAGCTGTTGAAGGATTTCAGGACATGCCACCTCAAAATATGCTGCTTTGGTGCACTGATTATTTTGAGCTGAAGACACTTCAAACACAGCCAATACAGGGAGAGGCATTTTCTGAACTCCCCTTATCTGCCTAAAGACAGATTCTCCAAAAGGAACTCAATTGCCATAAATCCCCTTCCCAGGTGTATCATTAACCAGGGGAAGACTAATTCTTCCCACAGGAGAAGAGATTAGAGGTCAATACCACACCAGACAACTTTGCCACAAACTATCATACCTCCCATCTATTCTTCTAAAAGCCCATTCATCTTTCCTAAAAATCTTTTACTCTCCCATAAGTAGCCTACATTCCTTCTCCCCTTCACCTATAAAGATGATATATAAGCTCTCAAATCTCACCATTTTGGGGGGTATTCACTTTTCCCCCCTGGTAATGCCCCCCTGCATGTAATATTAAAAATTAATATATTTGTAAACCTTTTTTCCTGTTAATCTGTCTGTTGTCCATTTATTTCATAGACCCAGCTATCAGACCTAGGAGAGTAGAGGGAAAGTATTTCCCCACCTATGTTGTTTTATTTAAAAAGATTATGAAAACAGAGTAGGCAGCAGAGGACCAAAAATGTCCAGAAAGAATAAAAACTTGTTAGCACAGTTCAGAAGCAAGGACACCCTGACTCACAACATGTGAATCAGGTCTTAACGGCAGGCATAGCCCCATGGAGAGATGCTTTACTCTTACTCATCGAATAAATTTTTTTTGTCATAACGTGGTTTCTTTCTGATGTCAATTTACCTTGAGAGAGAGAATGAACAGATCTGCTTCAAGTTGTATTTTTCACTGTAAATTAGTAAACTGGAACTCTGGTTTTGCACAAGTGTCTGATGAGTTTGGTTAGTGTGAGTCAATATTTCTGTATGAAACCAAGTTACCAGACTTTCAAAGCTGAAAACCAGATCATATACTAGGGTAGAAATACCAACAAAATTGTGTCTGGCCCAAGAGGTCAGTTGGTCCTCTAGCAGTGAGGCATTCAGTGAGGAAAACACTTATAGTGGAAATAACTCAAATAGTTTCTAAATAAAATATTTTCTTATATAAACTAAGAAAAAGGAAGCTTTAAAACATACCAAAACCTTTTCAATTTTGCAGGGGTTTTTTCATATTTACAAAGAGTAACTTATAAAATGTTGTAATGATGCAATAAGTTGAGAGTCAATGCTCTCTGAGGGCAGGACCCCCATCCCATCCAGCCCTAGTTGCCATCTCTCATGATAAGTCCTTTACCAAAAGACAGACTAGTCACACCATCTGCTGCCTCCAGGGAGACAAGTTGCACATTTAAAAGTATGGCAATATTCCACTATAGCATAATGAAGAAAATGAAAAACATATTAGCAAACTGAACACTTTGGGGAAATTTCATTTTCAAATTGTGTGCTGTTTTGCTTTTAAAAACGTAAAATTATTAAATAAAAGGTGAGAGAAAGCAAATATTCCCCCTTGTAGCAAAATTATGACTGCTTTTACTTTGTGAAAAATAACATTATTTCCAACAAATGCATTAAAATCATACATATAATCCACATTCTTGGAGTTGTGATGAACAAGCATCTATCTCTGACATGCACATACTTTTGCTAAAATCAAATGTCAGTCCTCAAATCCCAGTTAGCTTATTTGCTAAATGAGAAAAATAAGCAATTAATTAGAAAAGAATTCCACTTAGTTTCTTCTTCAGAAACTCCCTGGGGTCTTACAGATTTAGTTTGAGGCTACCTCAGACCAGCTAGTTCAGAGCAACAAACATGCACATGCAGACTAGGAAGCATCGCTACCTCTCCTGGGCATTCCCACCACTGTCAGGTAACTCTTACGGTTCAGAGAGAAAGTGAAGCACTGAAGAACAGACTGTGCAGCTCCTGAACAAGTTGCAAGTACACCGAGAGATTAAGAGCACGACAAATCAGGTGTACCTCTCCTACTTGACCAAGGCCGGTATTAAAACTACGGGCTTCCCTGGTGGCTCAGTGGTTAAGAATCCACCTGCCAATGCAGGGGACACAGGTTCGAACCCTGGTCCGGGAAGATCCCACATGCAGAGGAGCAACTAAGCCCATGTGCCATAACTACTGAGCCCGCGAGCCACAACTCCTGAAGCCTGGGCGCCTAGAGCCCATGCTCTGCAACAAGAGAAGCCACCGCAAGAAGCCCGCGCACCACAACGAAGAGTAGCCCCTGCTCACCGCAACTAGAGAAAGCCCACACACAGCAACAAAGACCCAATGCAGCCAAAAATAAATAAATAAAATAAAAAACAAAACAACCCCAAAACTAGCACATCTTGTCTGAAGAACCATCAGTCACCCACCAAGAGTGCCCTCAGGAAGCCAAGGCTTATCCAAGCCATATAAATGTATGGCAAATAGAATTTTAGTGACACACTACAAGGCCATTTGATCTACGAATTACACTGGCCCAGCAATTTCTTACACATTCCTGAAAACCTTCAGCGTCAGATGAGGCCAAGGAGTCAAAAGAAAGAATCTGTAACTCCTTCAATATTCCCCAGTTATGGGCCAAAGTAGTACAGGTGCCCCCCTTCTCTCCCACCAGCCCTCACTCAATTCAGCATCTGACTTTGTCCTAAGCATCCTAACATTCATTCACTGTGCCTATATGTTGCAAATAGAACTGATTTAGAAGTGAAAAATGCAGTGAAGAGACCTTTACTCTAGCCAAAATAACCTGGATGACCACTGCTCACCTTGGCTCCCTGGCTGACTCACGTTCAACCATCAATACGCAGCTCAAGTATCACCACGTCCCGGGTGGATTTCCTGACTGCTTCCGCATTCACTGGAGTGAGCTCTCCCTCCCCTGTGATCTTCCAGGGCTCTTGCATGAACCTCTATAGTATCTATAACCACTGATTTTTTAGTCTGTCTCCTCTACTAGATTCTGAGTTCCTTGACAGCAGAGGCTGTGTCTGGCTCATTTCTTTATCTGCTGTACCTAGTGAATGTTTGATGGATGGATGAATGAACAGTCACAGATCCATCTATTTACTCAAAGTTTTGCTGGACTGAATAATGAAATAGAAGTATCCTTATAATCAACACAGTGTTTCTTGTGGGTTACATAATACTTTACTTTCATCTGCTAACAAATGTATTCTCTGTATAATAAAATAATAAGAGTCTGAATTGCCGTTTACACAAAGTTATCTATTTCCAGGGAGTCCTAACTCTCTAAGTCCTTTACAGGTCTGACTTGCTGAAATGGACAAGTGGATGTTCATCACTGGTTCAGGCTGAGCCAGATGAACAACTATGGAAAAGACATAATCCTGATGAAAAGAACCTTCTGGGCAAGTGAGACAGGCAAACAACAAAACTTTAATCAGTTTACTGACTTCTTTCCAAATCTGGTCAGCCCGGACCAATTCCATTTACCCTAGGACTCTGACTATTAATAGGTTTTAATTCATTAACCTAGAATTGTCAATTATTTGACAATAAGAGATTCACTAGCTTCCAGGTCAGTTGTTAAATCCCACATCTCTCTGTGGCTTTAGAAAACTTTCATTTTACGGAAAACTAGAATATTTTATTTTTACGAGGGCAAACTCGGAGGCGTTTGGTGTCTAACAGAATACAAATGATAGGAGATGGAAATTTTGCAAAGTAATTGAAGGTTTCTAGGCTGAGGCCAGAAAAACGTTAGTGCTATGAATAGAAATAACCCAACTCTAAAGAGGCATTTTTTAATGAAGATAATTATCATGTTAGGACTACTTTATGAGATGAGAGTTACTACATTAAAATATCATTACAGTGAAAAATCCAAGTGTGTATGTGATCTGGAATCTTATTGAACAATTAGAACTGGAGCTCCAGATGACTCAGTGGCATAGATTTAGAGGTTCATATTGGTGGACCTAATCCATTCTGAGGACATGCGTTATTTAGCTAACATAGCATTAAAAAAGATAAAATTTGGATGTTTTTATCTAGGTATACATTCACCTCCCTGTACTGTATTATACCTCGCCTTTACATTTTTGTATTATTTGCCCAGCCCCTGAATGCATTTGATCTGGATACCTGGGATAATCCCTTAAAGCCACAGAAATGAATGAGTTAGCTGCAGAAAAAGAGGTGGGAAGGATATAGAGAGTTGGTGAATGAGAGGACGGACGAAGGCTAAGAAGCCTCTAGCAGTATCTGAGGAAAGAATAAATCAGAACGTCTGTCTTTACAGGAATTCAAGAAAGGGATATAGATGTAACTGGGGATGGGGGCCAAGAGAATAATCAGAAATAGGAAAAAAAATCTTTGAATCTGAAGGAAATCACAATATCGAAGGGGCCTACTCAGTGCCATGAGAAACCAAAGACTCACACATTGACACAATCTCATTTCAGAATGACCAGGGGCGGTTGCTGGGAGGAGTTACTTAAAACAAACAAACAAAAAAGGCACCATCCAGGGATATGATAAGGAGAAGAACTGTCTGCCATCAGATTTCTCATAGGCAACATAAAATACAGGAAGATGTAGTTTCTTTATAAAGTCAAACATAAATGTACCATACAACCCAGCATTCCCACTCCTAGGTATTGTCCAAGTGAAATAAAAACCTATATACATGCAAAACCTGTACACAAATGGTTATAGAGGCTTTATTCACAATCACCAAATACTGGAAACGACGCAAAGGTTCTTTAACAGGTAAGTGGATGAACAGACAGTGGTACCTTCACACGATGGACTGCTATTCTAGAAGAAGAACAAGCAAGTGGAAGAATCTCAAACGCATGATGCCAAGTAAAAGAAGCCAGATTGAAAAGGGGACATACCACATAATTCTCTTGCAATGACACTCTTGAAAGAAAAAACCTACAGGGACAGAGAACAGATCAGTAGTTAGCAGGGATTGGGATGGGGGAAGAACTGACTACAAAGGGTCAGCACAAGGGAATTTTTTGAGAAATGGAATTCTCTGTATTTTGATTGTGTTGATTGTTAA
Source organism: Grampus griseus (assembly GCF_964374135.1). Lineage (NCBI taxonomy): Eukaryota > Metazoa > Chordata > Mammalia > Artiodactyla > Delphinidae > Grampus > Grampus griseus. Next base: position 75,362,558 of record NC_139019.1, read on the forward strand.
ACAACTTTATGCATTTGTCACAACTCAGAACTATCTAGCCAGAAGAGTGAATTTTACTTTATACAAATTTTTTAAAATAAAAATACAAACTGATTTTAAAATACAGGTTATATTGTATCACATAAAGGTGAGCAATAGAAGAACTAAAATGAAAATTCAATTAGCAGAGCTTGAAGGGAAGAGGAGGAGGTAGTGTGAGTTAAATCTTTTTTTGCAAGGTGCCCGTAAATACTAATTTTAAGTTGATAGATTAAAAAAAAATAGTGGTGTAGCCTATCCCTTAGATTTATCAACCAAAAGAAATAAAACCAGAAATGGTTCAAATGGCTGCAAGTGCAGTGGAACTTGTGTGATTGAGGAGCTGGGGAGGGGAACTTTTATATTTCGTGTCTTATGTTCCTGTACCATTTGAAATCATACACGTGTATGTATCGCTTATAGTTTATTACAAAATAAATTTCAAACATATTAATACAAATATTGTGGATGCAAAATATCTTGATTTAAATTTTTTTTCACTAGATCTCATATTATGGAAAAAAAATCAAATTTAGAGCTACACTCCCAAGGTACTTAAAGGTGAAAGTTTCATTTACAGTAGTATAAAAAAGCACTATTGGTATCCTAACTAATGTCATATATAACACATTACAAATGTACTGTAATAAATACTGTTATAAATGTTAATACATAAAATATTATATAAAGTGAACAATTTTATTAGTTGTTCATACTTATTATAATATTTAATTATATCAATACCTAAGAGATATTTAAATTTCTCTAATTATGTCATAATAAAAATATCTTCAAAGAGATAACTTCCTCTCTTTATGTTGATATAGCAACAAAAATAAACTGAGATATTCAGTGATGACCAATAACCCTGAAAGCAGTCAAGGTTCTTGTCATCTACAGCCAAACTGAATCCAATGGGCCTATAACAGCTACTCCTGGTGGAAACTATGCTAAAACTTCTTGTAGAAAAACATCATAGAGGCTTTGGGGTCTGAACAGAATTTGACAGGGGAGAGACTTAAAGAATAGTTATTGAAAAAATAATTTACTCCATTCAAGCAAGTTTTTAATAGCTTTTGATCTGTTGCAAGAACCCCAAAGTGCCAGTATGTGAATGCATAATTGTGTAGGAGAAAATTCAGTACAAAGTGAATTTTGGTTCAACTTGACGAGTAAAGAATTTTCCCATGGCTGCTTTTGAGAAAATTATTATACCTTCCTTTCATCAAAATGTTGCTAATTCTGCATTTCTGTCAATAGCATTTAATATATTTATTTAGGTTGTCTGTTTTCTACCTCACTAAAGTAACAGACACCTTTATTTAAATCCCATCCTTGTTAACTTAACTTACATAATACATACACATACAATCTCTCCATATGTAAGAGAATCACTCTTGGCATCCCCACTGTGGGAGCCACGGAAATGCACCACTCACATCTCCTGCTGCAGTTAGCACGAGGAGTGAGGGCCCTAGCTGTCGTTCCTCTGCATCTACCATTGCATTTGTGCTTAGGCCATGCTTCTCCCAAGCAGATCTCAGTCAGTGTCTGAGCACAGTGGAGGTAGAGTACCAGCCCGTTCCTGCAGGACATGAGACTCTTCCAGTGTGGGACTTTAGCTCAAGGAGTCCCCATTGGCTTTGTCAACACTTTCTTAGAACTACTCTGTTAACTGAGCCTCTTCCAACCCAATCCTCTGCCCCACCTCCTTTCACAGGTATCAGATCAGCAACTGGGTCCGAAGTTTTGCCTGCCTATTCCTGTTTCCTCCTTTTTACCCTCCACGTGCATTTCTCCTGCCAAATCTCATGTACCTCTAATCCCATTTTGGCACCTGCTTGGAGGATGTGAACTGACACACTCAATGTGAAGAAATGGTAAGCATAGCACCTTTCTATAAACACCTAGGCCACACTGGCTTCAAAGAGAAAGTATCAGAGCTAACTGTTACCCAAATGAGGAAGAGATTTAGCTGGGCCCCCAAGCTTCCTTGGGAATATCTTTTATATCTGTGATATATAATCTCCTCCTCAGTCTCTAGCCATAGTCTCTAATCTGGTCTTGCCTCCTTTTAATTATCCTGTCCCTCCACCCCAGCTACTATTAATGTCCTAAAGTAGCTTTCTGTTCCTATCACTCCTTTGCTTAAAGGCTTTGATGATTCCCTCAAGTCCAACAGTTAAAGTCCAAATTTCTCAGCCCTCAGACCCTCTACAACCTAAATACTGTCAACTTACTTCTCAAGTTTTAACTAGAAGAGGGCCCTCTTCCTCCAAGGCTAAAGACAAGAAGCAAAGGACTGGAGATGACATAAACAAAACTGAAGTTTAGGAAGAAAAGCTGGGAGATTCATGTCAGACAGCCTTAATTTTCCTGGTAAATAGGTGATGGTGAGCCAGTTGCTGAGAGGGATATAAGGAGTGGAAGAGGGGGGATAAGCATTGTGATAACCAAAGTGGAAATTCACAATGAATTAAAAATTGTGTGGAATAGCTCTCAAGGACCCTTTGACATATATTAACATTCTCTAGTAAACTGTTACTTTATTATAAATAAATGCATTTCACAAAGCAGATGCTCGAAAATATTTTTTGAATGAGTAAAGTAAGCACAACTCTAGAGAATTAATAGAAGTGGTTAAGAATGTGGACATAAGCTAGAATCTGAGAGCTCTGCGTCTCGGTGCCTCAGATTCCTTATCAGGAAAATAATGCGAACATAGTACCTACTTCATAAGGTTATCATAAGGATTTATAATTAAATGTGTATGTAATTTACTTAAATTATGCCAGCCACGTGGCGAGTGCTTTCTGTTTTCATTATCACCAGTACTTGTACAGTGAATACTGAGGTAATAAAAAAAAAATTTTGACCTAAGGGTACAAACCCGAAGTTATAAGACTAATAAATTCTGGGGATCTAGCGTACATCATGGTGATTATAGTTAATAATACTCTATTATATACTTGAAAGTTGCTGAGTAGATCTTACATGTTCTCGCCACAAAAAAGAAATGGTAATTATGCGAGGTGATAGCGGTGTTACTTAGCACTGTGATGGTAATCATTCTGCAATATATAAGTGTACCAAATCAACACGCTGTACACCTTAAACTCACACACTGCTATATGTCAATTATATCTCAATAAAGCTGGAAAAAACTGACCAGGAATACGATGTAGTAGATAAAGCACCAGAAACAGAATCAGAAGCCTTCATTTTGCCTTCCAGACTCCACTTAATATCTGTGACCTTGGGTATGTCATTTTGCATCCTCACAAGTACCTGTGTCTTATTACATAGTTGTAGTGAGTGTCAAAGGGGAAGATTTGTGTGAAAGTACTTCATACACCGTAAAAGACGACATATAAAAGTTACCACTCAGAAAACAATACACGTTTATGGATTTGTTTGGTTCATGTACCAAAGCCCTAACCCCTGAAAATCCTGAGGATCAGAAGTTAAATTTATATCTCCTAGATACATTGTAGACAATCTCTGTCCAAAAAACACGCTGCTTTAGGAATTAAAAGTGGAAGGGAAGCCTGCTCCTATTAGAGAAGATGGTGTTGGTGGGTAGAATCACTCAGTCTGAGATCTTTTGGTGGAGGTGGGAAGGAAAGGGTTTTCCAGGGAGCTAGAGCATGAAAAAAACAACATTTGAATGCCATGGCATATGCGATGTATGTAATGGCTCAGAGGTGTGTATTCATAAAATCAGCTTCCCCTTTTTCTTAAACCCATCTCTCCATAACCAGGCAGCCTGCTGCTACATCAGGAATTTACTGCTGTGAGCAACTATAAACATTGTGTTAATGGCAGCACTGCCTGAGAACGATCATTGGAGAGTGTCGTGTGTGCAGTTCAAGGCCAGAGACAGTATTTCCTACTCTCTACACACCACAGGGCACACACAGGATACAGCTCAAAGGCACTTTAATAATTATTATTATTAAAAGCAAACAATCAACTCCACAGATCAACGGCTCTTTTAAAATATGTTTTCTAAACTCCCGTCTCCTCTCAGATGTATGGTTATCGTCCACTGGGAAAGGCCCCAAAATGATAGCCAGAAATCTGCCACCACCACCCCTTCTGCTGTTCCTGCCATCATATTTAATTGTGTTTGCTCAACGCAAAGCCAAACTCATATGCAGTATATTTAGATGGTTAAAATAGCATAGCATTTCACTGTATTCACAGCTTATTTTCAATGCCACCATTCTTGGGAATTAGTCTGGAATAAATAAGGTAAAGAGAAAAGAAGCAACATAAATTTGTTCCAGTGACAAGGAAAACAATACCAAAATGGCAGTCTGGAGATTCGCCGTGAATGAAGGAATACAGAGTGTTCCTTCTGGTGAGGTTTCCTGCAAATGCAATCACCATCTCATTCGATAGTCTGGATTTATTTTAAAGTGGGTGAGAAAGAAAGCAGGAAAGTAATCGTAAGAAACTGTGAAAAGTACCTTTATTATTTCAAAAGATCAATGTACAATCACTGTACTTACTCTTACATGGCATTAAAGGTAAAGGTGTAGAACTGATACATATGTTGATTTTCTAAGCCTCTAAGGAGTCTTTATTTTCCACAATGGCAAACTTTCTAAGTTGAAAAACATATACCATTAATATATACTCAGGATCTCTTTTCTGAGGTCTCAGCTACTATCTATTTCTTCAAATGCCTTGAAAATCACAAATTTATAAAGGCTTGGTTGGATGCTTTTGTCATCTAACTCTATCTTAAAATTTTCAATGATAGTATCATTTAACAAATACAAACCCTACCACCCAAAAGTCAAAAGGCTTCTGAATCGTGGAGTAGAGAACAGACTTTGTTGCTGGAGAGGTTATGGCTTGAACTAAATCAATACATTAAAAATAAAGACCCGTGTTCTGTGCTTTTAATCTGAGCTGAACTTCACATAATAACAAAAACAGGCATTTTAAACATACAAAGCTTAATTAACCCGATTTTCATCCAAATGAATGAATATGCATACAGATAAATTTTTACTTGAGATTTCCCAGGATACATTTCTTATTCCAACATGACTGTTGATCAAACACCACCTTTAGAGAATACCTACTCTGTGTTCATCTGTCAAAGGCTGACTTTTTCTCTGCATTCTTATTCCTCATTTGTTTGTTAATTAATCCAACAAATGTTACTCAGAGCCAGCTATGTGCCCAAGGGCTAGTCTAGGTACTGAAGACACGGTTGGAATAAGACAGCCAAGGCACTCTTCTCGTGGATTGTACTTTCCACCCTGGAGGTGGAGCGGCGGGGGGAAGCAGGGTTAAACGACAATAAACAGAAACTATGATTTCAGGTAGTGATAGCTCAATTGAGAGAGCACAGTGAAATAGACTTGGAGGATCACTTTAGATGGGTGATAAGGAAAGACCTCTCTGAGCAGGCGACTTATGCCCCAGATAGACAAGATGGCACCAGCCATGGAAAGAGCTGAGGGAACTACAAGTACCAAGACCCTAAAATGGGGAAGAGTTTGGAGAATCCAAAGAACAGGAAAGGCAATGAACTTAGAACATCATCTGAATTGGAGGGACGTGTTTTGAGATGAGGCCTGATAGTAAGCAGAGGGCCCGTCCCGGTCAAGGACTCAGGCTGCCACTTCAAGATTCGTTCTGACTTTGCAGTCAGCACGGAATCAGCTTGTGGAACAAAGGTTAGTGCTGTCTCAGATACACATATTATTGGCACCACCATATCTCCTCTTTCATGTACCTGAACCATCCCTCAAGTGCTCATCCCTTGAGTCTTTACCTCCTACGTGGCTCACCTGGTCTTTAGACCCTCTTCCTTGCTCATTTTTTCACTGCTTGTCTTACAGACTCATGGGCCTGCTGCCTGGTCTCTGACCTGACACTTGTTCTGACCCTCATGATTGGTTTAGGCCTGGAGTGTACATAACCTCCATATATTTGACCTCAGGTATAACCTGACTGCCCCACCTCCCACCTCCAACTCCCTACTAATCCCAAATGACCTTTACTGTTTCCTTACTTGGCCAGACACTAACACTGCTTTCTGCTATGCTACTACTTTTCTAAGTATGTACAGTGTTTTAAACTTCCAAAACCACTTCATATCCTTTAAGCACTCTCTTGATTGTGTCAACAATCTCTATGAAGTAACTATATAATTATCATCGCTTAATTTTAAAGATGAGAAACTCCAAAGTTGAATAGTTTAGATAACTTTCTTAAGGTAAGCTCACAACAGGACTGGCCTGAGAACCCAGGAATACTGCTTTCCCATTTCCATCCTGTTCTGGAGGTGAGGGAAATCTTGTCCACTCAGGGTATTACAGTCTTGAGAGAGTAAGTCTACAGATGGTCTGCTTATGATATTGGATTTGAAGGCCAGGCACAAAGGAATTTAGGAGGTGAATAGAAAGGATTCCCTTCTCCTCAACTTTTTTCATATTTGTATATTTGAGTTCACTTTTGTTGTGACATTTGTTTGTGACAAATGTTTGTTCCCAGACAACATTTTCAGTGCTCTATATGAACTCAACCATAGTGTAGAGATAGATTAGTATGACTTTATTACCAATTAAAGAGAGGAAAAAAGGGAATAAGTAACTTGTTTAATTGGTGACTTTTGGAAAAAAGAACTGAGCATATTCAGCTGAGCTGCTCTAGGTTTTCATCTTTGGCTCTGCCTAACTCCAAAGATCATGGTTGTACGTAAGAAGTATCACTTTTTGGATGTAGGACAGCATATATAACTCCCATTTTAAAAGCTCAGTGTTCTGTGGTCTCATTTTCAAATATGTAATTTCAAATAACCATGTTGTCAAAAATTCAATGCTGCGCTCTAGAGCCCGAGAACCACAACTACTGAGCCCACACGTGTAGAGCACATGCTCCGCGACAAGAGAAGCCACCACAATGAGAAGGCTGAGCACCGCAATGACGAGTAGCCCCTGCTCACCACAATGCCGAGTAGCCCCTGCTCACCACAACCAGAGAAAGCCCAGAAAAAGAAAAATTAAAAAAAAAATTCAATGCACTATTTCTTTTTAAATCAGCATTTCAGATAAACCCAAACAAGAGAGCCTCTCAGAGAAAATAACAGAAAAACTTTTCCTTATCAGTCCAATGTTAATCAAGTCTCATAAATAACACTCTTAAAATAAATGGGAAAGTGCTAAAAGAGATGAAAAACTCTCAGGGGTCTTTCATCCTTCTAAGGCAGCTCAATTATATTCATTGTAGCTTGTGGTATGTGGTAGTTTAGAATAGAATGCTTTTCACACCATTCTTTAAGGATCTAAGAGATTCTAGCTGTTTTTGTTAAAAATTCATGATCCTGGGACTTCCCTGGTGGCGCAGTGGTTAAGAATCCGTCTGCCAAGGCAGGGGACACGGGTTTGAGCCCTTGTCCGGGAAGATCCCACATGCGGCGGAGCAACTAAGCCCGCGCACACAACTACTGAGCCTGCGCTCTAGGACCTTTAAGCCACAGCTACTGAGCCTGGGCGCCACAACTACTGAAGCCCACGTGCCTAGAGCCTGTGCTCGGCAACAAGAGAAGTACCTTTATTGAATGTACTGCTCAAAACAACGAGCAGTTGTTTTGAGAAGCCCGCACCGCAAAGAAGAGTAGCCCCCGCACGCCACAACTGGAGAAAGTTTGCACGCAGCAACAAAGACCCAACACAGCCAAAAAATAAATTAATAATAATAAAAAAAATTCATGACCCTTTTCCAAGAGAACTGTTTTGACCTGTTACTTCTGGCTAAATTTTTAGGAGTTCTTTTTCCCTACTCACTCCTGCACATAATAAGTCAGGGAAATAGACTTTAATAGCTATCAACCTAATTGAGGTATAACTAAAGTTGTTAAACAAAAACAACAATATGCAATTTGAGGTAAAACACAAATTCACTTAAAAGTGAATATTATACAGAGCAAATGCAGTAAGTTTTGAAGGATAGGTTGCCCCTAGCTTACCATTTAGTGGACTGGAAGCAGCAATTCACAGCTGAAAAGACTTAGTAAATTATAATACAGTTAATCTACATAAACTCAAAACTTTCCAAATAGCTTATTCCAACATGACTGTTGATCAAACACCACCTTTAGAGAATACCTACTCTGTGTTCATCTGTCAAAGGCTGACTTTTTCTTCTATCTTCCCTAGTTTGTTTCCAGATAGACATTTAATACTGGGTAAACATTGTGTAGCCATAGATTCAACAGAAGACCTGGCCTTTCCTCCACCACCCCTAACTCTCATCTCTCCAGGCAACTTTGGCACAGGTTGGGAACACCTGTGGGGGACTTGTGCATTAATAGGGTGCACTCTGAACTACTACCTGCCACGTGGTAAGCTTGCTGAGAGAAGGCTCTGTCCTTGATGGGGAAGTTTCTGGATTGTTCAACTTTGTCCATGATGGGTGGGTGAGCTTCATTCAGGGGTGAAATATTAGGAATACCACTATGACGACACATCTAAGCTACCACTTTTCTTGGCAATAAAGCTGCTTTTTAAAAAAAATCTCCACCTGGGAAATACTGAAATCTCTCTCTCAAGATATTTTCTTATATGCACCCAGATATCTCAAGGATGATTTGACAATTCTAGTATGTCACTATCCTTATCGTCGTTTATGAAAAATGATACTTTATATTTTTTTCAGAAAGATAAGAAAACATACAAAGATCATAAAGAAGATAAGTGAGTGTAAACAACCAGATAATACCTGAAGAATAAAAGCAACTGCACATATATATTTTATGTAAAAATGTGATACTTGATAGAGAAATGAGCATTTAAAATTTACACCTTACTGTTTTCACTGAAAACTTTAAAGGTATGGGAAAAAGCCATATTCATTGATCGAAAATATAAAGAAAACATTTATGCTTTTGTGCAAAATAAATTACATGTATAGACTCCTAGCCTGAAATCACATTATCATTTTATTGGGTTGTCCTGGGGTGTAAGTGCACGAGTGTGTCCGTATGTATGTAAAGTAGTATGCAACTGAGACTACAGCAAGACGGTGCCAAAATAACTGGCTGAAAAGCAAAAAAATTCAATCATGACAGTTTTACTTACATGTTTCCCCTGATTAGTTGATTTGTCTTGGCATTTTGTATGCATTCATTAAATTGTTGTAAACAAAGGCATAGTATTATAATGACATTCAAATCAATAACTTTTGGTGTTTACAACACAAAATCAAAAATATTTAAAATTTAGACTAAAATCAACCAATTTCATCTCAGAAAAAGTTTTCCTGCCTTCTGCAAATGCTTACTATAGAAAAACAGCATTCAGAAACTATACTTCATATAATTTCAAATATATATATATATATATACACATATATATACACGCACACACTCACAAACAATCTATATATAAAAGATATATATCCTCTTCCCCTGCCCCATGCCCCAAATCCCCAATCTTATTACCTGTTTTTGAGCAGTACATTGAAGGTCGTCTTATCCAGTCCCAGATAATTTGGCAGCAAGTTTGACCAATTCCAGTTCCATTTTGTGATAGCTGACTGTTGATAAATGAGAAGACGCTATTGTTAGTTATTAATCAGAGTTAATATGATCAGTAAATTAAAGCTCCAGCTGTGATAGACTAACTAAGAAGGAGGGGGGTCCAGAACAAGGACTTAGACAGATAACATCAATCATGTCCACAGAATAAGGTTTTTATTCCAATAAGACAGCAATTAATTTATAAATCCATTTGGGGATGTAGTCATTATTTATAAAAATATAAATCAATTTCTTGAGTCGTTATTCTTCCAAGAGCTAATGAAATTTGCCCAACAAGTTTCTCTGAAAGGGTGACTCTGTAGAGCAAAGCAAAATAATTGGCAACTTTTTCATGTATCAATTTATAGTTTTTTGGGGGTTTTTTTTAGCACCCATAAGTTTGATTAAAAAAACAAAGATGGAAGTACTATGGCTCAAATTACAAGACACAGCCTAATTAGAGTAGGATATTAATGTTTTTGGTTAAAAATCGGCTTTAAAGGGGAAATTATAAGGACCTGTAAATAACATAAGTAATTCTTTTTTTTCTCATTTAATAGATAATTTCACAACAGAGTAAGGAGAAAAATTACTGTGAAAGATAATCTCATAATTCAGAACTGAATACAACATACCATTTATTTAAATGAAGTGAGGATAATTTAACAGCTACAATGATTATTTATGGCTGGAGGAATCTAATGTACAACACAGGAAGGCAGGCAATAAACTCAAACTTATACAATATATTTGGTTTTAAAGTATTATAGACGCTTATACCCCTTAACACTAAATAGTTTTGATAACAAGCATCTAGGCCAGTGTTTAAAATCCAACAAGAACTATGCCCTGTCACCTGCTGATTAATGGAGCACTACAATCCTGTCATAGAGCAGGAGAATTCTGCCCCGGGTTGTCAGCATTTGAAGGTCTTATTCTACTACAGTATTGATGAATGTAGACTAGGGTTGTAACAGGCATGGTAAAAATATTATCTGCATCCCGAATTAGGCCATTGTTTTAATTCTTATTTTCATCAGAGCTCTAGGTCAAGCAATCCTTCTCTTCTGCCCTGTTAGTTCAAATAGTCTGTCAGGAGGCTACTGGGAAAAGGGACCAAAAAAAAGAACAAAGCAAAAGCAACTTTAGGTTTCAAGTCCTTTGGAATAAAGATGATCTTTTTAATGTGACTATGAAACATGCAGCTGAAACAATGGCATTATCTGACATTAAAAAATGTGTGGTGTTTATCACACTGACTTTATTCCAAACATCCTGACTTTAAGATCGTTAACAAATTCATTTTAAATTCAGGAATGTGCTTAGGGTTATAAAACAGCAAATTTACCTCATGCCACTTAAAATAGGAGCTCAAAGCCCTATTTACAATCAATTTTAAACTATTTTATAGTTTACCTGATAAATTAGATAAATTCATAAAGATTGCAAGGTGTTTTGTGAGTGTGTGTATTGGGAGATGGGGGAAGCCAGGGAGGGGAAGACTGTAAGAAACACGGGGTTTCTCGAGGCTGCCAGAGACACAGCCGAACAGATGCTCCCTCTGCCCACAGTGAACCGACCGGGGCAAAAGTCAAAGTTTACAGACCAAACATATGAATCCGTTTGACAAATAGAAAGAAGGTAAAATAACTTTTCCCAAGTCAATTTGCGCAAACAAGAACAAGGCCTTTTGCTTCCTAGCCAAAGAAGCTTAGGAGTAAATACTCAAACACAAAGCACTTCTTTTCTAACTTGTGTAAAAACAACTCTACAAATTTTAATTAAATTTACTATTTAATTTCCACATACCTGATCAAGCATGTTTTCGCTAAACACCTTGTACACATGGAAAGGGTTAAAGGCAGAGGGCTGATCTTCCACACTCCTCAAGGTCACCTTTAAAGGTTGAATGCGAAATGGCTTTTCCTCTGAACCATTCATAGAAAACAGCTGTTCTTTTAAATGCTCCTTCAAGGGAAAAAAATTACAAGTCGTGATGGTAGGAAGCATATATTCTCTTTAAGAATAAACTGGTCAATATCCAAACCTACCCTTTCAGCACATTTGCTACATTACACAGTATTATTTGCCTCAGGACAGAATACATTTTCAGAAGAAACATAGCAGAGTACATACCCATCAGGATTACAATAAACCCATCAAAAACAGGTTCACTTAATATATAGGACAGATTAGAAAGCCATTTAACAAATTCTCACATAATGAATGTACGCTTGATATATCAGAATCTTTTTAATAGGCATTGTCTTGTCATTTCTTCACATGTTAACATGTCTGGTTACCAAAACTTAACTCAGGTGCATGACTATTCACAGTCCATGACTGTTCATTCATTCATTAAGTGTAGTTGCTACCTACTCCATGCTCAGCAGAGAACTAAGTACTCTGATAGTTCCCTGCAAGCAGTCTCCCTCTATGTAGAATTAATTATAATGCAAGCTCCTAAACTCTAGTTTCACACTGTGGACTGAAAAATATCAAGGTTCAATAGAAGCTCAAAGTATGTAATTTTAATTCTACCCCCAAATGCCAGTGACAACCTGGGGAGGAAAAGAAAAAGTCAATCTACTGCATTATACCTCATTTTCCATCCATAAATAAAAAGGTGAATAACCATAATCTACTTCATAAGACTCCTTCTGGAAAACGATAAATTTAAATGACTAAAAGTTTCCCTCAAACTATCAAATACTTAATAAGTCATTTAATAAATAATATAACAGAAATGTCCTCCTGATTTTTAGTGTGTCACAATATAATGTTTTCTTCAAGGTTAGGGTTAGGACTTAGGGTCAGAAAGTTAGAGCTGAAAATGACTTCAGAGGTCATCTTGAAAACCCTTACTACTCAAAGTCCGGTGTGTGGGTCAGCCAAATGAGCCTCACCCAGGAGCGTGTTAGAAAAGCAGAATCTCAGGCCCAACCAAATGAGAATCTGCCTGTTCACAAGCTTTCCCAGGAGATGAGTAGGCACATGAAAGTCTGAGAAACTCTAGCCCACACTACATTCAGTGGTTGGCTCTGAAAGGTCAGATGACAAACTTGAGGTCACACACAGGAGCTTGGAAGCGTCAGTAAGAAGCCAGACCTCTGGTCTCAGGTCACTGTGTTTTCCCCGTGCCTCTGTAACTTCATGAATAGAGAACGCCTGCTGTACTCACTGTAGAAGGCAAATTTCAGATCCTAAAACCCTCCATCTCGCAATAAAAAACACTGCTTGACATTTCTTAAACCTGCTCATTGTGGACCATATCTTTTTTAGAATGATTAATTCTGTATCATCCGACAGACACACACGGACTCTTATTAAATATTATTAGATAACAATAAAGCCATCAGAAAAGTATATTAGATTTAGATTTTTGAACAGAAACAATTTTTCTCCATCATGATTTCTGAAAGTAAAAATTTAAAAAGGAATAAATTATTCCCCTTTCATTGAAAAACTGCTTTGTTTTGGCTAATAACAATCGTTCTCACTGTTTCCCCTTACGTGGCTATGTTTTGGCTTTTTTTGTTTCCACAATTCAGAAAAGAGAAAGTGCTCTGTTCTGTTGCAAGCTGTGAACACAATGGTGTTTTCTCCCTTGTGGATTTCTCTGACCTCTGTGCTATATTGACACTTGTCACTACCCCTTCTCAAAAGCCTCAGATTTTCTGTGGCATCACTTTAACCAGACGTACTGCTAATGTGGTCTTTCTTTAGAAGAAATACATTTTTCTTTGAACATCCTTTCCTGAACATATTCCCTGTGCCGTTACATCAGAGCTTATTCCTCTACCCATCGCTTCTCTGTTGCTCTCCACTGAAGAGATACACTGGCCTCATGAGCTCAACTACCATCCTAGTTGAAAGCCACCAAATCTAGTCACAGCCTCTTGTATCTGTGCTTCTGGCCAGCATCTTCAACCACCATTTGGACTTTTATGCTCGGACACCTTACCTTTATCTCAAACATTTAAAATCTCATCTTCTCTCAAAACTTCCCTGTCTCTCAATAGCACACCCATGCTTCCACTCACCCAGGCCTGTACGTGTAAATGCTCTGTATTTATGTTTTCGAACACAATTTAGCAGCACACCTGAAAGTGCTAAAGACATGACGCCACTCATCAAATGAACAAACGTCACGGTGCAATTTACCTACAGCATAACGATGCCTCACAGTATAAAAGCAGCCATAAGTATTATGCTAGTCACTCAGTCACCCTTGTGTTATTTGTGTTTACTGCCTGCTTTGTCTAAGTACTCAAGGCAGAGGCCTTGCTACTTTCGTTGATTCTATCCTCACCTTACATTATGCCTCTAACCTTGCAGCCTGCATTTCACACAGCACAATAAACCACCAAGCACTTAGCTTGCTTTCCCATCTGATAGATGTTGCCATAACAGTAAGTATATTCAGTTGCAGAGAAAGAAAAATCGTAACTTTGAATCAAAATGTGGTGATACTCCCGCAAAGAGTCTTACGTACATCAGCTCTCATAGCACACCTGTTCAGAAATGCTTCCTCAGAGTTCCACGAGTTCTACGAGAAAACAGCCTTTGGATTTCCTGAATACAACAGGTGGCCGATGGCCAGTAAATATCCAACTTAATTTTTGTTGATTTTGCTTACTGGTGATTTACTGATCTTTCTTGTGTTATGGAACTTTGAAAGAAAAGACTCCTCTATCAGTCTGGCAATCTATACCAGCCATTGTTGTGCTCAGAATTATTGTAAATCAACTTTACTAAGGCTCTGAGGGTACTCTGACTACAACATCTGTTCCTCTGTAACCACCACAGTTACTTTGGCCAATCTGGGTGGCCAGGTTGACATGCCCATGAAGACTCTGACTCCGTAATGGAGGTCTTTCAGTTTGCCAAGGCCGCGACCTCCTGCTTGCCTGAGATGGAAACCTCAAACAAGCTGTGAGAGATCATTAGCAAGCATGAACAGGTTGTGTTACTTTGTAACAATTTCTACTGAGCTCCAGTCCCTTAAGAACAGGACCTTGACTCATAGCTACAAAGGCCTCCATCCTTCTCAGGTGATCATTGAAGTTGACTGGTTGATTACCTCTCTGCAGGCCAGAAAACAAGATTTACTTGAAGTAACTTTCAGATAGATAATAGTGGGGAGAACATTTATGTAACTGAGTTGTAAAATCCTGTGGTAGAGTTAATTCACTCCTTGGAAATGTATGGTTTTTAAGGCCTGCCTCATGGAGATAAAACACTATATCTTAACATTATTCATATTATACAATTTTTATTATGCCAAAAAATACATTCATGTGTTTGCAAATATAAACATAATTCTAATTCACACTAGATGTCACATTCGAATCCAGATATGTATGATCAAATTAAAAACCTAAGTTAGCAGACTTGTATTGTTTCAAGTAATAACTGAGATACCTACTCTTTACATTTTTGCTAAAATAGCCAGATACATGCAAGGTCAGACGCTTAACCCAGCAGAGAGGTGAATAAGCATGACATTGGTTCTAATCAGTGTCCCTACATTAATGTACTTTCTTGGGTTAATCTAGTTGCTCCCAAATATGGTTCGATATTCTTCTGAAGTTTCTCATTATGTAAGGAATCTTCAACTTCACCAACACGAGTATGACGTCTACAGGAGAAGAGCTATATCTCTCTTCAGAAAATTCTTCATTTCACAAATACCAGATTTTAACATCAGCTTAATGGTCACGAATACACAATTCCCATACTACACCTCTAGTCTCTACAATTCCGAACTGAGTACATGAACCGTGTCATTGTTTAAACCGTATAAATAAAACCGACATTGCTTCGGTGAAGCTTCTGCTGTACAAATGCAGAACAGCCGGGGCTGAATAGATTCTATTAATAATACAATATTGAGTTTGGTATTGACTTTAAGAAGTATTATCACCTCCTTGACTAACCCTTAGCTGCCAGCAGACGCTGCCTCAGGCCAGTACACACCTAATTGCTCGGTAAAAAGGCCGTTTCCCTACCTCATTGAGCCGCATGATGTGATAAATTTGCCTCAGGTACTCGCTGCCACCTGGTTTGTGGCAGATATCCAGGACCATCATGTTTATTTTCTGCTCAGTCAGTTCAAGAGCAATATCTCCTTCTTCTAAGTCTGTGCTTTCCTCTATCGTCATAAATGCACTAAATACAAAGAAAGCATGTAAGTATCAGTGGTGAAGAACTGTAAAGACGGAAAATAATCAAAGAGATTGAGTGTGGAGAGTCGATGTAAATCTCGGATTCAAAGCACCTATAAAGACTTTGCTCAAATAGGTAAGCCTTCCCAAAAGGCTGCAGCTCACATAAACAGTGCCTTAGAACTGAGCACCTGAAAGCATTTTTAAAAATTGAATCGTTTCTTTTAAAACATTTCTTTATTGCATTTATACTCCTATCTATAAAACATTTCCCCATTACCACAACTGTTGAAATTGCTATAATCATGGGATGAAAACAAAACATTTCTTTTTAAAAACATGTAAGAAATAATCTGTATTTTCTCTTTGAGGACAAAGAGTATCTTTGATGCCAGAAATAGCTTTGGTATTCTGTCTTTTGCAGATTCCTCTTTACACCTGTCTCAGAACACATTAAAGACTAATTAAAGTGTCAAAAGGGGGAGCCTATTATGCTAAATATAGGCTGGGTGCTTCCTGCAGGAGTGCTGACCACTGGGTATTTTAAATTGGCCTTTTGACACTTGTTGCCTTCTAAAAATACATGCCCCCCTCCTGTTCCTTCTAGGTGACAGATAACTTAGCAAAAGTCACTACCCTGCTTATCCTTCCCGGAAAAGGGTCTATTATAACCACACCAGGAATGTGCAAGTTATATGTGGGAAAGGTTTCTTTTATGAGAACTCATATGCTTATTATTGATTTTAAACATTATTACATAGTAATAATGGATGACATAATTTTTAAAAAATTCTCAAGCTGTACCAGTGTAAAATTAATCACGATATTCAACTTACATCATATATATTCCATACTAATTTTCTTTTTACAAGTGCTATTAGGATCACGTTAGTCTTTGCAGTCTATGTATTCTTAAGAAAACGCATGGGTTTCCACTGTTTCCCAGACTAAATGAAATTTACTGTGGTGTAATCAGCTATATACTGCAGTTCATTACTGAGATTTTGCCGTGATTATAAGTTCATTCTGCTAAGAGTCAGTGCCGCTGACCTGAAGACTGAACCAAATGATACCCAGCTGCTGGACATTAACTGTTATATTGCTTCCACATGTAGCTTCAAAGCATCCTTCTCTAAAAAAAAACCAAAAAAAGAACTTTATTATCATATAAGCCTTGCTAAAAAATAAAGCAAATCCTACTCTTAAAGATATTTATTAGCTAGAGTAAATCTTTAAACAAACAAAAAAGACCTTTTTGCAATAAAGAAAAGTTTGTAAATATCTTTTTGAAGCTGCATGCAGGCTGCAAGCGAAATTTCTTGTCAGGTTTTGTAGAGGCTGACATGGAAAAAGTTGAGGCAAAAGAGTGTCTCAGTGTCAGCCCCTGAATTGTATCCTTTCCTGTCCATCACTGTGCAGGTGAAGCAAATGATTGGATTCAGTCAATGCTATGATTAATGAGTTCCTCTCTGGATTTGGGACTGCCTATCAATCATGTCATTAGGGAGAATGTGCCCTGAAAGAGGCAGACCTTAGCCAAGGAATAACTGCATTAATCTTAATCTGTATATGCACCCAGCCAGCCAAGTCAGGGTCACCATGATGAAAAACAATAATCTTCAACTCGACAAATTACTTTGCAAAGACAGACGTTTCTTTACTTTTTGGCCTGTGTGTTCTCCGGAATCTAAGTTGACTGTTTACAGCTTGAGTGTTACTACAAAGTGAAGGTTATTTTAATGAATAGTAATGTTTTCAGGCGGCATGCAAGACAAGCAATGCTTACAGCTGCCACCTTTCCACTGCAGTTATTTTCAGAGTTTCCATAAAATCAAAATTAAATCTGGGTGCAAGTGAAAGAAATCTAGCTAAATGATATTGTGTAGTTACAAGATAATCTTCATGAGGAATTAAGATTTCATTTATTTTAACAGAAGAACTATTTTAAGTGCTTACATTCTCATACTTGAAAAAAAAATTATGGTAGAGCAAAGGCAACCCTCCACCTGTATACAGACATCATGGTTTAAAATACATTTTCCTCATGGTATAGATCTATGAACTAAATGATCATCAATCTGTGAGAAATGCATAGAGATGGAAGTTCATGTGTATATCAGATAATCAACTTGAAATCAAACTCGAGATGAAACATTCCTATAGCTCCCAAATCCATAAGAGATTCCCTAAAGTGAGTTAAGAAGTCAAATTTAACTCTTTGTCAAATAAATGAAATAACTGTAAATCTGGATTTTTGTACATTGATATTATTTGAGAAATTGAGAAAGACATAGGTAGCACTGTGCTAATTACAAATTACATAATATGTATTCAGAATCTTTGAGGGCTATAAGACGTTTATAAAAATCAATAATTCTTTATTTTGGATGCATGTTACAACAGATAGCTAATCAGCCAAATATTAGCTAGACAATTTCCTACTAAAGGAGATAACCAGATGTGTTAGTGCTGTTTATAAGAAACTTAGACGAAAATTAACTTTTAAGGAAAAATTTTTCTCATGGATTCCTGTAGCCCCAGGTATATTACAGACATTACTTTAAACTGATCTTATTGATAGAGGGGGTCCTAATTCAGCAGTATCATAAATTTAACTTTATAATCAGATCCACTATTTTTACTCTGCTTTTTTCTCTCCCTTTTACACCCACTGCTATGGATAATGACGTGGCCTTAATCTTTTAGTCTTTGAATTAAAGCCTGTAAATTGGTATCAAATGCAAATGTAAAGATTAAGGTCACTGTCAACGTTACTAAGCATTTTCCTGACTGCTATTATTCCTACACACAGGATGCTCACAAGTTAATTTCTCGGAGTCGTATGACAAGAACAGGAAAATCATGATTACTTACATTTCTTACATTACTTACGTGACTACTTATATTAATTTGGATTAATATAAAGTCCTACAGGTTAATATAAACCAGTGAAGAGTATTTGTTATCACACTACTAACCAGTGAGTGCAACATATTTTAATGGTTTATAAATAACAAATGCTCACTAGTTCTAAGCTCGATGTTAAGAACTTTACAAACGTTATTTAATTTTTCAAAACAACTCTACCAGCTTAGTATCATCACTAAAAATGAGGTTTTGAGAGATTCTGTAACTTGCACAAGATGGCCCACTTACAAGGAATTTGTATTTGTCCATCTGATTCCAGAGCCTGTGCTCTTTATCACTACCACGTACTAAAAGTAACAACTTTTAGTTGTTTCAGGCAGTAAGTTATAATAGTATCTTCTAGCAATATGAATATATTTTCAAAGAATGGGGGACCGTGTATGTGAGAGTGTAGAAAAAGGAGGGGCTGGCTTAGTGAACTGTAGACCACATGAACCGTAACTCCCTTATCAATATCATGCAATTCTATACTGAAGACTACTTTTAAGTAGGACTCTATGTACATATTTAAATTCATCAGGGACCCTTAAAAATCTTCGCAATACCACAAATCACTTAGCTCTTGGTGACAAACCTATGAGAAGGCTGACATTTTCATACAGAAACAGCTGGGTGTGTTTACAGCTTGAGTGTGATATGCCCCAGTTGCCTTCTGGGATTCTTACATTACCAGATGAAAAATGTGTACCTTTTTGACAATCAGATACACAGAAAGCAATAAAGAGCCTTTTATATCCATTAATTCCTTCTTAATTTAATCTCCATGGCCAATCCATTTACAAAACGCTCCAGGCTATCCACTAGATACCTGTTTGCACACTGAAAAGGAGTGAAACCAAATTCTCCTGGGTTTAACTACCACCCTTTTAATCAGAAACCTTAAGATGGTGACTAAACAAGTATAATGTTCCAGTGTATCAATGGGGTTCAAATTCTAATAAGACAAGGAACATTAACAATCCAGTTTTTAATGGAATATTTATCTTTTTCTCTATTCATCAAAGTTCCCATGACGCTAGCAAAATGACCATTGCTGCCTATCCAACAATATTTGGTTGTGGTGGTTGTTTATTGTTGATTTTGCTTTTGTGAATGTATTTGATGAAATTCAGTGAAAGAAAAACATCACTTTACCATTCGGTGCTCAGTTTCCTTGCTTTCAACAATTGGCATTCAATCCAGTTGGGTTTTTGCTGCTCAATGCTCCGTATGACCTTCTGGGTCATTTGATTAGGGCTACTTGTCTGCTCTCCCATGATGCTTTCCAAACACACACAGATTAAACTGAGTTTCTCTTTACTCCATCTGTCAAGGGAGGCACCTGTTAAAAGTTCCACAGTGTTTCCATCCTCAAATATCCGACATATAATTACAATCAAGTTCCAGACAAGCAGGCCAGCTTTCTTTAATTCAACAAAGTTTTTTGACATTTTTCTCTCAGCCAGAAAAAAGAAGTATTTAACTGGGGGAGGCAAACATGCAATCACCGTAGGTAACTTGCTGATTACAATAGATACTGCCTGAGCAGCAAGCCTTGTGAAGCCTGGGGAAGAAAAGAAAGAAAAGGTATGATTAATATTAGCATTTGTGTTCCATCACTGTGTTGCTTTGAGTGTTGTGTGGGGATGTCTAATTTTTGCGGAGAAAATTGTTGAGAAGAGCAAGTTCCTGACATATTCCGACAGGACTCTACTGGGGTCCTCTGTAGTACTGCCAAAAATTCCCCAAATCCCAAACTTAATTTTTCCTCCCACAAATGAAAATTAGAAAATTCAGAATTATTACTTATATTTTTATCTACTAAGACCTCAGGTTTAAAGGGCCCAATGTCCTCCTAATTAGTAAATGCAAAGGTACTCCTGCCGGACCTCTCTGTGGCCTTTGGCACTTCCTGAAGCCTTTCTCCTCTTCCCCTGGAAACCATGACAGAATCATTCCAGCTCTTGTTGGGACTGGCTCCTCTTCTTTTAGTTCTTAGCCCAAATGTCACCTCCTCTGAGAGCCTCCCCCCACCATCCCATGTAAAGCAGTCCCTTCATGCCCTTCTCAGGCCAGCCCCCAGTCCCTCCCTATTATTAGACCCCATTTTATTGCCTTTATTATAGCACTTAGCATCAGTTAATAATAATCTCCTGGGCTTCCCTGGTGGCACAGGGGTTGAGAGTCCGCCTGACGATGCGGGGGACGCAGGTTTGTGCCCCGGTCCGGGAAGATCCCACATGCCGTGGAGCGGCTAGGCCTGTGAGCCATGGCCGCTGAGCCTGCGCGTCCGGAGCCTGTGCTCCGCGACGGGAGAGGCCACAGCAGTGAGAGGCCCGTGTAACGCAAAAAAAAAAAAAAGGAAAGAAAAAAAAATTATAATCTCCTTTATTTCTTCATTATCTGTCTCCATCCACTAGAATATAAGCTCCAGGAAGGCATTCCTGTAGCCCAAGCACTTAGGACCTCATCTATAACAGTTGTTCAGTAAGTATTCGTTGAATAAATGAGTCAACAAACTGGTTCATGTTTACCTCTATTATTCTGCTTCTTTGTGTCCCACGCTAGTTCCACTTCTACTAACACCTCTTAAATGTATTTGCTAAGTCCTTGGCCTGTTGACTGTAGATTCTACTCTCCCTTACTTGGTATTATTTCTCTGAAGGATTTACTGATCTTCCCTCTCTAGATCAGGGTTTCTCAACTTTGGCACTATTCACATTTGGGGCTGGAGAATTCTTTATTGTAAGGAGCCGACCTGTGCATTGTAGGATGTTTTAGTGGCATCTCTGTCCTACACTCACTAGATGCCAGTGGCATCCTCATCAATTGCGACAAACAAAAATGTCTCTAAAGCATTGCCAAATGTCCCCATCTTCCTAGTTGAGAACCACTCTTCTAGATGATTCTAGAATCTTCAGTCTTGGCCTTTCTCCAGGGTAACAGTCCTACGACTTCAGCTCCCCGATGGGCATTCCACTTCTCTGTCCTAGTCATCATTAACTCAAACCATAGCTAAAACCAAATTCATTGTTTTCCTCCCAAACTACCTTGGCCCTCCTGACCCTCCCTCCCATCCTCTCTTCCTTCCTTCTCTTCTTCTGTCCTTCCTTCCTTTTCAATCTTGTAAACATTCCTGTTGATCCTTCATCCCACACTGGGGACTGCA
Organism: Grampus griseus; assembly: GCF_964374135.1. Classification (NCBI taxonomy): domain Eukaryota; kingdom Metazoa; phylum Chordata; class Mammalia; order Artiodactyla; family Delphinidae; genus Grampus; species Grampus griseus. The sequence continues at coordinate 75,384,360 of NC_139019.1, forward strand.
CTGATATATCTTCCTACTCCCTCATCTGACACCCAATTTTGCCTCACTGTGACCATGGCTACTACCTATTCAAGCCCTCCCTCACAAGTGGTATCTGGACTATTGTAGGACTCTCATCTCCCTGCTCCAGACCATGCCCAGCTGTAAAGCCAGATTACCTAATTTCTCTGCTACAATTCTTTTAGCTTTTAACAGTTTTCCACTGTTACGAGATCAGTCTGCAGAGCGTTGCTGACAAAACATTCCACAGTCCAGTCTCAGCCAGTTTCTATGAACCTTTATTTTATCCTCTTTGCTTTTAGCCTTCTGAATATCTCATTATTCTCACATAGGATGCCCTTCCTCTTCGTGGGTCACTCATAATCTTCAATTCTTCGTTCAAAGTCCTTGCCTCCTATGAATTTGTTTGAACATATTATCCATATGACTATGTTGGTAATCAGGTCCATAACGTGCCATGTTGCACTCTCTTTTGTATTATCATCTATTACTGTTTATGTTATATTCTTATTTTTTTTAACAGCTTTATTGGACTATAATTGCTTTGCAATGGTATGTTAGTTTCTGCTTTATCACAAAGTGAATCAGCTATACATATACATATATCCCCATATCTCCTCCCTCTTGCCTCTCCCTCCCACCGTCCCTATTCCACCCTCTAGGTGGTCACAAAACACCGAGCTGATCTCTCTGTACTACATGGCTGCTTCCCACTAGCTATCTATTTTACATTTGGTAGTATACATAAGCCCATGCCACTCTCTCACTTCGTCCCAGCTTACCCTTCCCCCTCCCCGTGTCCTCATATTCATGAGATGTCTTTACAAGGAGACTAAAAGCTCCTCAAGAGCATGGAAGAAAATCTCCTCACTCCTTGAGTATCCCACAAAGCCAGACACAAGTGTTTTAATCCACTATGTACATAATTGAATTTGAACACTGGAACGGAGCGAGAAGTCTAAAGAGGATAGCTTTAAGTTCTTCAGAAAAACATTTTTTACTGTTTTTACTGAACAAAAATAATTTAACACTGTGAAAGATTTTTCAAGATATTTGTGACATTTAAAGAGGTCACTCTGCTCTATAAAAGTATAACGCTCTTGGAAAACATAGGTCTAGTCTAGTGACTCCTCAGAAATTCATGATAACTTAAGAATCATTTTCAAAATTAACTGGATCAGTCTCTATACATTTGTAAAAATTGGGTCCAAAATATATTTGAATGATCTCATAAGACTTTTGTATTAAATAAAATAATAAATATGAAAGCACCTAGTTCAATACTTGGTAAAAAATAGTTGCTCAGTAAATGTTTTCTTTTTATTCAAATAAATGTTTAGATGAGGCTTAAAATATAGATAAAGCAAATTAAGAAACCACTCTTCTCAGTGTTCTTAAAGTATCTTAAATGTTTTATTGTTTTTATGTGTTTGTGTCTCATATTCCCTAATCTGTTGTCAGGTATTTGACTTAAAAGATTATATCTTATATTCTGTTTATCCTAAAGAGGGCTTAACTGAACATAGTGAGTAAACATTGGACAATAATATAAGCAGATACCAGGTGAAGATTAGCAATTCTCTTCACAACTGTACTTCTACTGATATTTATAAAATCTGAGAATTGCAGGTACTGAAATCCCTAACTACTTTATTAAAGCTTAAGGCAAATTCCAATCAGAGCCTTTAGGCTGATGACAAATCCATTCTACTAATCACAGGGTCTCTGAGTCTATGGTGATGTTAACAACATACCAGGGAAGGATCTTTTAAAAATGCCACACACTCATTTTTCTGTCTTTATTTAAATAAGTTGACTTCTAACTCACATATATATAATATATTGTAAGAGCCATCCCAATTTCAGAGCTGATAAAGTGTGAAAAAATGTATGTCTCAGAATGAATGCAATGTGAGAGGTATATTTATATATTTATCATTTCTTCTTTCCTATGCATGGACTACTGATTGTAATAATATATTTGGGTGATTATAAAACATACAGAAAGGAAATTTACAATGAAATAGGTAAAGACAAATAATGTATTAAAATCAACTTTAAAAATGTTTTTTATTAGTGGTATAAAATGTCAATAATACATTATTGAGTGAGGATAATGTGATTTAATATGCTTTATTATTTTAAAAATCTGGACTTTAACAGTTCATGATACATTGATTCAAATGTCAGGTTATAAATTTAGTTTGTTTCAATACTTGATTTTAATGGATGTCATAGGTGAAAAAGCCATGACATGGACTATATACGTAGACCCACATGGAACTTGTGAAATCATGGCACTCATTTTTCAATCTCAACCACCAAATAGGCAAAGGTTGTTGTTGAAATTTGAATAATAAATATTCATCATCATTATGTTAATCAGTTGTTCTTGCAAATAAATTGAAATATATTTCATTTTCGTATTTTTAAGAAGTGTTCAGAAATAACCAAAACTCTTATTTGGAATATTTGAACCATGTTAAAAAATTCTAAGTTCTTAAGTGTGCAGCTATGCCATTTTTATGGGTGATACTGGTTTTTATAAAACGAATATTTCTGGTTTTTATAAAATAAAATATCTCAAGAACTTCTGATAACACTCTGTGTATTTCTGCCATCAGTTTCTTTCTCAACAATCCACATGTGAATGGTGCCTCGAATACATTTTCCTTGTGGTGTTACCTCTGTTTCCTCTCCAGAATCCATTGTTTTAGTTAAAACAATTACTCCAGAGTTTCCCCATAAAGTATTCTTTTTATTTAAAAAGTTATTTACTGGTAAGAAAATATATTTTCTGGTATATCTTTCCTTTAATTGTTGTCGAAGAAACAAAACAACTAGTTGTGTATTTGCTCTTAGGGAGCAAATTCTTTGTGTATTTGCTTCGGGAGCAAATACCTAAGCTGAGCTATATCAGAAACATCTGAACTTCCATTCAGTTCTCTGGTAAATCTCTTACACTGTATAATTTATTGTACTATTTATTTCTTCAAATCTTCAGTGTTTTCTATGTATTTGCTGACAAAAAATAAAGAAATACATTTTAGTTTGTCACCATAGTGTTTTCCATGTTCCGTTATTTTCACTGTGTCAGGAAGGACAATTTTTTCTTTAAGCTAGTGACTATTTGTCTTTTATTAAGTTAGAATCCTCAAAAAAAATAAAAAGGCCTCTAAACACTTCATTATTTAGATGAATTGTGCAAAGTACTGAATTAAATATCAATTGACTTAAAACATTGCTGAAAATGATTACTGAGGTTTATCTTCATGTTTTGGATGCTTAGTCTTGAAATCTCTGGCTAATCAAGATGACTTCAAACTAGCTCTAGCTAGATATCCCTAACTATCTCAAGGCACAATACTCATTTAGGAGGGATTCGTGTTTAACAACAATGTATGGGAAGCCATGGCTCAAATGGTTTTCCCACACATTTCCCATTTTTATTTTTTTATTTTATTTTATTTTTGGCCAAATCTGATCAGACTATCAATGTTCTACCTTATAATATGGCTGAGAAACAGCTCATGTTAGAAATATTCCTAAGTGTGAGCTTTTTTACTTTGTCATTGTTTGCTCTCCCTTGGATTCCCAGTAATAGTTTTAAACCGCAGTTGATTTGTTGATTTACAGGAATATGTTAAAGACACTTGTGTGTTTTGTGAGGATTAATTTTGTTAAAACTAAATTATGAAATACAAAGGACAACCTTAATTGATTACTGAACGCTGAAAGCTAATGAAGGAGTAAGGTTACCCTGTTCATGCCCTTCCCAACAATACTGTCCCCAGCACACAACTGGCTCACTCACAGACCAAGGGAGAGTTCCAGTGACACCCCATACGAAATTTCAGTAGTTTTACTTTCTTTCTTCTCAACCCCTGTACAACCCCTGAGGTGTTTGCACCCATTTGTAAACATTTATACTAGTCTTCAAGCACCAAGAGGGGATATCTTATTTACAGTTTATTCCTGGACCAACCCCAGTACCTGGTATTTAGTAGTAACTGACTTAGTAGGTATCTATTGAATGAATAAGTGACTTAGTGTCTGACATGTACATACTATCTATCTTATACACTGTAGTGAAAATAAAGGTTGAGCACTGTCAGTTTAAAAGAGGATAGGAATGAAAAACAATGGTATTCTCCTATTGTCACATCCACCTGGAATGCACAAAATGCTTTATAAGGTCACTTTCCTCCACCACTTTCTTTTATATATTTATGTGATCTGGCACTCCTTCATGGCTGTCTAAGTGTTGTACTTCTACTCTTAGTGATAATTTTATGAAAAAATATTATTTAGTAAGGAAAACCACAAGAACTAGTATCTACAAAGTAAGCATTTTTTGGAACCAGAGGCTCTTTGAAACGTTATGGAAGAGTACCAAAATGCCTGTAGGAAAAAAAAAATAATTGTTCATGAATAGACCAACTTGAAAGCCGCAAGCAAAACAGTGCTACTCATATGACATGATACATAAACTATAGATCATGCTTCCTGTATTGCTCAAAATCTATGAAATATATCAAAGCTAGAAAGGAGAGGTGGCAACAACTCAGGTGAGGAAGAACTTAAGTAATGAAAATCTGACATTTTCCAATTTCAATTAAATGGCTTTACTAGATTCAAAGGCAGTTTAATAGGGCTTGGACAGAATTAAAGCATTACTATGAAAGGTCACTGATGGATAACTGATTTGAGTCTGTATATAAGGTTGCTGGATAAGAGCCACATTATTTAGGATCTCCATGGAGAAGAATGAAAGAAAGCCTACTTTCCTCAATTGACTTTAGCAGGTTCAGCTGGAATATTTTACTGTTGAAAGTTTCCTTACAGTTAATGAAAAAAAATTCATCTTTAAAGATGAAAATAAAAGGGAAAAGTTTTATTTTAAAAATCCTAAAGAAGATTCATGAATACAAACAGATAAGATACATTCAAAGGAATCTTGTGAAATTCTTGAAAAGTAAAAACATCTAGGTAGGAAGAAACCATTTAAGAAGAAAGTACTTGATTAATAAAATAAATGAATAATACAGGTAACTGATAATCCTTAAATACACTTGATAGATGCATTGCCCTGAAGAGGAACAATGCACTGAATCCAGAACCATAGATATTGGGGGGAAAATACCCTGTCAGAAAAATGTGTAGCTACTAAATGGGGTGCTATTTTTGACCTAAAAGCTACATATGTAGGTGTATTAACAAGAGGAAAGAAAGTAATAATTGGTAGTTGTGGAGGAAAAACTTCAAAAAAAGAATAATTAAACTGAATATCAAAGCAACCTTCCTGAGAGGATGAATTTTAGATTACTCAATAGATTTAAGGGAAATTAGTCAAACTCATGTGACTAATCTGTGAATACTAACATGAACACAAAATAGCACAAAAAATTTTGAACTGGTAGTTAAATAAAGAAGATAACCATTTGAGTCATTTTCATCTCTAGGTTTTCTTTTTTTTTGATCACATGGCTCACAGTAACAAAAATTAGAAATCCAAAATATACATGGTAGAAAGGAGACTAATACAGTTTACACATTTTATAATTTTTAGAATTTTACTTGTTCTCATAACCTAGAAAATGTGCTTCCTCAGGGATGTGTTCTTAAAGAAAAACAAATGTACCTTTGCTTGATTCTTTCCTTTTGGTTTCTTTTGGAGTATAATTCCATTCTCTTGGAATGCTCTCACGCAGACATTCAAGAACACTGTGCTTGTTTAGGCTTGTCTCACAGTTTCTCCAAGAGCTCAGCACAGATATTATCTGCTGCACAATGTCCTTGACGGCGTCAGTCAGTGCCAGTCTCAGGCATCGGATGACCTCTACCTCAGACTCCATGCACGTTGAGACTTTAAAATCAGACAGCATATTACAGTTAGCAGAATCTGGAAATATTCTGTGCCCTGTTCAGCTGGGAATTCAGCTTCTCAATAATCTAGTTTAAAGCTAGAGGAAAAGAAGGCTGCTTTTAGCCTAGAAATCATGTAATTGATAAACAGTCCATAGACATTTGAAAAAAATAAGTTACTGCTTGGTAATAAAGGGAATGGTAGTTAAAATAACAGTGAATACCAGCATTTGCTGGTACTTTGGGGACTCTACTGGTGGATATATAAATTGTATGACCTTCTTAGATGACAGCTTGACAATAATAGTAAAAGCTTTAACACTTTACTTACCTTTTAACACATTTATTCCTTCTCTGGAACTTTATCCTAAGAAATTAATTATGATTATATAAATAATATACAGAAAAATTGGGAAATAATACAAATGTCCAATAACTGGGGATTTGTTTAATTAGCTTAGGTATATCCATCTTCACAGTAAAGCCATTTATTGATTAGTTAAAAAAAAAAAAAAGCAGGTTAACAATGAGATATCACCTCACCCAGTCAGAATGGCCATCATCAACAAATCTAGAAACAATAAATGCTGGAGAAGGTGTGGAGAAAAGGGACCCCTCCTGCACTGTTGATGGGAATATAAATTGATACAGCCACTATGGAGAACGTATGGAGGTTCCTTAAAAAACTAAAAATAGAACTACCACACAACTCAGCAATCCTACTACTGGGCATATACTCTGAGAAAACCATAATTCAAATATACACATGTACCCCAATGTTCATTGCAGCACCACTTACAATAGCCAGGATATGGAAGCAACCTAAATGTCCATTAACAAATGAATGGATAAAGAAGATGTGACACATATATACAATGGAATATTACTCGGCCATAAAAAGGAACAAAATTGAGTTATTTGTAATGAGGTGGATGGACCTAGAGTCTGTCATACAGAGTGAACTAAGTCAGAAAAAGAAAATCAAATACCATATGCTAACACACATATATGGAATCTAAAAAAAAAGGTACCGATGAACCTAGTGGCAGGGCAGGAATAAAGATGCACACATAGAGAATGGACTTGAGGACACAGGAGGGGGAAGGGGAAGCTGGGACGAAATAAGAGAGTAGCACTGACATATATACACTACCAAATGTAAAATGGATGGCTAGTGGGAAGCTGCTGCATAGCACAGGGAGATGAGCTTGATGCTTTGTGATCACCTAGAGGGGTGGGATAGGGAGGGTGGGAGGGCAGCTCAAGAGCGAGGGGATATGGCAATATATGTATATTTATAGGTGATTCACTTTGTTGTACAGCAGAAACTAACACAACATTGTAATGCAATTATACTACAAAAAAGATATTAAAAAACAAAAAAAGTGGGATGAATCTAAAGTAAAAACATTAAAATAAAAAGCTCACCCTTAAAAAAAAAGAGCAGGTTAGAAAAGAGTATGAGATACCGGTCCGGGAGGATCCCACATGCCGCGGAGTGGCTGGGCCCGTGAGCCGTGGCCGCTGAGCCTGTGCGTCCGGAGCCTGTGCTCCGCAACGGGAGAGGCCACGACAGTGAGAGGCCCCCGTACCGCAAAAAACAAAAACAAAAACATATCTACATACATATATAAAAGAATTAAAAGATGTACTCTAAAAGGTTAATAGTGATTATCAATGACTAATGAGATTTCAGGTGATTGTCCTCTTCCCTTCCTTCTTTTACTTTTTCTCCCTCCCTCCCTCCTTTCTTTCTCCCTTTCTTCCTTCCCTTCTTTCCAATAATAAGTATTACCTGCAATGATTATGTATTACTTGTGTGATAAATGCAATAAAAGTTTTTGTTTGTGTTTTTAAAATGACTGGGAAGTCCAGGGACCATCACTTGAATCAATAGAGAAGAGCACCTATATGATATTTTTGCCCTCAAATTTCAAGGTGATATTTCTCAAATGACAACCCATTGTTAAAACCACCATAGTGCTGAAACTAAGAGCTGGTTTTTTGAAAATATAAACAAAATTGACAAACCTTTAGCCAGACTCATCAAGAAAAAAAGAGAGAGGGTCCAAATCAAAAAAATCAGAAATGAAAAAGAAGTTATGTCTGACACCACAGAAATACAAAAGATCATAAGAGACTACAACTATATGCCAATAAAATGGACAACCTAGAAGAAATGAACAAATTACTAGATATGTACAATATCCCAAGACTGAACCAGGAAGAAATAGAATATATGAACAGACCAATTACCAGTAATGATACTGAATCAGTAATTTAAAAAAACTCCCAACAAACGAAAGTCCAGGAATAGATGGCTTCACAGGTGAATTCTACCAGATATTTATCCTTCTCAAACTATTCCAAAAAATTCTAGAGGAGGGAAAACTTCCAAACTCATTCTACAAGGCCAGCATCACCATGATACCAAAACTAGACAAAGATATCACAAAAAAAGAAAATTACAGGCCAATATCACTGATGGACATAGATGCAAAAACCCTGAACAAAATGTTAGCAAACTGAATCCAACAATACATTAAAAGGATCATATACCATATCAAGTGGGATTTATCCCAGGGATGCAAGAATTTTTCAATATCTGCAAATCAATCAATGTGATATACCACATTAATAAATCAAAGAATAAAAACCATATGATCATCTTAAAAGATGCAGAAAAAGCTTTTGATAAAATTCAACATCCATTTATGATAAAAACTCTCCAGAAAGCAGGCACAGAGGGAACATACCTCAACATAATAAAAACCATGTATGACAAACCTAGAGCTAACATCATACTCAACGATTAAAAGCTGAAAGCACTTTCTCTAAGATCAGGAACAAGACAAGGATGCCCAAAGAGGTACAAACTACTATGTATAAGATAAATAAGGTACAAGGATATATTGTACAACGCAGGGAAGATAGCCAATATTTTATAATAACCATAAATGGAATATAACCTTTAAAAACTGTGAATCACTATGTTGTACACCTGAACTTTGTATAATATTGTACATCAACTATACCTCAATTAAAAAAAAAAACATCATGGTGAAGAGGATCTTGGTGATATCAAATGTTGAGAGTTTTATTTTTTAGCATGACATAATCATCAGTTAGGTAAACTTGTTGCTCTTTATATGAATGGTAGACAGTGTAGCTGTCTGTCTTTTTAATGATGTTTCAAGACTTTAATTCATTGAAGGACATAAAGAAGCCTTCTTCCTGTATCAGTAATTAACATTCATTTGGGTTGAACTCTTTGGAGTCATGGATTAAATGCGTCTCAGATATCTAAAAATTCTAGAAAGCCAGGAATTCCTCTACTTCCTTTTGTTAAAAGGGTATGTTTATTCCTTTTAAAATAAAATCAAGGAATTGAAAATGATAAAATAATAGACTTATCTCAAAGAATTATTTTAAAATTACATGAATTAATTTGTGTAAAGTAACTACCATATAGTAGGCACTTATGTAAGTATGTGCTATTATTATTATTACCTAAGATAAGAGTTTTCTGGAAAAATTATAATTTCTGGAAAAATTACAATTGTACAGTGTTGCAGTTCCCAGTGTTCTCTTGATGCAGGATTCTGAAACATCTTGAGCACTAGATACTACTATAGGGAAGATTAATCAATACCCACAGATGCCTATGGTTGAGATAAGAAAGAAGAAATGGAGAACAGAGAAAAGAAAGTGGCAGGGTATTCTGGTTTCTGGCTCTGCATACAATGAGCTTGGATGTATCTACTTTATTCTAACAGCAAGTAAAAAACTGAACAAATAAAAAAAATCAACGACTCTTCCTGGATCTGTAAAAGAGGTGAGGACACAAGGCAAACCACAGCCCCCCAGACTGGAAAGACAGACAGGCAAATACAGCAAGGCACAGCTTACTGGAGTAGAGACTCACAAGCAGAAACTATCCTGGGAACCAGAACCAATGTAGGAAAATCTCCACTGTAACTGATCAATTGCTGGAGGCTGTGTAGACAAGTCTGAGAGTTAAAACTCTAGGGAGACCCTCTCATGGGGGAGCTGTTACACTCTGTGAGTTTTACCTCCAGGAACTTGACTAGGTTTCCACAGTAGATATCAGAGAAAAATCCTCTAGTGCTTCTAGCAAGAGGAGGGAAAAAGAAACATCTGGAAATATGCCAGCACGCCGTTTTTCTTAAGGCCTGCCCTTAGGAGAAACTACTAAAACAGAGCCTAACTCACTAGGCATATTCTCAGAGCCTAACTGTCCTAGGACAGGAGAAATACTCAGCTCCAGCCCACTCTAACCATACTCTCAGACCTAAGGAAGGGGTAAGAAAAAAACTGAAATGCTTGTTAAGTACACCACAGAGGCGTAGGCTCACTAAAAGACTGAGATCTAAACATAGACCTATAAAATGCTTCGCCTCCTTTACACCTCTCCACCACTTAGTAAAGGCCTATTTACAGCAGTTCTTTTTACTCAGAACATCATGTCCAGCTTTCAAGAAAACAATTACAAGACAAACTAAAAGTCAAAACATACAATTTGAAAAAACAGAGCGAGCATCAGAAACAGACATGGCAAAGATAATAGAATTGTCAGACTGGGAGTTTAAAACAGCTGTGATTAATATGTAAAGGACTCTAATGAATAAAGTAGATAGCATGCAAGAACAAATGGGCAATGTAAGTAGAGAGATGGATACTGAGAAAGAAACAGAAAGAAACACTAGCAATCAAAAACACTGTAACAAATGAAGAATGCCTTTCCTGGGCTTATTAGTAGAAGGGGAATGGCTGAGGAAAGAATCTCTGAGCTTGAGGATGTCTCAGTAGGAACTTCTAAAACTGAAAAGCAAAGAGAACAAAGACGGAAAAAAAACAACCTCCACAACCAGAAGAGAATATCCAAGGAGTATGGGACAACTATAAAGGTGTAACGTACTTGTAAAGGGAATACAAGAAGACAGAAGGGACAGAAGAAATATTGAAACAATAATAACTGAGCATTTTCCCTAAATTAATGTCTAACACCGAACTACAGATCCAGGAAGTTCAGAGAACACCAAGCAGAATAAATGCTAAAAAACAAACAAACAAACAAACAAAGAATGAACAACAACAACCAAAAAAAACTATACCTAGGCATATCATTTTCAAATTACAGAAAATCAAAGATAAAGTCCTGAAAGAAGCCAGAACATAGAAACACCTTACCTATAGAGGAAGAAAGATAAGAATTACATTTAACTTCTTAGAAACCATACAAGCAAGAAGACAGTAGAATGAAATATTTAAAGTGTTGAGAGAAAAAAAAAAAAATCAACCTAGAATTCTGCACCCTGCAAAACTATCCTTCAAAAGTGAAAGAGAAATAATGACTTACTCAAGACAAACAATAACTGAAGAAATTTGTTGCTGGTCAACCTGACTTGCAAGAAATTTTAAAAGAAATTCTTTAGGTAGCAGGAAAACAATATAGGTCAGAAACTGAAATCTACATAAAGTAAGGAAGAACATTGAAGAGGAATAAGTGAAGGTAAAATAAAACCTTTTATTTTTCTTATTCATAACTAATCTAACAGAAAACAGTTTGTTTACAATAATAATACCAGCAATGTGTTTAATTATGTGTGCTTATGTATATAGCATTCTTATATATGCTTATGTATAGTGAAATGAATGACAGAAATGATACATGGATGGGAGGGAGAAATTAGGATTATTTTGTTAGTATAATGTACTCACACAATCTGTGAAATGGCATAGTGTTATCTGAAAGTGGACTTAGATGCAAACTCTGTCTTTCTATATATACTGCAAACTCTAGGGCAACCATTAAAAAAGTTAAAAAAGAAGTATAACTGATATGCTAAAAAAAGTGAGAAAATAGAATCATATAAAATGTTCAGTTAAAACCAACAAAGGCAGAACAAAATAGTGAAAGATAAAAACAAGAACAAAGAACAAGGGCAACAAATAGAAAACAGTAACAAATATGGTAGATATTAATCCAACTATATGAATAATCACTTTGAACGTCAATGGTCTAAAAGCACCAATTAAAAGACAGAGATTGATCAGTGGGGACCAAAAACCAAGACCCAACTATATGTTGTCTGTAAGAAGTCAACTTTAGATATGAAGACACATATAGATTAAAAGCAAGTAGATGGAGAAAAATATACCATGCTAACACTAACCAAAAGAAAGCAAGAATAGTTACATTAATTTCAGGCAAAGCAGACTTCAAAATAAGGAAAGTTATTAGAGATAAGGGAGGGCATTACATAATGATAAAGGTGTCAGTTCTCCAAGAAGTCATACCAATCCTTAATGTGTATGCACCTGACAACAGAGTGTCAAACTATGTGAAGCAAAACCTGATAGAATTACAAGGAAAACTAGATGAACCTGCTATCATTGTTGGAGACTTTAGCACCCTCTATCAGAAATGGACAGATTCAGAAAGTAGAAAATCATTATGGACATAACTGAACTCAATACCACCATCAATCAGTTGGATATAATTGACATCTATGGACTACATCCAACAACAGCAGAATACACAGTCTTCTCAAGCTTGTATAGAACATTCACTAACATAGACCACATTCTGGGCCATAAAACATACCTTAACAAATTTTTAAAAAACATAGAGTATACCATGTTTGCTCTCAGACCACAATGGAATTACACTACAAATCAATAACAAAAAGGTAACTGGAAAATTCCGAAACAGGTGGATATTGAACAACATACTTTTAGATAATACATGGGTAAAAGTAGAAATCTCAAGAGAAACTGTAAAATACTTGGAACCAAATGAAGATAAAAACACAACGTAAAATTTGTCAGATGTAGCAAAAATGCTTAGAGGGAAATTTAGAGCACAGAATGCATATACTAGAAAAGAAGAAAGATCTAAAATCAAGAGTCAAAGTTTTCCCCTTAGGAAACTAGAAAAAGAAGAGCAAATTAAACCCAAGCTAAGCAGAAGAAAAGAAATAATAAGAATTAGAGCAGAAATCATGAACCTGAAAACAGGAAATCAATAGAGAAAATCAAAACTAAAAGCTGGTTCTTTGAAAAGATCAATAAAATCAATAAGCCTCTAGTCAGGCTAACTAAGAAATAAAGAGAGAGCATGCAAACTACTAATATCAGAAATAAAAGAAGGAGCATCACTACAGATCCCATGGACATTAAAAGGATAGTAAAGGAATACTATGAACAACTCTATGCTCCCCAAATTTGATAATCTAAATGAAATGAACTAATTCCTTGAAAGACACAATCTGCCAAAATTCACACAAAAAAAGAAATATACAATCTGAATAGGCCTATATCCATAAAAGAAATTTAATCAATAACTAATAATCTTCCCAAACAGAAAGCACCAGGCCCAGGTGGGTTCACTGGTGAAATTTTACCAAACATTTAAAAAAAGAAATTATACCAATTCCTTTTAATCTCTTTCAGAACATAGAAACAGAGGGACTACTTCCTAACTCATTTTGAAGCCAGCATTACCTGAATACCAACGAGACAAAGACATTACCAAAAAAGAAAGCTACAGATCAATATATCTCATGAACATAGATACAAAAATCCTAAACAAAGTATTAGCCAATTGAACTTAATGATGCATAAAAAGAATTATACACCATGACCAAGTGGGATTTATCTAAGATATGCAAGGCCGTTTCAACATTAGAAAATCTGTAAGTACACAACTGTTAGTGAGAACAAAATCTGTAAAGGACAAAAATAAAATCTAGACACTTAACAATGTAATATTCATAACATCTGGCATTTTTTCCATAACATAAAAAAACAAAAAGAAAAAAGCTGTGATCCATAATCAGGAGAAAAATCACCCAATAGAAATACACTCAAAAATGATAGAAATGAAAAAAAAAATGATAGAAATGATGGAATGAGCAAACAAGGGTTTAAATTAAAACAGACTTCATACATATGTGCAAGGATTTTAAAATGAGGAGAGATATACAAAATATAAAAAGGAACTAAATGGAATTGCTAGAAATTAAAAATATCTGGAATAAAAAAATTCACTGGATAGTCTTAATAGCAGTTATGCACTGCAGAAGAAAAGATCCTTGAATTTGAAGGTACAATATAAAGTGTCCAAACCAAACCAGAGAGAAAGAAGGCAAAAAAATAAAAACCAAACAAGAACAAGAACAAAATCAAAGAATACAGCTTCAGTGATATGTGGGATAATACCAAGAGGTCTAATAATAAGAATCCCAGAAAAAAAGTGGTGGTAGGGGGGACAAAAGATAAAATATCCCAAGAGAGAATGGCTGAAAAATTTACAGATATGATAAAAACTAAACATCATCAGATACAAAAGCTCAACAAACCCCAAGAAGAATAAATACAAAGGAAACCAAAACAAAGCACATCATAATAAAATTGCTGCAAAGTAGTGATAAAGCGAAAAATCTTAAAATGAACAACAAAAAGAAGACACATTATATAAAAGGAAACATACTTTAAAACCTATACTGATTTATCATCAGAAACAATGCAAGCCACAAAATAGAATAATGTCTTCAAAGTGCTGAGTGAAAAAGGAAAATGAAAGACAAAAAAAAAAATCTCTGAACCCAAAAGTCTATGTCTGATGAAGAATATTTGAGATATGAAGACAAAGCCCTTTTTTCATGCAAATAAAATAAATTGATGGCAGAAAATTTGTAGTACATGAAATGTTAAAGGAAGTATTGATACTTCAGGTAGAAAGAAAATGATATCCGTCAGAAACCTAGATCTATACAAGTAAAAGAAGAGTACCAGAAATAGTAGATAGATGGACAAATATGAAAGACTTTCTTCTCATTTTTAGCTTCTTTAAACTGTAACTGACTAAAACAAACAAACAAAAAACCAATAGATTGTGGGGTTTATAACATTAGTAGAAATTACACGACAACACTAGCATAAAGAACAGGAGAGAGTAAATAGAAATATACTTGTGTAAGGTTCTTAGATTAGATGTAAAAGTGGTATAATAGTAAAAAAGTAAACTGTGATGAGTTAAAGATACTCATGATAAGATGTAAACCTTGGAACAACTACTAAAATAAATAGAGTTATATCTAATAGGCCATTAGCAAAGATAAAATGTAATACTGAAAAATACTCAGTTAATCTAAAGAAGACCAAAATAAAGGTTAAAAGGAATAAAGATGGGACAAACAGAAAGCAAATAATATAGTCATGTAGTTCCAAGTGTTAGAATAGAGGATCCACAATTAGATATGCATTTGATCAATTGTTCATTTGATTTCTGACAAAAACACTGAAGTAATTCAACTGGGAAAGAACAGTGATTTCTAAAAAGGATGCTGGGAAAAATTGCATGTTTGTATGAAAAAGTATGAATTTCAACACTTACACCACACAAAAAAGCAACAACTTGAAATTAATCATAGAATTAAATATTAAAAACTAGAACTATAAAATTCCCAGAAGAAAACACAGGAGAAATCTTGGCACTCTTTAGATAAGCAAATAGTTCTTAGGACACAAAAAAGCACTACTATAAAGAAAACTGTTAAGTTGGACTCATCAAAATTGCAAGCTTCTCCCTATCAAAAGACCTTGTTAAGGGAATGAAAAAGTAAGCAATAGACTGTGGAGAAAAAATTTTTAATACATTATCTTGACAAATAACTTGTATGAAGAATATATAAAGGACTCTTTACAACTCAGTAAGACAAATAATCCAATTAATAAATGAAGAAAAGTTTTGAACAGATATTTTACAAAAGAATTGTTTTCAAATGACTGTTAAGAACATGAAGGGGTGTTTGATGTCATTAATCACCAAGGAATTGTAAATTAAAGTCACAGTGAGATAATAGCACATACTCCTTAGACTGAATAAAAGCAAAAAGACAATTCCAAGTGTTGATGAGGTATAGAGCAACCCAAACTCTCTTACATTACTGGTGGGAATGTAAAAAGACAGGATTACTTTGAAAAACAGTTTAGTAGCTTCTTATAAAGTTTAATTCACAGTATGTGTTAAAGACATTGATTTCTTTTAAAAGAAAAAGGGAGTTAAGGAATAGTGTGACTGAAGTACAGTCAAAGTAACTTACGCTTTGATAGTTTCATTTGCCCAACTAAAGATTGCTGACCTACTCTGAGAGTACAGGCCTGAAATGGTTGCTACCAAATCTATTACTTATAGTGTATCGGCCTTTGAAATGCCCACATGAGGTCCCCAACTTAATTGTTTTTTGTATTTCTATCTTTTGTATTCTTTTTTTAAATGGATATTTCCACTCTTGTTTTCCCCCCTAGCTTATGTTCATTCTAAGGAGTTATGTGTTGGATTTCTAATTATTAAATCAAATTTTGTGTTTCATTACGGAATTCAAATGTTCACAAAGCAAATGTTTCAAAAAGTTTAGTCTAACAGAAAAAAATAAAGAGAAATAACATGGCCTGTGATCAGAAATTCTGTTTTTTTGTTCTGAATCTGCAATTTAATCAGTGGATAATCTTAGGCAAGTCTTAACATTTCTGACCCTGGTTTACTTAGCAATAAGATGAGGATACTGCCTACTTCATCCTCACCTTTATACCCTAAAATCATAAGACTGTGATATATTATGGATAAACTATACAGAAACCATAGACAGGAGGAAGAAAGGTGTTTCAGGAGGAAGAAAATACACCAGTTTTTAAATAATGTACTCCAGTCGATCTGGGTAATTATATTTACTGAAACACAGATCTGTTAGTGATAAAATGCAAATATTGTGGGATTATGATGTGTCTCAGCTGTATTTCGTTTAAACCTGTCATATTTTCAAGTCAAACAGAAACCACCATAAAGGGCTTAATTTTGTTATGAATTAGTATATTTTATTATCTTAATAGCATTTTTAAGATACCTGTGATTGGTAACAGAAGAAAAGGAAAACTTTTGCAAAGACTTAAATAGGAGAGAAAACACAAAGGCACTGTCCCTCACAACCACTGCAAGGTCTTCGGTTCCAGAGAATATATAATGTTGATGGAGAAACAACTTGTACAAAGGCCAGGGATGTTTCACCAGTTTGAAGTTCTGCCCCTTTGAGCCCCTCGACAAAATTCGGGCTCTATGAATATGTGTACTACTTGTTCCTGTTCCAGGAGAGTTGTCTGACCATGGGGAGGCGGGTTTGTTCAATGTGTAGATGGGAGAGAAGACTAATTAGAAGCAAGTAGCAGTTTTGCTTTCTCAGGCCACCACCTGAAACCCATTGATCTCTTCTAAGTCATTTTCAGTACAGTTCTGTGCTGAGTGACAGATGGTTCAAGAACTCAAGAACTGAAAGATAAATAATGGTTGAAGCATGTGGGTCACCAATTCTTTATAATCTTGTGAGAGAATTCGGCTCTTACCCTGGCCAGAAACAACTAAAACCAGCAGGGGGTGTAGGGGGCTTTCAAGGTTGTTTTTCTTTCAGTTCAATAAAGTCTACATCAGAAATAATGCAGTCTTTTAAACTTAGAAGACTGACCATTTGGGGGGTTAAAAGGAAACAGTGAGAGAATACATGAAAACTAGAAAATAAGACTTTAAAAGGAGATAATTATTACAGAGTCTTTAAGTGATAGATTCAGGTTTGGAAATCATTACATAAAGTTATCTATTGCTACTTTGCAGGGATAATGACCAAGAGAAGATGTAACATAATGACTTAAAAATAGTTTAAAAGGTATTCATGTCTGGAGGATAGTTAAAAAGTATAGGAAGAAGGAAACCATGATATGAGCCAGTTAGATTTTTTCTATGGATTCTAGTAAATATTTTAAGGAAAGGTTGGTCCGTTCCAAAAAAGTGTGTAAGAAAGCATATAGGTTGAAAGCCAAATGTAAATGATTTAAATAGTTAATGGACTAACAGAATAACCACTAAGTCCTCATCCTTCATTTTCCCAAGACATTAAGTATAGAGATTTAAAGGCAGAATATTAAGGATAAAACAATGTGAGAGGGCTTCCCCGGTGGCGCAGTGGTTGAGAATCCGCCTGCCAATGCAGGGGACACGGGTTCGATCCCTGGTCCAGGAAGATCCCACATGCCGCGGAGCAACTAAGCTCGTGTGCCACAACTACTGAGCCTGTGCTCTAGAGCCCGTGAGCCACAACTACTGAGCCCACATGCCGCAACTACTGAAGCCTGCACGCCTAGAGCCGGTGCTCCGCAACAAGAGAAGCCACTGCAATGAGAAGCCCGCACACTGCAACGGAGAGTAGCCTCCGCTCGCGGCAACTAGAGAAAGCCCATGCGCAGCAACGAAGACCCAACACAGCCAAAAATAAATTAATTAATTAAATAAATTTAAAAAATTTTTTTAAAAAACAATGTGAGAATGTTTACACCTGGTCCTGAAGGTGGGGTAACCCATGAACACTTCCTATTCAGATATGCAACCGGTTCGGTCTTTAATATCCACTCCAGCTGCGGGCAAAAGAACAATACGGCTGGGGAAAACACATACTGTCCCCAGAACAATGATAGGACATAATTGCCTTGTAGAGAGAGATGCACTATGATCATCATAATAAATGCCTTTTACATTTGAAGAAAATTGGCCAGCAGTTTTGTACATCAGTTTGTTTATTAATAAAAGCACCCAAGAATCACAAAGTATTTTTCACATCTTACTAATTTCTTATATGCTCAATAGCAAAACATAATCTGTGGTAAATATTAAATTTTTATGAGACAACACTACCTAATAATAAAAAAAAATCTGCATTACATAATTTTCCCCCTCAACTTTCCCCTCACCCTTGTCCCAAGTATATTAAATTTTGACAGGAACTAATGGTTAATGATTCCCAAAAGAAGACTTTATACTGAAAAAATGTAAGATAATCCTTTACAAATAACAGATTCAGCAAAACTGACATCAATAAAATTTTTAAAACATCTTTAAAGATATATTTAAGTATCTATAAAACACTTCTTTTACAAATTGAAAATTTCTCATACCTGGAATGTTATATAAAAAGTCCCATAAATGTTCTTCTTCCATGTAACTCACAAAAACATTTCCAAATGTTTGTGGAGAAAAATTGCAGTGGTACAATACTTTAAAGATAGCTTCTATCAAGCTGGATCCTTGGTTCACATTACTTTCTGTATCAGAACTCTGTTCTTGAAAGGTGCGTTCTTAAAAGGAATAAAAATGGTTTAGTAAGGTAGGTATCAATGAATATGATTACATTCTCATCACTTACTCTAGCCTAATATTGTAAACATGTATTTGATTAATATTTACATAATAAGAGAAATGCCACAGTCTTTCAGGTCAATGGTTCATCAAACTCAATATAATTTCTGAGATAATCCTGGATATTTGTGGGGGAAAAAGTTGTGAGAAGGACAACATGACATCACTTCAAAGGGCAGTGCTAGTTTCCCTTTATGTCAGAATTCTTTTTCCTCTTAAAGAAACTTTTTTGATTTCTTTTCTCATTTAAAAGTAACACGCATTCATTCTAGAAACTGTAAAAAATTCAGACTAAGAAACTAAGAAAACTAAAATTGTACCAAATCCTACCAATCAGTGATAGCTACTATATTTGGTGCAGTATTTCATTCATATTATATACATATATATTTTTATATTTATATATATATGTATATGTAAGTATATGTATGTATAACTTGAACACCAAATAGAGTTATTCTATATGCACCCTCTTGTTATTGAAAATCTACTTAAAACTAAATGAATCTTTGTATCTCTGTTTGGGATTTGTGCTCTGAACATTATTATACCCTTTATTCAGAACATAAATTTCATAGGAAATTCACATTTATAGTGTTCTCAGTATTATGCTATCAATTCTACAAATAAATTTATGTGTTTCTCAGACACATAGATCCTGCCATTTCAGAATGAAGAGGTTTATCAGCTGGTTTCTCAACAAAACCAAATAGGAATTCTCACAAAGACAGAGCCATTTTAATCACTCTTTTCCGTCCTCCTCTGGCTCCATTATGACGTCTTCAAAGATCAGTTCCTATACTGTTGCATCTACAGGTAGGACTGAAAAGGTGAACTAATTTCGATTTTGTCTAGATAATTAGCATGATATGTCCAGTATCATAATATGTAAAAATATTGATTGAATTAAAGATAATGACTCTCATAAAGTTTCTTATATTTTAAATATATTGAAAAAATATAACCTAGATCATTTTGGAATGAGTACATTTCCTTTTCTTGCTAATTTGGAAGCTCATCGCTTCTATGGTTCTTCTTGATAATTTTATTTCTGTGATTTGATTTTCATGATCTAGAGAGCCTTCTGCAGGATTTTTGCTGGAACTATTGGTAAAGTGATGTTCTCTTTGTACTGGGGTTGCTAAGCTGGTAGAAAGTAGGCTGGAAGCTACTGATGTCCATTGTGGGGAGAACTCCATTGAGAAGGAAGTCGATAAGGTAAGTAGAACCAAGAGATGGAGAGAACAGTCCTGACGGGATGACACTGTGTGAGAACCTGGATCCAGTAATGCCTGTATACTTATGTTAGCTGAGCTGATAAATTTCCCTTTTTGGTTAAACCAGGTTAATTTGGGTTTCTGTCACTTGCAATCTAAAGGGTCCTAAGTTTTCATCAAGCACAAAAGGTTAAATGACAAAGAGTCCTAGTCCAGGCATTCATAATTTCATCTTTTTTATCCAAATAGTCTCCTCAGTCCTCTCTGCGTTTCCCTCCCTCTAATTCAGCTTACATTCAACTATCAGTTATCCTTCATGTCATCGCCCCATGTTTAAACCTTCCCCTGCTCCTACACTTTGTTAGAAATTCCTGAACCTGAAAATCAAGAGTTTCCACAATCTTTTCCCAAATTATGTTTCAATCCGCAGTCATCTGCTCCTCCCAAACTGGTGTACTTGCTTTCCTTGCACATGTTCCCTCCTATCGCCTTTTGTTTGTCTCAACCACTTCACTAGTCTAGAATGTTCTGCTCCAATAAAATTCCCAAGATTTAATCAGTCAATTACTATGTCAGCAGTCATATTAGATGCTAAGGCCTACACCTTCCAGGGATTCACTGCCTCTGTGTGTGTGTGTGTGTGTGTGTGTGTGTGTGTGTGTGTGTGTTTGGGGGGTGGGGTGGGAATGATAGACATGTAAACAATCATTACAGCAATGTAACGATAAGTAGGGTTACAGTACATCCTGGTTTGCCTCAGGCAGTCCTGGTTTATGTCTGTTGTTCTGGTGTAATTAGTAGCAGCATCCTCTTTCACTCTTAAACTGGGTCCCAGTTTAAATGACGAATTATTCGATCACTTTAAGTCTAAGTGCCTTAAGTATAAGGTACTATGAAAATATAGAGGATGATGTTTTAAATTTGGGGATAGGAACGCAGAGAAGACATCTTCTCTCTGAGAGAAGACCCTGTCTCAGCAAAGTCTTTAAGGAGGAGTAGAAATTTACTGGCACGACAAGGTTGAGGTGGGAAAGGTGCTTTCCAGGAAGACAGAAGAGTTGGTACAATGGTGAGAAGACAGGTTGCTGCTGGTAGGGTGGCATGGCTGAAGTGTGAATGGTATGCAGGAGGGAGAGATAAAGCTAGACAATCAACACAGCCTGAATAATCTAAGGCCCCATGAATCACGCACTGACAATACAGATGGAGAAAGGGGGATGGTATGAGGAATATTATAATAAAAATAATGAGTTTTATTAGCATTAACATTGTTGTTATTACCATATAAATGTGTCAAAATACTTCAATGTATATTTTTTATTTCTATTTTCCCTTGCTTCGAAAAAAGTAGTCTGTTTACCTGCCTCAGGGATTTTTGCTATTTGAAAAGCAACAAATAGACTGAAGTCAGTCGCCCACCCAGACTTAAAAAAAAAAAAAAAAAGCTAAATCCATTGAATAGTTATTAGTTTGAACTAAATGAAATAGCCATTTTTTAAGGCCAAAAAATACTGGTACTATATATTGGTACCAATATTGGTACTATGATACCAAAGTGGAATCATATGTGTCTGGCAGGTGGACAGAGGCAAGGGTCATGAGGGCTCAGAGAGGGGAGACCTCTGGGACTGGAGAGAGACATCTGTGGGTTGCAAGGGCTTTGCTGGAAGGCAGAGCTCAGGGAGGCTTGTCTGGGTGAGGCACGGAGGGAAGCTGGATCCTTGACACAGGTTCTCAGTCTCAAAGGTTACAAGCCACGCCTGGCTGCTGTGCTTGGCAGGAGCGTTTGGACAGGGATAAGGGTATTTCTACAGTAACTAGGGTGACCAGATAACTGATGATCAAAACAGTCTCACAGGGACTTCTGCACGACCCCGGGGTAAGGGTGGGAGCTCTAAGAATAGCTACAGTTAAATGTCCTACCAGCCAGGCAGGAGACGCTCAGAATCCTCTTAAAATTGATTTGAATACAGTAAGCGACTTAGATATTCCTTGTATATCTGAGTTCATGAATTGAGATTTATACCGACTCTGTAAAAACAAAGTTACTACCCACAAATTACACTATGCTGAACATCACATGAGTTGCATTAAGTGTAATTTCATCCTCCTAAGACTCTACAGAATGGGCGCCGGTTATCCCAGCTTTACAGATGAATAAGTGAAATTGAGAAAAATTAAGTAACTTGCCCCAAGATCACAGAGGCAGTAAGAATTTGCCTGTGCTGTTTGCATTAAACTATAATCTCAAATTTCTCAAAGGCTGCTTTGACATTTTATTGTTAATAACCTCTGAATGCAAAGTACTCAGTCTAAACCAGGTGTTTGGTACGTGGTAATTGATTGTCTTCATACAAAATACCTCAATTTCATGTAGCTTTCTACAATTTCACATATATGACCTCATTACCTCTCTAGTACTGTTTCCTTAGTGAACTTTCTATGAATGTGCATCTTGTCTTTAGGTATCTTCCCACAGCACCTAGAACACTGCTACATGCTTAACTAATGTTTGAATACTAAAGAAAGAAGGAAGGGAGGAAGGGAGAAAGAAATAAATCTCTTGAGTAGTTTTGTTGGGTTTTGGTCCATCTAGTAATTGGTTTTTTTTTTTGGAATGACATTTACCTTCTAGTCATAATATTCAAATGTCATTTTCCCCTGCAAACCTCATCCTCCTCATATCCACTGCTTCCTTTCTTTTCACCTGCTCCTTGAAAACTCTCTTCTCTCTTGACTTCCTTATAGCCATGCTTTCTTGGTTTCAGGGGGCCTTGTGGGCTGTCTTTTCTATAGCTCTCTCTCTTCTATCATCTAGAACTGGGGTTGGCAAATGAAGAAACTAAATCTTAAAGAGGCTTACCCTTAATGAATAAAGGAGAAAAAAAGCATTTAATGAATAAAGAAGAAAAAAAGCATTTTATATAATCGAGAAAATAGCTACATTCAATAAAGATTAATAACTGAGCAATTGATTCTAGTTCCTTGAAAACCGATCATCAGTACATGGCATACACAGGCAATTCTGTATGTTGAAAAATTATTTTGTGTTATTTACATATTAGTAAATATAGATAGGCAAACCTCTTTGAAACAGTTCTGGCTGTACGGACCTGTATCTACTAGGATTCTTCCTCATGCTTTTTAGAAGGCAAGATTTTCCAAAGTATGTTTCGTGGGATGTTAATGGGTAGCACATATGTCCTGGAAGTGCTGGCTCCAACAATAGTAAACACTTTTGTTTTCTGCAGGATTTTTCACAGCCTTTATTCATGAGCTCTGTGACTCTCTACGAAGGTATTTTAGTATACACATAGTGTTTCTAAGTATTTTTGACCATGAAACCCTTTCTAGTATTGTGTCTAGCAAGACTACTATTCAATAAAACTGAATCTAGGAATCATGTTTGCAAAGTCTCTTACATTACCTTTAAGCCCTTTGGATTTGCAAATCAAAGTGAGCAGTTCAAATGGAAAAGGTACAAGGTATAAGCACAAAGGGCTATTCTGCATAAGAAGACTGTCAACTGGAAAAGAAATTACTAACCAGGTCACCAAAGTTGGATTTAATTTTAATTCAAAAGCATCATTTGTGGAGCAAGAGGAATTTTGCTTTAGCAGTAGGCACTGGCAAGACTAACAAAGCACGGCCAAAATAGGTCTTTAAAACTTTGACTCTTACCCCACAGATTTATATCAAGTTCTAACTGATTAAGAAACATAATGTGATTATATGGCTGGAAGGCACCTCACAGGGAAGTCAGTAAATATTTGGTCAATAAATGAATAAATCTTTGCTGATTGAATAAATAAAAACGTCTTCCAGCATCTGTGACAATGGTGACCTAGCTTGCTTTTGAATACTTTCAGGGGTGGGATACCCACCACCATTCAAGGCAGCCGTCCCTCTGCTGGACAGCTCAAGTTACCAAACTGTTTTGCATTTTAAAAATATAGAGAGAGCACTTATGTGAAAGGACTACAGAAATCTGGGCAAGTCTCTTTAGTGAATAGAGAAAAGAAGAGCACTTCCTCAGTTATCATTATGGATGACAATTCAGGGTTTTTGACTGACAGACTGACAGCCAAAATCCATTTCCTTTTAACTTATTCCCAAGCATGTCCACGTGTTGAACTGGACAGCCTATTATTTTTTTCTTTTTTAAGTGAAGACTTAACATATTTGAAGATCGCTATCCTACCTCCTCTAGTTCTTTTCTTCTCCAAGTTAGACATACCCAGTTTATTTAAGCAAGGCATGGCCTGGTTTTTACTTAACATCTTAGCACTTTTCACTCTTCAGTGGGCACTCTCCATTGAAGCAGCCTGTGCCAAAAAAAGACCACTAAGCATAAGTGCACTATTGGTCCAAATTCTGCAACTGGCAGCCCTAGGAGTGAGAGGCAAGTTTTGAGCTCCATCTGTGCTCCTGAATAAGCACAAAGTCCACAGAATCTGAAACTGAGTTAAAGCTATTTCAAAGAGAAATTCCTTCTGTAAGGCAGACACCAAGCCTATCTGTTAAAGTTAAAGAGAATGGGCTGTTTAACTTCTCTCCCATGGTCTCTGAAAAAAAGCACCATGCTAGGTCTATGTGCAGGTCCTCATGCCAAATGACCACCTTGCAGAGAAGTGATAAAGCCACTGTGGGCACTTGGGTGCTGCACAATATGCTAGAACAAGGGTTGGCAACTATAGCCCAGGAGACATGTCCAGCCTGATGCCTGTTTCAGTAAGGTCCACAGCTAAGAATGGTTTTTACATTTTCAAATCGTTGAAACACATCAAAAGTAGAATATGATTTGTGACAAACAAAAATTATGTGAAATTCAAATTTCAGTGTCCATAAATAAAGTTCCATTGGAATACTGGTGATGGGGTTCGGGAATGCTACCCCAAAATATGGCACCTTGGCATATTTAATATTTTAAGCTGAAGGAGCTTGAGAAAAGAGCAGAAACAGGAAAGTCGCTCTGAAATTCCCCCTGCCCTTCTCCCCTGAAACAGGTCATGAAACTCTCACATCAGAGGTGCCCGCCCTATACCAGGAGGAAAGGTGCATCCTTATCTCTGAAGTCAAAACGATGCTGAGAAGAATCCTAGCAAATAAGCCTTGCTAAGTTTCCCCCAATTTGTTACACTTAACCTCATACTCCTTGACCTATCATATTTCTCCACAACTGTCCATTCTTCATTAAACCTAGCATAAAGATATTTTCTGTTTCTTTGGATCTTCATTTCCTTATGAAGTCTCTTGTGTCATGTAGAACTTATATTAAATAAATTTGTATGTTTTTATCCTGTTACTCTATCTTTGTCAGTTTAATTTTCAAACCCAGCCAGTGACCGTAAGAAAGCTGAGGAGAACTTTTTCCTCCCCTGCACAGCCATGTGATTTGCTTATGTATCGTCTGTACCTGCTATAATGGTAGAGGTTGGTAGTTGTGATAGACACTGTGTGGCCTACAAAGCTCTCTATCTATAGTCCATCTGGCCCTCTATAGAAAATGTTTGCTGACTTCTATTCTAGAATACTGGAAGAAAGCATACATATATTCCAAACATCTAATACTACATAAGGACATCTTCCGTCTATTCCCAAATAACTCACAAGCAAAAGAAGGTGTTAGCTCTTCAAGCAGCATTTCTTCATCACCCAATCCATCACTCTCTTATCAGTCACTCTGTTTTAGAAAAGCACCTCATGGTACTTATTAGCAACTGAACTTATCTAATTTTTATATATATTTTTAACTTTATAAGGTCTGTCCTCCCCATGTTTCCCCAGCAATGAATCCCCCAGAATATGAAGGCAATATGGCGTCATGTTTACCACTATATCTCCAGCTGAGAACAGTGTCTTGTACCCAGCTGATGCCCATTAAATATTAGTTGAATAGAGAATGTGTTTATAAAATCGTCACCCAACATTTTTAGAAATTAATTCAGAAGGATATTATTTCTTATTTCTAGGAATAAATGTCTCCACAAAGTCTCATGTTTTCATTTTAGAATTTATTTAAAAACAATAGATATACTTTCATGAAATAATAGCTCTTCATTCTTCTAACAAGGACCACTTAAACACCAAGTACGCAATTTGCTCAATTTCTCTGTATCTAAGTTTCCTCATTTGCAAAAGTCCTAATGATCGAAGGGTCAGAAATGAAATAATATGTTAAATCACTTTGAGTTGTTGGGGAAAAGATGCTACATAAGTTCATGATAATAGTATCACTCGGAATATAATGCCAAATCATTTGCATGCTAACACTAGAAGCACATGAACTACTGAAGAAGAAACATGTTCCTATAGATATATTAGACATTTTCTAGGTGCCAGGAAGAGATAGAATATAAAAATTTCAGCTACTGTCAAGCCAAATTAGATCTGATTCTGTGTAGGTGAAGCATCATAGCAAAATTCATATTACTAATCTCTCAAGCTACATACAAAGGTTCTCAAGAAGTGCTATAATATATAAAACTTGGGAATATTTATTTGGTCCAGTTCTCATCTTCACACACATCAGAGCTGCTAAGGCAACATCTTTTCAGGCCAAAGATGTCAAAGGGGAAACCCACCTCTTGGAGACAAATTTATGCTTGGATGGAGGGGAGAGTTACTGAGAAGCTGAGGGAGAGACCACTGCATGGAAAGCACAGGAGGAGTGATGAGAGAAGAAAAATATATCAAGCATATTTTTCCAGACAGTGTAAAAGAAGAAAAGAATCTAATAGAAATTAAGTATCTACTAGGTTTCAAAAAATGGTGCTTTATGTTTATTTACTTTTTTTAATTAGGTTTTTTTTAAATTTATTTATTTGGTTGTGCTGGGTCTTAGTTGTGGCAGGTGGGCTCCTTAGTTGCAGCAGGTGGGCTCCTTAGTTGCAGCATGTGAACTCTTAGTTGTGGCATGCGTGTGGGATCTAGTTCAGGTATTGAACACGGGCCCTCTGCATTGGGAGCGTGAAGTCTTATCCACTGTGCCACCAGGGCAGTCCCTATTTACTTTTTTAAACCTCAAAATAAACACGTAAGGTCATTATTAGTACCCTAATTTAGAAATGGGGAGACTGAAGTTTAGACAGATCACAACACTAATGAATGAAGTAGAATTTTTTCCTGGAAATTTCATTGATTCACAAATACTTTTTATGTACCTTCTATGTGATCAGTACCAGTCTCAAGTGTCGAGAACCAAGCCAAGTACTGGGGAACAATGATGAGCTGTCCCTGCCCTTCTAGAGCTTGCAATGGCTGACACAGGGATTAAATACTCAATTATGTCATTTAACCTTTCACTTAAAATTGTGACGAGTGTTACGAAAGGAATTATGGTGGGACGTTATGGGATGATCAAAGATGACTTCCTAGGAAGTAATACTGAAGCTAAAAGATGATTATCAGTTGCCAGGAAAATGAAAAGGAAGAAGATTCTAGGCTCAAAAAAATAACATTTCAAGGGTTCTGTAACAGGAAAGAACGTGGAATTTGGGCCAATTAATTGAAAGGTCACTGGTGTTGGAGCATCTGCCTCTTTTCTCAAGATACTTCTACAGGGACATTGCTATTATAAATATACAAATCTAAGATGCACAACCTAGACCAGAATATGCATGTTAAGCTTGCATGGACCCGATGCTGGACAAGTCAGCCATTGCCAGAGCACAATGGACATTGCTTGTGTCTTAAGGATTAGGGTCTGTACTCTATAAGTAGTGGGCAGCCACTAAAGGTTTTTAGCAGGGGAGTGACATAATCCGTTCTGTATTTGAATAAGACCAAGCTTTCTGACTTCTGTGAACGTTCTGACAAAATGGATTATAAATAATCTTAAGTAAATTGTGTCTCTTTAGGGCTTCCCTGGTGGCGCAGTGGTTGAGAGTCCACCTGTCGATGCAGGGGACACGGGTTCGTGCCCCGGTCCGGGAAGATCTCGCATGCCGCGGAGCGGCTGGACCAGTGAGCCATGGCCGCTGAGCCTGCGCGTCCGGAGCCTGTTCTCCGCAACGGGAGAGGCCACAACAGTGAGAGGCCCGCGTACCGGAGGGGGGGGGGGGAAATTATGTCTCTTTAAAAGCATAATACATTGGAAAGACAAATCACATACCCCAATTTTTTGCCATCTATAGTAACAGATACCTTGTTCGATGGCCTTGTTACTCAAAAGGTGGTCCAGGGGATAGCAGCATCAGGAGCAGCATTCCCTGGGAGCTTGTTAGAAATGCAGAATCTCAGGTCCCATCCAAGACCTACTGAATCAGAATCTGCAGTTTTAACCAGCTCCCCAGATAATGTTTTTGCACTGTAAAGTCCAGAAGCCTTGCTTTACATAATCATACCCTACAACCACCCTACCCTCATGGAGACACAGCACAGACCCTAGATGATAACTGTTTCTGGGACTGTAATAATTCTATGGAGACCACTGATATTCTAGGCTAGTCTGTCATCATTCGCGGATAGGATCCTTGGCTGGAAAGACTAAGGCAAGAACACACAAATATGATTCTACTGTTCTCGGTAAGAACAGGGTATAAATCCAGCAAAGAAAAAAATACTGAACAAGTAAGAATACAGATGTTGTCACTAGTGAAAGCAGCCAAAGACATTGAAGTTAGGTGCACTAAGGGTACCAAGAGGGAGCATATTTTTACTTTTGGTCACTTCCTTCAAGACAGTCATGAAGCAGCACTTTGGTCATAAATACTTATAAAATGAAACTCACACACACATAATGTACAATAAAACACCAAGCTTCTGCCACAATATTCCTCATTACCCAAAAGATCAAGAAAACATTAACCATAAAGTCAGAGAATTTGAATTGATTAATTCATTTTAAGTCAACCAAACCTTTGTAGTGGTGGCAGCCATTTATTTAGAATTTTCTGTAGGTCAGTTTCTTGACTATCTTTTGGCACTTTGTTACAAGGTTGAAAAGTACAGATTGTACTAGCAAAATTATCCACGATAGAGGTTCCTGATAGTTCTCATAAATTGTGCAACCCTGCAATTTTGTAAACTTTCTGTGGCTCTGCCAGGATGCCGTACAAGTGTGGTGGGTGAAAGCACAGTCCCTGCACACCGGCTGTCTGAATCAAATCCTGCTTTGCTGATTATTAGCTGTTGACTTGGACAAACGACTTGATTTCTCTGTGTCTCACTTTCCTCATCTGTCAAAAGGAGATGATAATTGTACCTACCACACAGAGTTTGTTTTGAGGATTCAGTGAGTGAACACATTTAAAGACTTAGAAGCCGTGTCTAGAACATGTGAAATATTATGTGTTTGCTAGTTGGTTGTGGTTGTTATGTTATTACTGAATATCACCAGAAGCCAAGAAGTTTCACTGAGAATCATTCTTGAGGCAATGGGCAAAGGAAAGAAAGTTAGTTACACTTCATTCAAATGTCACTAGCAGGAAAAGGCTACCTGCTAACAATTGGGAAATTGCCAAATATTTGTTCTTTTGATGCCACAAGTAAGAAACTGGTTAAGGCCATGTGGCCTCAGTGAGGTAATGTCAAAACAATTGCCCTGGGTTTTTAACGTCACTAATCCAAAATAGTGTTTTACAAATTTAAAATCTTCTATAAACATTTGTACTTGAGAGGTTTTTTTTCCTTCAAATTTAGGATGGCCCATCTTAAAAATAAAACCAACAAACATTACCTTCTCATGCCCATTGAACTTTATCCAAGCTTCCTAGAAGCTTGCAGCCTATGACATTTTTATTATTAATGAATAAATTAAAATTTTACTATTCATTCATTTACTAAATTTTACTATTTTCTGACCTTCAGTGAAGTTGTATCTCATATTACAAGAAAGTTATTTCCATATAGGCTCAGCTGATTCTTTTTAAAATAAATAGAAATTCTGATAAATCATTTTCATAGAGCAAGACCAAAAGCTACAGATATAAAAGAGATAAACCTCATATATTTTAATCTTTATAATATATGGTTGTCTATCAAAAATTCTCTACCTAACAGAATTTAATAATTGCTTATTGGATGAAGAGGACCTTGTTTTAAAATATGTACAATAAAAATATGTATTTAGGGACTTCCCTGGTTGTCCAGTGGCTAAGACTCTGCTCCCAATGCAGGGGGCCTGGGTTCGATCCCTGGTCAAGGAACTAGATCCCGCATGCATGCCGCAACTAAAGAGCCCACACGCCGCAACTAAGAGCCTGCATGCTGCAATGAAGATCCTACATGCGGCAACGAAGATCCCATGTGCCACAAATAAGACCCAATGCAGCCAAATAAATAAATAAATAAAAATAAAAATATGTATTTAAAATCTCTATTCTTATTCCTGAGCCAATTTAACAAAAGTTAAATTTTATCAATTAGACCAAAAAGACACTATTTATAAAGGAAAACTCTCACATAAAAAGCCCAATAGTTATGATGCTTGAAACACCTAATCAGCATATTTTACTCTAAAATTTTGCTTTCCTAAAAATATGATCAAACTTCTAAATTACCAAATGGTGTTCAATGAAAACAAAATCTCTGAAAAAATATTACGTATGTATTTTTAGGTGCATAATAATTTCCATCTTAGTCTAGTTAATAAGATTCCCTGAATATACTGTTTCTAAATTAAAGTGACAGGTTTCTACTGCAGCTTAATAAGTCAGCCAGTCAATCAATCGATTAGTAAATTCTGTCACTTCATCCTTACAATATTTGAAGTAGCTAATAAAATTCAATACAAGACAATACCAAGGCAGTTATGTAACCCTGATCAAACACCTAAAAACCTTTGCAAAAACTGATAGATATTTGAGCAGGTTGGGTAAATACACTTCTGTATTCCATAAGAACCAGAACTGAAGGAGATACAATATAGTACCTTTAGTAACCTGTAAGTCCCTCAAAAACAATATCACGTTATACGTACAAAAGGTAGATGTAATATTTTTGGTATGTAAATGTGGAATTTTTTTGTAAGAAAACATGGTTAAATATTCATTTAACCACAGTTGCTATTCCTGTACTTAGTGGCTATATCAGTATAGTCCAATGTTTGATCACAATTGTTTTTCCAGGCTGTTCTATATAATTCTATCAAGAGGAAACCATTTCTCTTCTGGGACCATGCCCATGAGTTTCATGAGTTATATTAGAGTAACTCTCCAGCCATGTCAGATACTATCTGTGTTGTGTAGTCACCTTGCCTGAAAGCTCAGGTTATAAAGTTTAATGGAAGCTCCATATTTTATATTCTAATGGATCACTGGCCAATCACTGGACTTTTTCTGTAAAAAGCACTGTGTTAGCTTGAGGAGGAATATGAAAATAAAAATCTATGATCAACACTAATTTCCACTAATAGCTGGAAAGAACAGTTAAATGCATGTGCACTGGGGTGTCCTGGTTGATTCAACCTGAGAGTGGACAGATTACAGTTTTTGCAGATACCCCTGGTCCACTCCAGGATTTAATTTGCAAGAGTATTTGTATAGAAGGGTAAGGGAAAGAAAGCTCCAGCTGGGTTCAGAATCCTGGGTTACCCACCATTTATCAGCTACATGTGTCTCTTGGAAAATAACATTATCTTAAACTCTAATGTTATTTTTAACATGATGAAAATAATTATATTTACTTTATAAGGTTTTAAGAATCACAGTGCCTGACAACTAATAAGTAAACAATATATGTTGGCTACTTGAGCAATTAGTTTCCCTAGCACCTGTTTTCCCTTTAGGAGAGTGGAGTTATAGATATTGAAGGTAAAGATAATGTTTTCAGTTCAACTCTGTAAGATTTAAGGCCCACAGAGTACGGCTTGGGGGCTAAGAGAATAAAGACAGATTCAGGGTTTCGAGGAGAGGTAACCTCTGAACTTCTTGGAACACAGTGACACTGGAGGAGTTGTAGTGACCTTTGGAACCACAAGATTTTATGAATTTGAGAGCACCAGGAGAGAAGCAAAGGGCTCAGTAGTGAGGCACTTCCCCTAAGTGGCTTTTGGGAAGCAAACATCAGGGTGTACAGAAGAGAAGAATATGGGGAACTGGTCATGAGCAGATCTGAGAAACCAAAAATTCCAGACATGACTGGAACAATCTGGACTGGGAATGCTATGAACTTCATTTGTATACCAACAGGCTGGTTGGGCCTGGTAACATTTGCCTCATTCATATACAAATATAATAACAATACAAGGCAGAGTAAGCTAAGGGCAGCAGCCACCATAACAGACACCGTGAAGTTCAGAGGAGGGAGGGAGACATCAGTGTGAGCTACAGTGTTCAGAGATCTGGAACATCAGTGGCCTTTGCCCATTGGTGGAGGCTGGGTTGTCTATGGAGGGTCTTTCAAGGAGGAAAAATGGGTGAGCCAAGGTGTGGAAGGAGCATGTGCCTGGGGCTTTGGGGACAATGGCTGAAATGGGTGTGTATGTGTGTTTGTGTGTGATTGCGCGTGCGTGCGCACACATACACAAGAGAATAGTGGGGAAAAAGCTTACAAAACTAGTCTGGGGCCATATTTGAATGGCCAAAGGACAGGGATTTGTTCCTGTAGGTTGATGGGGAACTAGGGAAAAAAGATTTTGATTAGAGAAAACTATACTGAAACTAGTGATTGATAAAAATTAATCTGGCTACACGTACAGTATAGAACAGAAGAAATGTGTAGGGGTATGTGAAGATGGTTAGAAAACTCTTTATAGATGTAGCAGGAGAGCAGTAGGATATACTATGAGACTGGCATAACATTACTTACCATTTTCTAAAATAGTACTTACAGGGGAAGAAAGAAAGTCTAATTAAGAGAAGTATGGTCCTCTATTACTCTTCAATTTCCATTCATAATTTTCTCATGATTACTTCTCCATGCCTCAGTGATATGGCTGTAAGCCATGCTTGCTTGTTCATAAGTTATATACGCATTCTTCATGATCCACTGAAATGTCTAATGTGGCTCTAAAGCAATCTCTCTCTCCCTTTCTCTCTCTCTCGCTCTCTCTCTCTCTTCTGTTTTGGACATATAACTGTGTTCCCATAATATTCTTAGGCATTTCAAACCCTATATATTGATATATTTCTATATTATGATAGTTTATGATAGGACAGTATTATATAAAAATATTTTTTGCCCTCATTCAGAATCCCTGAAAAAAATCTTTCCAATAGGTTTATAAAGTTTCTCAATATTTTGCCTGCTGCTAACCCCACTGACTATTGATATAATGCAGTTGGTTTCATCCCTCTGCCAACATTCAAGTAGGAAAAAAATTCCATTCAACTTGAGCAATGACTGGGTTTTTTCAGGACATTCTCATAACTACAAATACTCACTTGAGCTCTTTAGCAAGATTCTCAGTAAAAGACCATCATGATGCAGTAGGGTTTCCAGAAGCAGGTTCCAATTACAGCCTGGCTGGGATAACAGCAGTTTCAACTGACCCTCGGCTGTCAATCGTCCAGTTGATGGAGTCCTTTCAAAATGCAAGATAAAGATGGAGTAATGAAGTTAATTTATCTATGAAATTAATAGCTTTAAAGTACAGATGTAATGCTAACTCCTTTAAATGTCAATTCCTCCCAGATTACTGTGAAAATGCTTTCATGCTTGCTTACTTTAGGGCTGCTCAGGGAAGGAATTACATTTAATCTCTACTAGCTAAAAGCAAATTAACATTTGGTAACCTGCCAAATTTAAAACTGATACAAAATAACCATGCGTATATTTCATGGAACTATGTCTGTTTTAGCTTCATGGAGCAAATAAAAATTATTTATGCATTTTTTAATGCATTTATTTGTTCATTCAACAAATACATGAGTGCCTACTATGTGCTATTAACTTCTTTCATTATTCATGGAGAGAAGTTACAATGTGTTTTGGCTACTAATTTGCCATGTACTGTGATTGCTGATAAAATGAAAGGAATTCAAAGCTTCTGTCAAAGGTCAACCATAATCTAATTATTTAATATGTAAAGCCTTAAATCAACATGCAATTATCAGAACCACTCTAACAGTCACACTGCTACCTACTTGGGTAATCAGTTTATCAAAGAGAAATAATTCCAAGGCAAATAAGCTTCTACTTGGCAAATTATAATCAGTGTTGAATAGAAAATTAAAATCAGGTCCCCCACATCACCACATTAATTTACCAATGAATCTGCAAGAGATAAGGAAATAAGGTAGAAACTGAACACTGATAACATTATTCACTTTTTCCTTCTAAAGTCTCAAGGTTTAGACTGGCTAAAGGTCACAGCATCTGATATCAACTTACAACTACAACAAAAAAATGGCAGGAAATGACCACACTCAATCTGATTGTGGAGATAAGGGTTGTGGGACTAGGGTGGCACTGGGAAGGAAAGATGAGATTGAGAAATGTAAAGGTGTGAATGAGAAGACCATATGCTTTAGCGTGGAAGAAAGCAGAACAAAGAGTATCACTGAGAGAGACGATTTGCAGCATCGTTTCCAGATGAAATGTACTGAGTGGTGAACCATCATCATAGTCTAGAGCAAAGGTTTCCAAAGCTTGGGCCCTGGACCAACAGCATCAGCATCACCTGAGAACTTGTTTTGGGGTTTTTTAAAATAAATTTATTTTATATATTTATTTTTGGCTGCATTTGGGTCTTTGTTGCTGCGTGCAGGCTTTCTCTAGTTGCGATCAGTGGGGGCTACTCTTCGTTGCAGTGCATGGGCTTCTTACTGCGGGGGCTTCTCTTGTTGCAGAGCACGGGCTCTAGGAGTGCGGGCTTCAGTAGTTGTGGCATGCAGGCTCAGTAGTTGTGGCTCGCGGGCTCTAGAGAGCAGGCTCAGTAGTTGTGACACATGGGCTTAGTTGCTCTGTGGCGTGTGGGATCTTCCCAGACCAGGGCTTGAACCCGTGTGCCCTGCATCGGCAGGTGGCTTCTTAACCACTGTGCCATCAGGGAAGCCCTGAGAACTTGTTAAAAATGCAAATTCCCAGGTCTTACCCCATCAGAAATTCTGGGAATGGGCCCCAGAAATCTGTGTTTTAACAAGCCCTCTCCAGGAGATTCTGATGCACACTAAGGTTTGAGAACCACTGTGGAAGGCAGTGCTTTCTGGAGCACAGGTAGCAGGGATAGGCCTAGTTGGTATTATCTTTCCTGCCTCTGTGCCTTTGTGCCCATACAGGTCCACCTTGGCTGCCACCTGAGCAGCAACCTCCAGATGACCCTATACTTAATCTTACGCATCCTTCAATTTGCCACAAAAATATCACTTTCTCTGTAGAGACTTCACTAAAACTTTCTCTCCATAGCAGTCTATTTCACTCTGAATTAAAGAACTTATGGTAAGTATGCAGATTTTAGCACTTTATTATTTCATCAATTAAAGCTTTATCTCTCCACTCAGATTCAAGCCTTGTGAGCACACTTGTTTTACACCCCAAAGCTCTTACCAATGAACTAAGCACATTTAAGGCTCTGTCAATGTTAGCTGATTGACTCATATGCTCGTAAATGGGTAGATAAACTCTTAAAAAAAAGAGGATGCTTTGCCAAAATGCTGCTTTAAACAAAAGTGAGAGGATCTGAAAATGTAAAATGAAATTTAAAAGCATCTCCCCTTTGGTTTGGCTTGGGGCATTTGGAACATCTCACAACCTTATGATGCACAAAATCACCTGAACTTTGGACCAACACAGGCTTCCCATGTGAGACTGATAACATAACTCAAAACGGAGAAACTCCCTGGCAATTGGTGAGGCAGTGTTAGCTAGATGGGTGGTGGAGAGAGAAGCGGGGAATTATTTAACCCTCAGACCAGAGGAAAAAGGTCTGTCAGTTCAGCAGTTCTGAATTCCTTTGGGTATTCCCAGATTGGTCTGGCTCTTGCAGAAAATCCAAACATGGTGCCAGAGGAAGAAACCACTAGGTGAGCCTTTTGGACTGAAACACTGAAGCAGATCCTCACAATGGCTGTCCCTGTTTCTATCCTAAACCCCAACTGCTGACTTCAAGAAACTTGCTTGGGGTCTGGTAGATGAAAAGCAGCTAGTTGGTAGTAAGCTGTGTATCAAAATTGACTTAGTTTTTTTTAGCATTTCCTACCTATGGATTTTGCTTGAGTTGAGTGCTGACTTAAGGATACAATTAATGAACTGAAAGATCCAGTTTGATGGAGTTTAGGAAAGGAAGGGGATTGTTGAGAGACAATTTGAAGAAGGAAGACAGGGGCCAGTTCATAGAGGGTCTCATTAGCCAAGGTGGGGACTTTGGACCTGTTGAAGAATTTAAGGCAGATGAGTTTCCTGACCTGGCTGCAGTATGCAGGTGAATTGGAGGGAGGCTTGTGTTTTTGCTCAGTCCTTTAGACATGTAATGAGACAAAATAATTTGAATGTCATTTCATACCACTTATTTGAATACCTGGTTATAAACAAAACTTCTCATTTACCAGATGGGAAGCTGTTTGTTGAAATGTACCTCAATTCTTGGATCTTTCAACTTATCACAGATTTTGAAATGTACAGTAGAATGACTCACTATAAGGAAAAATAAAAGATTACAAACATTCCTCAGTCACTAAGCTCCGAGTAATAAATGCATTGAGGAGTCGGCACTGGGCATATGGAGAAGCATATGTTCCCTCATCCTTTGAGCTGGAGGAGCTGTGAAAGTGAGATTAGCCTTACAAAAAATGACAGAAAAGGAAAATTTTAATATATGTATATATGTATCAAATATGTACATGTTGACTTCCACTATAATACAAAGAAGAGAACAAAATTTATAAATCCACTGGAATGCATAAATCTTGTATTAGGAGACAGGACAAATTTATGGCTGGGTTATATCAGGCTTATACTCTAATTAGTGCTGCACTTCTGGGGCATGAAAAGGCCTAAGGAATTTTTCAAATCCAGGCAATGTGGGGTTCAGTCATTATTAGTTTATGAAACTAACAAATTATTTTTAGAGAAGCATTGTTCAAAATCTTGGCTGTATTTGGGTGTGTTTACTTTATGAAAACTTATCAAGTAGTTCACTTGTAATTTCTGCAGTTTTTTAGTATGTGTTCACACTGCAGTAGAAAATTTATAAAATCTTAGCCCTGTCAGTACACTATGGCTTGACTTCCAACCACAGGTGTGTGTGGGGCACAGGGCAAGCAAAGACTCTGTAGGAGGTTCAGACTGCAGTAAGAGCAGCCTCACTGCTCAGGTCACATGACCTTGGGAGTCACTGCTCCTACCATATACTTAACATGCAGAAGCTGTCAGACTAGGGGAACATTGGAATGGACTCTGAAATGCACAGCTTGGGGATAACACCGAGCAGTGTTGGGCACTGTTCTTCAACACTTGGTATTTACTTTAAATGAACAGCCATTATATGGTTCTATGTCCCTAAGAGAAAAACCATATGGGTCCAGGAGCCACAGGTTGAAAGTCCTCTCCGAAGGATACTAGAAGCCACCTCCTCACCAGAGTTCCTGATTATCCACTAGGAATTTAATTTGTGTCTTCCATTCCCATAACTCCCCATAGGCTCTGGGTGAGTGAAGGTCCTGGTTTCTGTGGTGGGGTGACTTGGAAAATGCACACCTCTACCAGGGGATCATGAATAAATCCACTAAACCTAATGTTATAGCTGCCTTCTAGTTATTTTTGGATTCCCATGCCAGCAGTCTAGCAGGCGAAGAAAGGAGCTACTATATTGGTAAGGGTAATAACCCTGATTATCACCGAGGAGCTAGGGTTGCTACTGCATATGGAGAACAGGGAGGAGTATGTCTGTAACTCAAGGGATTCACCAGGGCACCTCTTGATGCTCTCATGACTGGTAATAACCGTAAATAGGTGACCAAAGTAACCACATTCTGATAAGGGAATGGTAGTTATGGTTCAACATCTCGAGGATGAAGGTCTATGTCTATGCTAGGGAAGCAACATACGCAAGCAGATGTGATGACCGAGGGTAAGGGGAAGCTAGAATAAGTGGTAGAGGAATGTAATGATGATTAGCATTTGCAGACTCAGGAATAATGGAAGCAGGAGACACTCTAACTTGTCCCATTAACTCAACCATAATAAAACTTTTTTTTTTTTTTGACCAGCCATCACCTTGAAGAATCAATGATAAGGCCCAGAGAACTTAACATCAATAATGAGTGGATTTCAGTGGTGCAAGGGTTAGAACAAATGTCAATGTCCCCACATCCTCTT
Source organism: Grampus griseus (assembly GCF_964374135.1). Classification (NCBI taxonomy): domain Eukaryota; kingdom Metazoa; phylum Chordata; class Mammalia; order Artiodactyla; family Delphinidae; genus Grampus; species Grampus griseus. Next base: position 75,422,904 of record NC_139019.1, read on the forward strand.
GCCCTTACCACTCAGTTGACAATGGCCGGCCTTTTGCTGTCAGAACCTGCATTTCTCTACCTTCCAGCAATACAGGTCGGAAGTGCCAGCAAATTAACACCTCCAGAGCAGCCTTCAACCAACGATGGATGAAAATTGCTAATAAATTCCTCAGCATCCTTGTTGCCCTGGCGGGAAAACTCTGAGATGTGCCTTTCCCACTGGCTCCAAGAATTTCCCCTGAAGGTATAAGTTCTAGTTACTCCTGTGGTAGTTGGCTTGATTACACTAATCTTTATTTGCTGTCTTTCTTTCTTTGTCTCACTTATTCATTCCCCTCTAGTGTTTCGTTCACTTAGAAAATAAACTAATTTCACTTTAATCCTTGTCTCAGAGTCTGCTTCTTGGGGAAATGCAAAATAAGACCTGCATGGAGACACTTAGGACTCATCTCACTTAATGTATGTTTCAGGAATATTACGAAAATAGTCCAAGGTCATTTCGTTAATAAATATGGCAACTGGACTTTGAATCCAGGTTTTTCTGACTTCAGAACCCACGATTATTCCACTACTCCATGTTTCCTTCCATTCAACCTGGTTGATATTTGGTGGGTAAGTTGCATTTTCCAGCATTGAGGATGTTTGGCTCTATTCAACCTCCTGATTGAGGATACCATGTTTTTGACTCAAACTCGGGTTTGTGGTCTCAAGGCTGATTCCCAAATTGGAGCCATGTTATTTAAGGTATCTAGGGACTGATTTTGACCAGATGGTTCCTGTCACGGATTACTGGGCCAAATTTATGCCAGAGACCATAAGTTACATGATTCAGAGAACAAAGGCAAGGGCATAACTAAAGAGAAACTGAGAGTGAAAGCCCTAAAGTGGGATAATGAAAGCAGAGGAGGAAAAGCTCCGTACTACTATACTACTTTTGCCTTTCCAAAACTAATCCTTCCAAATCTTTCTGGGGAGACAAATATTTAAAACAATTCTAACATTTTCTCTTTAGTACCTGGGGAAAAAAGCTGAGGGGGGAAAACAAAAACCCAAAGTATTTTCTTCATCACTTTAATCAAGAATGTGCAAAATATATGTAGTTATAACATTGAAAATGTTTGCATACATTTTAATCTCTATAATGGGTATAGCCATGTCTCTATGATATTTATAATTAGAGATGATTCAATAAATAGAAATCAGACAGGGGTCACCTGCATGTTTATATATAGGATTTGCCTTGATTTTTAATAACTTTGTCCACTGAGGTAAACTGATACTCTTAAAGAGTCTCAGTTTTTCAGAGTTGATGGTATCCACACTACCTGGTATGCAACTTAAAGGATAGGCATTCAACCTGTGAGGATGTGAATTATTTCTTGATTTTAGTAAATTAAACTTTTTCACTTGGGATGACCCCATTTCTTGAAAATCACCCAAAGATATATTAGTGCCCCAAACTCATAGCCCTAGCTCCACACTTTAGTGTTACACAGGTTAGTGTACCTTATTTCTAAAAATACACAAGAATCTAATTTTAATTTTAAAAATAATGTTGATACTACATGTCAGCCATCACTTTTGGACTCCCCCAGAAGTCCCCTAGCACCTGAGTCAATAAGACACTGGAGACTACTAAATCACTTAACCATCCCTTTAGAGGAGCAGAAGTTATCTCTCTGGAGCCTTTAACTATTATTGGTCCTTGTCTACCAGATAATAAATATCCTGTTACAGGAGTTCAAGAAAGGTCTCCCCTGGCATCACACTTCTGATAAGTGCAGAGACTCAATGAGAAAATAGTTCAATATTCTTTCCACTTTATCATACTTGGAGCTGGTCCTTTTAACATGTTTGGATAATTGATAAGACCTTCCACTTTCTGAAACATACAGCTCTTTACTAACACAGCAGTACTGAATGATTGTTTAGTAAGCACTTATGTGATGGGTGCCTTGTAGGCACATTAGCTAATTAAATCCTCATAACTCTGCCATGAGAATATCTCAGAAGCTAAGGGAAGAAGATGTTTCAAGATGGGGGAAGTAGACAATGGTATTATGTGCTGTTTTCAAGTAGATCAATAAGATCATACTGTATTTATGTCTTAACTTCCTCACAAAAATATAAACTATTTAACTAACTTTCCAAATCACAAAACTATACAGGTCTGCAAACGTTGTCTGTCTAATGTGAAAACCTATAGTTGTTTCTTATTATCTCATTGTTGGTTCCATTGCTATATTCTTATTTATATAATACCTTTAAACCATAATAGAAAAGGAAAGATATGTAGAAATATCTAGCTATATCAAGTAACCAGCTCACCTGACATTTTCATTTCTTTTAGTAACTGCTCCACAAACATATGACTTTTTCTCTGAAAATCTTTTCAAAGATCCAGCTGCTTGTCCATCCACACTCTGGAACAGCCATGTTAGAGCTTTGGTGTTCAAAAGCTCCCATTACTTCTCCCCTGACTGTTGGCTCCAGGTCAAAGCTTGGCACCGCATCAGAGTACAAGTTCTCTAAGCTTTTCTCTTCAGTCCTATGGAACAGCCTGACAGCAGCAGCTGGGAGACCAAAGTTCTCTTTTGTCCTCCTCCCCAGATGTTCTCTCCTGAGGATACTAGAAGCCACCTCCCCAACAAGAGCTTTCTTCCCATCACTGAGCTTGACCACTCAGATCAAATGTTTGAAAAGAGTTAAAAGTACCATTTAATGTGGCAATATCTGAAACAATACTACAATAACTCATTTGTTCCTTAATTCACTTAGTCATTAAACCAACATTTGTTGGGTGATTTCTGTGTGCAAGGCCATGGAGACACAACAGTAAGTAAAAAACAAACCCATTGTTTTTACAGAATTCAGCAGGGAATACATGCATGGTTTAAATGGTCATACAAATAAAGATAAAATTACAACCATAAAAACTCAATCAAGAAAAAGCAAAAGATGCTATTAGAAGATGTAGTGAGAAGAAGTACGCTAGTCTTTGGGGTTGATGAAAGGCTTCCCTACAGAAGTCACACTGAGATAGGAACTGAGATAGGAAGATACATTGACATTACTAGATGAAAGGAGAAGAAGACCTTTCAAGGAAAGGGAAAAGCATGTGCAAAGATCCTGTGGCAGAATGGTACATTTCATGGCAAGGAAATGTGAAAAAGGTTAATGTGTGAGGAGCAAAATCACAGGGTAGTGTGGTATCAGAAGAGGTTGCAGAGGAGGGTAAGCCACATCTATGTAGGTTTTACAGGCCATGGTAAATTTTTTGTGCATGCTTAAGGATAAAGGGGAATTCATGGAGGGCTGTGAGCTATAAGTGTGAAATGATAAAACTTAGTTTTGAAAATAGATTTTGGTTTGAGAAGTCTCTGGCTATAGTTTGGAGAATATTGGAGTCAACATATACACGGGAGGAAACCAAGGAGCCACTGCAGTAGTCAGGAGAGAGGTGATGCACTAAGGCGAAGGTGGTACTATGGAGCACAGATATTAGGAGCTAAAATTAACGAGAGTTAGTAATGAACTGGATCTAGTAGAAGAGAAAGAGGGAGGTATTCGGGTTGCCTTCTGGTCTCTGCCTTATACAATCACATGCAGGTACAATTAGTCAAAATGGGGGAAAATGAAAGAGGATCAATTTGGAGGGGAGTATCCTAAGTTCAATTTTTGTCATGTTGAGTTTGAGGTATCTCTGTGCTCATCAGGTATAAACCTGAGGAAGACATTCATGTACGATTCACATCCATGAATATATAGGTCTGTAGTCCTAGAAGAGACTGAAAGCAGAGATTTGAATTGGGGGCCACTTAAAAAGTACATGAAACCACAGACATGTGTGAGTTCACCTACAAAAGGTTCTATGATAGAATGCTAAAGATTTTCAATATTTAATAGCCAGGCCAAAGTAGATGAACCTGCAAAGAAATTTTATTGGCTATCTCTTCCCTCACCACTTATACCTAGCATATGCCTTACTTGGAGAAAAATTTTAAAATGCATTTATTGAAAGAATGAATGAACACATCTTGGTAAACTGCGTAAATGGGAAGATCCACATAGCATATAATATAATGAAGCCAAAGGTAGTTTAATATTTAGGGAGGGGAAAAAAAGCATATAAGTCCAAAACAGGATTACATTGAGTAAAACCATAATGGAAACAAAAGCATAGTAGAAAGAAATATCCACAGCTCAGAATGGACTGGCCATGAATCAAAACATCATGTCATCATAAAAGAAAATGAGCAGTGTAAAATGAATGGACTGTTCACTCACACTGATTATGCTACTTGGATTCAGTGTCCAGTTATGACCTCCTTAGCTAAGGAAGACCTGAAAAGTATTTGGAACTACGGAAAGAACCACAAGATGATGAAAGTTGGGAAAATAATAAGAAAAAAACTTTATAATGCAACAGTATAATTGACTAAGATAGTATTCTTTCTTGAACATTTATATGAAAGTACAGTGTGCTGTCATAGTATTAACACTGAGATGAATATATTCTCCACATACCTTAGTTTAATCTAGCATGAAACTGATTACCCTTTCTAAATCAACTCACATTGTTAGCCTGTAACACTGCTAGGGATAATGAATATAATATATTTTACTTATTGCTTTGAAAATACATATATTTTCCCTAAAGCAAACTCTTCTAAACTCTATTCCAGGAGTTCTAGGAGAACATGAAAAATTCTATTTTTACCAATTTATATACTTGGTAGGCATTCTCTAGTAACCCTATAGACAAATTTACGGTGCATACAACTATTTATGCATTTCTAACTCTTATTGTAAGTCTTAATTTCATGTCCTCCTTGCTCTGTTTCTTCCTTCTCACCTACTTTTAATTCATTATCTTAATATATTTAATACTATTAAAAGCCAACTTAAATCTTTCTGAAACAATGCACAGGTGTAAATAAATGAGCAAATAGGTGACTAAATTACTAAGATACATCATAATATTAAATATTTTAATCTCATCCTCACCCTTTCCAAAAAAAAAGCATAATATATTTTTAGTTTATCATCATTCAACCCATGTGTATTTCCCTGAACAGTTCATTTTAGTTGCTAAGGTGAGGAATGGAGTTTTGGAGGATAATTTAAGGATGAAAAACACAAAGCAACAGCTGATTTATGTGAGGAAATGGATGGAAAGGTAAAGATTTTTAAGGTCACATGATGGTGGTCTAGGAATTCCCATTGCAATGCTTGACAAATGCAAATAAATAAGTTGAGTTATTTTGAAACTACTTTTATTGCTATCCTGGGTTCCTCTGTTCTGAACATGTTGGATCATGAATCACATGGATCATGTCTTTCTGTGCAGATTATATGGAACTGTTAGAGAGAATAACTGTCAGAAAGTCAGGGTAGAAGGGTTCATACTGTACTTGCATGGAGAATTTAAAAAGGCAAGATAGAGAACCAAGGGCATTTCAGGAGCGAAAACTACATAAATAAAGGCTCAAAGTTGAGAGTAAGCAATAAATAAAAGTTAAAATTGTAGAATAACTGTGTCTTAAAGACAAGAGAGAAGACTGACAACTGGAGCGGAGAAGAGTGTTGGGTGCTCCAGGAAACAAGCCAGGCAGTGTGGGAGAAGCAGAAGCTACTGTAGGTTCTTGAGCAGTAGAACGGTATAACAAAAACAGTTTTGAAAACATATTAAATAATAGTAAGATGGACCAAGGTTGTTGCAATGGGTTGTAGAGAAAGACTGCTTCTAAGAGAACTGTGGGAACGAATCAACTGAACATGATAATACAGTAGGAATAGGCAACAAGCAGCTCAATATGGAAAGCAGAATCAAGATTCTACCCTTGAAGTGTTTAAGAAGGATGTGTTCCTTATAGAAAAGACACCATGGTTAGGGGACAAGGGAAGAGTGAAAAGAAGGATCTGTTGAAGACATTATGCTGGGTTTCCAGTAATACAGTGGGTCATTCAAGAAATATGGGCAGCCGGACATAGAATGTTGGGGTAAAGGAAGTGCCCAGAGCTAGAAATCCTCTGTAGAGTGGTTACAGGGTAATACCTGTGAATCAAAGAGCATTTTAAAAAATGAGGTTTCTTTTAAATTTTTTTAATCTTAATAAAATTAAGCTGCTTTCATTATAGGAAATTTGGAAATTGCCCAGATAAAAATTAAAATTGCTTACAATCCTACCATATAAACATATAAACTATAAGCTCTCTAGCATAGAGTTTCTTTTTTTTTTTTTTTTTTTGCGGTACGCGGGCCTCTCACTGTTGTGGTCTCTCCCGTTGCGGAGCACAGGCTCCGGACGCGCAGGCTCAGCGGCCATGGCTCACGGGCCCAACCGCTCTGCGGCATGTGGGATCTTCCCGGACCAGGGCATGAACCCGCGTCCCCTGCATCGGCAGGCAGAGTCTCAACCACTGCGCCACCAAGGAAGCCCCTAGCATAGAGTTTTTATATCCTTTCAATATTTGTTTTTCTCTACATACTTTTAAAATGCTATGTGTAGAGTAGTACGGCATAGTTCAACACTTCTCAATTGTGTGCCATCTTGCAATAATTGTTCATCCCCTGGGAAATGGGGGCTCCCATATGATGCAAGTTTGGGGAATCTGCCTACTAGATCCCTCCCTTGGAGATAAACACTATACATTAGTATATCAGGGCTCCTGCAAGTCGAACGATAAAGAGACTTTACATAATGAATAACTGACAATCTTAGATTTTTCTTGCACGACTGTTAACGTCATCCTGGACTGCTCTCCCTCTGAAAGGTGGAGATGCAGCTGTCAGGAGCTCGGGCTTTGGAAGCAGACAAGCCGAGGTTCAGAGTCTGCCTCCCAGATTTGTTCTCTTCAGAAAGTTGCTACCTGCACATCACTTTACTCTCCATGAAAGAAGCACATGAGTACTTATTTCAAAGACTGGTGTGAGGTTTGAAAAAGATAATGTACATGAAGCACTGGGCATGTCAGGTTCACAGTTATCACTCTAAAAACTGGGCTGGCTTTGATTACTACAACACTACTAACCTGCAGTTTTCCTTTGAGTATAAATCACAATGATTTGTCATTTAATATTTTTCAAAATCAACCTTTTTAACGACGCCACAGTAGTCTATCGCATGGCTAATCCATAGGTGATTTGTCTAATTCCATACTGTGAGACATTTATTTCCATGTTTTCCTTTTACAAATAATGCTTCGATGAATATCCTTGCATATAAAACTTTCTCAGCAGCTCTGATTAATTCCTTATGATTGATTCCTAGCAATGGAATTGCTGATAAAGGGCCATAAATATTTTTAAGGTGGGCCTCTCACTGCTGTGGCCTCTCCCGTTGCGGAGCACAGGCTCCGGACGCACAGGCTCAGCGGCCATGGCTCACGGGCCTAGCCGCTTCCGCGGCATGTGGGATCTTCCCGGACCGGGGCACGAACCCGTGTGCCCTGCATCGGCAGGCGGACTCTCAACCACTGCGCCACCAGGGAAGCCCTATTTTTAAGGTTTTTGATACAGTTTTATTATATTGCTCTCCAAAAAACTTGTATCAAATTGCATTTCCACTGTGGGCTGAGCAGTCACCACCATGTTCTAATCTTTGCATTAGGATAATAGTGAAGATTGATGGCTACAATCAAGCAGAAAGAAAGAAAAGTCTTATTACACTTACGTTTGCTTTAGGTATAGAAAAGAGAAAGAAATTAAATATAAGAAGCTATTTGAAAGATAAACCCATTTACACGCTGACTTCCCAGGCCTCTAGATGGGCTGAACAGAGCAAGCCTGGAGGTGGAAGTCTTATCAGCCATGCTTAAAGAGGTAACTCCACTGGTTATAGAGTAAGATAAAAGCAGGCAATAAAAATAGATTAAACAGGTGACGCAGTGGTTGAGAGTCCGCCTGCCAATGCAGGGGACACGGGTTCGTGTCCCGGTCTGGGAAGATCCCACATGCCGCGGAGCGGCTGGGCCCGTGAGCCATGGCCACTGAGCCTGCGCGTCCGGAGCCCGTGCTCTGCAATGGGAGAGGCCACAAGAGTGAGAGGCCCGCGTACCGGAAAAAAAAAAAAAAAGATTAAACAGATGTGATAGTAACATGGAGAACAAATATGTTTAGAAGTTTGGGAACTCATCAAAATGAAACAGGTTGTTTGTTTAACTCACACTGTAAAAGATCCAGTTGTTTAATGTGTTACCTTTGCAATAACGAATATTAAAGTCAGCTATTTAATCCTTAAAGACGTAAGAGGTATTTACATGACAGCTGCAGTGTATGGAGGTGACAGAGTATTAAGGGTGTTCCATTTCTTTCTTTCTTCAAAAAATATTTATTTATTTATTTACTTATTTTGCTGCGCTGGGTCTTTAGTTGCGGCACATGGGATTTAGTTCCCTGACCAGGGATCAAACCTGGGCCCCCTGAATTGCGAGCGCAGAGTCTTAACCACTGTACCACGAGGGAAGTCCCAGGGTGTTCCCTTTCTAGGAATCAGTCATAAGGAATTGTTCATAGATGTTGAAAATGTTTTATA